>NC_043704.1:423802-452079 GCF_006229205.1 Suricata suricatta
GGGGGGGGGGGGGGGGGGGGGGGGGGGGCGTAATCGTGTTTTTAACAACTTGTCCGAGAGGCACAGATATGCAAAGTCAGTTATTCTACATGTGAGAATACTCCTTCCAAAGCAAAACGCTGTGCAGTGGTTTTCAGCCCCATGATGAAGGACTATGGTTTCTTGGGCATTTTTCTCCGCCTTTCTGCAGAATCAGCTAGGTTCTTCTGGCAGTTTCTCAGCTGGGAGGCTGGTTGTACCCACAGGCCAAAGCATGTCCAGGGCCGCACAGAGCTCCCCTGCAGAGCCTCCCGGCTTCAGGGTTTGAGCGAAGACAGGCCCTCGCCAGTGCAGGACCCGAAGCCTCAGAGGCCGGCCCTGGGACCCTTCCCGACCCCCATCCTGCACTGCAGGTTCTGTTGGTCCCCGGCCAGCCTGTCCTCCCAGGCACCCGGTGCAGTGGCCTTCCTTCCATGGGGCCCATGGGTCAACTTGGAGGGACCGGCAGGGGTCACCCCAAGATGGGCCCAGACCCACCCGGGGCTCAGGTGATCAGAGGTGCTCAGGGACACAGAGCTGGCCTGGGTGAAGCTCTTCAGAAAGCTGCTTGAAAGCGACCTTACAGGGGCACCTGGCCGCTCAGTTGGTTAAGCATCCGACTGTTGATTTGGGCTCAGGTCATGATCTTGTGGTTTGTGACATCAAGCCCCACATCAGGCTCTGTGCCGACAGCACAAAGCCTGCTTGGGATTCTCTCTCTCCCTCTCTCTCTCTGACTCTCCCCCCATCAAAATAAATAAATAAAGAGGACATGTGTGCTGGACAGAAAGTGTAGCCTGCACAGTTCCTGCGACAGTACAGATGACCCTTGACACCTGCACTGCCCCTCTGTCACTGAGCGCTTCCTGTCCCCAATCAACTCCATGTGGGACACTGGGCCCTTCAGACCCTCTGGGGGATGTCACCCTGGGGAGCAGAGGGGACAGGTGTCTCTCACCCAGTGCAGACCCTGCCCACTCGCACACTTCCTGTCCTGATCTTTTCGGCACAGAAGCTGGAGCAAGAACGTGAGAATGTGGAAGGGGATTCTGCGGACCCTCACTTTGCGCCAGGTAAGGCCCGGGCTGCTTGGAGCCGCACAGGCAGGCACAGCCCCGCTCCCGCCCCCCGGGTCCTTCCCTCCTCCTGAAACCAGCAAGACCACCCTCGTGCTTTTCCCTCATACTCAGGATTGAAAGGCTTTCATTTTCATCTTTATTTTTTTAATGTTTATTTATTATTGAGAGGCAGAGAGAGACAGAGTGTGAGCAGGGGAGGGGCAGAGAGAGAAGGACACACAGAATCCGAAGCAGGCTCCAGGCTCTGTGCACAGAGCCTGACACAGGGCTCGAAGTCACGAATCATGAGATCACGACCTGAGCCGAAATCGGCAGCCTAACCGACTGAGCCCCCCAGGCGCCCCTCGTTTTCATCTTTAAAACACACACACACACACACACCCCAGCTGCTCTGCTGAGCACAACTTCGTGGCTCATCACACCCTCAGATGAACTCCAAGCGGGGACACAGTCATTATTTCCATTGTGCAGATAAGGAAATGGAGGCCCAGAGAGATCTCATAATCTGCCCCAGGTTGCCCAGCTCAGGAGTGGCCACACATGGATTAGACCAATGTCGCTCTGACCTTGTCCTAGGTTGGGGCGTACGCAGGGCTCAACCTGTCCGTCAGGCCATCACATCCTCATCCTGTATCTGCTGCCCTGGCCTATAGTGGGACGTTCAGGCCGCAGGAACCAGGGGAGAGGACCGCTCTCCCTGGTGCCGGTGTCCAGGTTCAGGAGCATCTGGGCGAGGTGCTAGGGAGTCCCCACGAGAGCATCGTCTACTCTTCATCATGTGGAAGTGTCCCTCTGGCCGTGGAGCTCCAGGCAACCTCCAAGGGCAGCAGGCAGAGCCCAGGACCCAAAGCCAGATAGGAAATCCAGTCCAGGTCACTGACTAACAAACTGTGGGATGGGACCCCCTGCCCCCGCAGAGGGCGGCTTGCTCTAGCACCCTCAGCAGTGGGGGAGGGGCGCTGGAGACTAAGTCTGCTGTGCCCAGAGGAAGGCCAGAGCCAGCCTGAAGTCCACCAGACCCTGTTCAGAACGTCCTCTCAAGCGGGACCCTCCCTCAGGACACAGCAAATGACATTGCCGAGACTCAGTGGACCACACCAGCCTCCAGGCCGCTTGGGGGCCTCAGGTGGCTCCAGGTGGCAGGAGACTCGGCTTGCAGCCCAGTTTCGCTCACTACCAAGACCTGCAAGGCCTCCTGCCTCTTCCCAGTGTCTAGCAGAGCCTCCGTGACAGGAGCAACGCAGTGCTTGGGCCCCGAATGGAACCTGCACAATGCGACCTGCAGCTCCGTTGCGGAAATAAGATGATCATTCTCCGCAGGAAGCGAGGACGGGCCGGATGCGGCCGCGCTGAGTGCTCTGAGGAGGAGGAAAGACCTTCTGCAGAGACTCCGGGTAGGCCGGGCGCTTCCTGCAGCCGCATGGGCTTGGGGCTGAAGCTGGGGGCTACCAGGCCAGAGGCATGGAGGAGGGCTTCCTGGAGGAAACCCTGGGGCCCCTGAAGTCTGTGACTCGTGGGTGGGTAACTGACGGACCCCGAGCAGCCAGGGGACTGCGCACCCAATCACAGAAGAGACAGTAAGGCATGCAGGCGCGTGTTCCAGTCTAGACTCTAGCAGGAGTGTTCGCTGAAAACCTTGCACATTATCCAAGGCGGAAATGCTGTGCAAGGGGCCCAACCCCTACCGGAGCTGGGATTTTAAGGTGGCCAAGGGCCTCCTCCAAACTAAATGCACCAGCAACAGGGAATGGCCGTGGGAAGTGACAGAGGTGGTCCACGTGGACCGTGACGATGACATGCCGCTTGGCAGTGCTGCTGGAAGGAGAGGACGCGCCCCTTTGGCTGGGAGACAAGCACGACCAGACACCAGTTCGTGTTATTTCATACAAACCTAAAAAGAAGCATTATCCCCTCCCCCCACCCAACAAGGTTTGCTGTCGTGTGTGCCCCACACGCAGAGCCCGGCTTGGGTGTCCGAGAGTGCCAGGCAGCCCTGCGGCCCGCCCCACTCAGAGGACCACACTTCCGTGCATGGGCACCGCTGTGCCCGCCCCCCCCCCCGGGTCTGTGGTGCTCCCCTCGGGTGCAGCGGGCCCTGCATTGCTGTTGCAGGCACAGCACCTCCTGGAGGAGGTCTCCCAGGCCCAAGCCCGGACCGGGGTGAACAGAGGAGGGGCCTGGGGGTCGGCGCTGCCCCCGGAGGTGCCCCCAGCGGGCATCTACCCTGCCATCTCCCCACCCCCGCCAGCCCTGGAGCCACCACGGATTATCCAACACTTGGTAAGTCTTTGTGGTGAAGCGGGGGTGGAACCAGTGTGGGGAGGGTGCGGGGTCCAGAGAGCACGGTTCCTTCCTCGCGGCCGTCGCCCGGCTTCATGAAGGGGCTCTGAAGGGGGCGGGTCAGCTGCGTGTCCCACGTGTCAGACGCTGTGCAGGGCCCCCTGTGGCTCCTCCATGCAGTCCTCACAGGTGCCCCAAGAACTGGCTTTGGGGAAGGGGCGGCCTCATCAGGAAGGTCCCCATTTGGCCTTCCTGACTCCCAGGTCCTGTGCACCAGGAGCAGAAGTATTCAGCATCAGAAGTGCCCTGAATTTGGGGGAGAAGTGTGTCCACACTTCACTGAAATTTTATAATGAGCAGGGGAAGCCTAAGACCCTACTTTCAAGGGCAGAATTTCATTTTTATATACATATAGATTTATAATTTTTTAAATATTTTATTTTTGAGAGAGAGAGACAGAGTATGAGACAGGGAGACCGAGAGAGAAGGAGACACAGACTCCAAAGCAGGCTCCAGGCTCTGAGCTGTCAGCACAGAGCCCAATGCGGGGCTTGAACTCACAAACCTTGAGACCATGACCCGAGCCAAAGTCAGAAAGTCAACCAACTGAGCCACCCAGGTGCCCCAATATATACATGTATACTTTAAAGTTTATTTCTTAATTTTGAGAGAGAGTGCACACACAAGCAGGGGAGGGGCAAAGGGAGAGAGAGAATCCCAAGCAGGCTCCGTGCTGTCAGCACAGCATTGGGACCCTTGCACAGTCAGACCCAAGAACCATGAGATCATGACCCGAGCAGAGATCAAGAGTCAAATGCATAACAGAGTGAGCCAACCCGGCGCCCCAAGAGCAGAACTTAAAAAGGTGAAAGAGTGTTCCAATTTTGAGAACCTCATACCTTTATTCAGCATCTGGGTTGCAAGCAATGGAAACAACTCTGAGTTTCTTCAGCAAAAGGGAATGAATGTGCGGGAGGGCAGGGGAGAAGGCAGAGAAGGCCCAGGAGGTGGGCAGGACCGAGTTGAGAAGGTTCTGGACCTGCTGACCAGGGAAACTGTCGGTGCCGGCAGGCTGGGCCCCTGACCCGGAGGGCGTCTGTTCTCTGGAAGAAGACCCTGGCAGCACGTGGCTGAGGGAAGAGAGTGGGAAGGGGCGACTTCAGATCAGGGAGAAATCAGCCCCTGGCTGGCTGTGTCCAGGCTCCAGATATGCCCGGCCTGCGCCTCAGGTCTTCCAGCAGCTGAAACCTCCTCCGGAGCGGGGTGGGGTGTGGGGGGCAGGGCAAGAGGCTCCTTCCACTCCCCCCCACTTTCCCCCCACTGCCATTCGCCAGGGCCCCGTCCTGTTTCAGTCTCAGCCCCAGTGAGAGGCCGAGGACAAGGAGGGGACAGGAAGGCCCTTTGGTTGTTAAGTGAATTTCCTTGAGACCTGAGGTAGGACGTCCTCCAGTCCAGAAAGGCAGAGTCCCATCGGTCTATGCAGCAGGTAGCAAAGCGTGGCTCTGGCCCAAAGCTGGCCTGCCCTCTGTTTTGTGCGCTAAGACTGATCTTACGTTTTTAGATGTTTGGCCGGGTCGGGGGCGGAGGGGGAGGGGGATCAAAAGGAGAATAATAGTTTGTCACACATGAAAATGATAGGAAATGCAAATCTCAGTGCCCACAACGGAAGCTTCCTTGGTCCAGTCCGGCCTGTCCACGCCGCCTCCAAGCTCCAAAGACAGAGTTGAGTAGTTGCAGCTGAGGCCACACGGCCCGTAGAGTCAGGTGGTTCATAGTCCGGCCCTCCACAGAAAACTGCCGGCCCCGGCTCTACGCCATCATTTCTGTGAGCCGGGAAAGAAAGGACAAGTTCAGGGCCTTGTTCATCTAGAAGAGGAGTAAAATAGAAAGTCTTTGGTGCATGATCATCACCTAGTGTGTGCCTGACATTGTCGTACATTTATTTTAACTCGAGAGAAGCCAGAACTTATCTGCGTGACCTGTTCCTCAGGCACCTCTATTGAGGCAGAATTAATGGTCAGACATTCATTAACTTAGCCTGCGGAAGACGGAAATGTGGGCGACGCTAAAGTCACCACGGCTTCGACCGCTAGGGCTGCCGTAACAGAGCCACAAACCGGGCAGCTGACGCCACAGAAAGTTGTTTTCTCACCGTTTTGGAGTCTGGACGTGCAAGATCAAGGTGCCAGCCAGTCAGGTTCCTGGACAGAGTTCTCTTCCTGGCTGGCAGACAGCTGCCTTCCTGCTGTCCCTGCACGGCCCCGATGGCAGCCGCCCTCCCGCCGCCCCCGCACGGCTGATAGGGAGAGCTCTCGGGCATCTCTTCCTCTTACAAAAAATATTTTTTAATGTTTATTTATTTTTGAGAAAGGGCAAACATGAGGGGACAGAGCCGGGAGGGGCAGAAAGAGGGGGTGACAGAGGATCTGAAGCGGGCTCTGCACTGAGAGATGAGAGCCCTCCCGATGCGGGGCTTGAATTCATGAGCCATGAGATCATGACCTGAGCCAAAGTTGGCCACTTAACTGAGTCAGCCAGGTGCCCCATCCCCTCCTCCTTCTATGAGGATGCCAGCCCTATTGAATTAGGATCTCACCTTTATTACCTCATTTAACCTTTTATACCTCTTCACAGGCCCTGTCTCCAAATATAATCATATTGGAAATTAGAGCTTCGACATATAAATTTGGGGGTAGATACAAATATTTATAACACACCATGTCCTAAGTGATACCTGGACTCAAATATCTATTCAGCAATCTATTCAATGTGCTGGGTTAATCAGTTAAAGGTCCTTTTAGGGGTGCCTGGTGGCTCAGTCAGTTAAGTGTCCGACTTCAGCTCAGGCCATGATCTCCGAGTTCGTGAGTTCGAGCCCCGTGTCAGGCTCTGTGCTGACAGCTCAGAGCCTAGAGCCTGCTTTGGATTCTGTGTCTTTCTCTCCCTCTGCCCCTCCCCCACTCATGTTATCTCTGTCTCTCTCAAAAATAAGTATTAAAAGTTTTTTAAATAGTAAAGCTCCTTTTGGATGGATGGATAAATGAATAGATGGGTGGGTGGATAGATGGGTGGGTGAGGGATGGGAGAGCAGAGAGATGGATGGGTAGGTAGGTGAGTGGGTAAGTGAATAGATGGGTAGCGTTGTGGGTGAATGGATGGGTGGGAGGGTGGGCAGAGAGATGGGTGGGCAGGCGGACGGGTAGGTGATGGGTGGGTAGAGATGGGTGGGCAGGCGGACGGGTAGGTGATGGGTGGGTAGAGATGGGTGGGCAGGGGGTGGGTGATGGATGGGTGTGTAGACAGATAGATGGGTGGCTGGGCAGGTGGGTGGGCGGCTGGCTGGTGTAGAACTCTCTCGTAGGGTGCGTTTAGGAAATGAACCATCTGCTTCCTCAGGCCCCCCAGCCTCCTGCCACCATCATCCACCAGCTACCTCAGCAGCCCCTCGTCGCACAGATCCCCCCTCTCCAGGCCTTCCCCACTCAAAGGTCAGGAAGTATTAAGGAAGGTAAGTGTTCCAGGAATGCAAACTGGTACAGCTACTCTGGAAAACAGTATAGAGGTTTCTCAAAAAATTAAAAATAGAACTACCCTGTGACCCAGCAATTTCACTACTAGGTATTTAACCAAAGGATTAAGAAATGCTTAATCAAAGGGGCACATTCACCCCCAATGTTTTTAGCAGCATTATCAACAATAGCCAAATTATGACTGATGAATGGAGAAAGAAGATGTGGTAGACACATACACACAATAGAATATTACTTAGTGATGAACAAGAATGAAATCGTTGTTGCCTTTGCAACAGTGCGGATGGGCTGGAGGGGGTTGTGCTGGGCGAGATCAGTCAGTCAGAGAAAGACACGGACCACATGATCTCACGCATATGGAATTTAAGAAACAAAACAGATGAACATATGGGAAGGGAGGGAAAAATAAGATGAAAAGAAGAGGGAGGCGAGCCCTAGAGACTCTTAAATACAGAGAACAAACTCAGGGTTGCGGGAGGGGTGGGGGTGGGCTAGATGGGGGCTGGGCAGTCAGGAGGACACTGGTTGGGGGTGAGCACCGGGAGTTCTATGTAAGTGACGGGTCACTAAATTCTACCTCTGAAATCATTATTACACTGTATGTTAACTAACCTGGATTCAAATAAAATTAAAAACTTGTTTAAATAGGAAGGTAAGTGTTCCATATTAATACTGTTATGGGTTTACAAAATTTGCTACTGAAACAAAAAATATTTTTGTAAACAGAATAGTCATTTAGGGTCAGTTTTTGGGTACTCAACTGAAGCTATAGATTAGCAACCTGAAAATCACTTTAAGCACCCCTGCTAAGTGGGTCTCCCTGAGGGAGGAGCACGAGAGCCAGGGACTGAGCGGACGGGACTCCAAGCCCAGCTCATCTGATTGATTATTAGCCATACAAATGCCTTGGCTAAACTGTTTCTTCTTTCAAGTGAGTTTTAAATACTTGAGATTGAAACCGCTTTACTGAGATGCCGGAATACACTGCCCTCGGTTCGCGTCGCGTCTGGTGAGTGTGGACACACGTGTTTGCCCACGAACCTGTCATGGACCCCCATCTCCCTCCCTGCAGCCTGATGGTGTTGGGGCCGAGCAGACCTGATGTGGCCTCCTCTGCTCAGCGCTCTCCACTCTGTCCCAGTGCGGAGGGGACCGGTTTGTTGCCCGGGCTCCTCCGGGGGCTGGAATGCGTCCCGGGCCTGGCGCAGGGCAGCCTGCTGTGGCCTCTGGAAGGTTCCCCTTCCTGCTGTGCACACGGCCCTGCACTCAGAGGTGGCCAGGGCTCTCCATCCCTCTTCGCTGGTTTTCCAGATGAACCTGAGTGATAGTCCGTCAGGACCCAGGGGCGAACAGAGCAAAACCATGTGTGTGCTTTGCGTGTGTGTGTGTGTGTGTGCGAACCCCGTATGCCTTCTGAGAGGAGGCCCAGCTGTTAGACAAATTAGGTCAGGCCCCCCACTCCCTCTACCGAAACCAACTCCAGCCAAGTATTCGGATGTAAAAATACGAGCTCTCAAAAGTACTCTGACAGCCACTTCGGAGAGCTGGTACCCTAGACCGTCGTCCTTACTCTGTCCTTTTGTTCCTGCGACTTCCTCACCCCGTAACTGGGGCCTGTACCTCTCTCCCCTTTACCCATTTTCCCCAAACCCCCTCCCCTCCAGCAACCGTCAGATCGTTTTTTGGCATTGATGGGTCTGATACTGCTTTTGGTTGCTCTTTTCTTTCCTCCTCTCTCTCTCTCTTCCTTTCTTCCCTATATTGAGCCTGAGTACGAAGTTGAGCACGAGGCATCTTGAGCCCCGCCTCCCCCAGCGGCAGGAACTTGGAACAGCCTGGCCCCCCCCCCCCCCCCCCCCCCCCCCCCCCCCCCCCCCCCCCCCCCCCCCCCCCCCCCCCCCCGTCTCCTTTGGGGAAAACTTCACAAACTAGACCCAGTATGATTTCATACAGAAAATACTGTTTGAACTTACCTGACCTTTCTGCCCACCCTTTGCTGAAACTCAGACTGCCCTTCTGGAATTGACTTCTCTCATGTTGAAATAAAAATCCTTTCCAAGTTCCTTTAGAACAGACCCTGGAAACTCCCTCAGTGCTTGCTTTCTGGCAAATGTTTTTATCATCCCCCCTGCTTTTTAACATGTATTCATTTATGTTTGAGAAAGAGCGTGAGCCGGGGAGGGCGGAGGGGAGAGACAGAGACTCCCGCGTGGCTCCATGCTCGGTGCAGCACCCACTGTGGGGCTGCATCCCACGGCCGGGAGATCACAACCTGAACTGGAATCAGGAGTCGAACCGACGCCTCACGTCCTGAGCCGCCCAGGCGCCCCGATTTCCCCGTGGTCTCAAATACCAGTTTTGCTGATATTCAGACCCAGATGGATCCATTCTCTCAACACTCTCTGAGGGCCCCTGTGACTACGCTGGGCCCGGCCACATAGGCCAGGACCTCTCCATCTCAAGGTTCTTTTTAAAAAATCAGTTAATTTAAAAAATTGTGGTAAAGACCCCCATAAAACGTAGCATCGTACACGTGTAAGTAGTGCTAACTAGATTCACGCTGTCGACCTTGCCATCTTGTAAAACCCCAGTGCACAGCTGCCACTCCCCTTCCTACCAGCCCCCAGGCCCCGCCGCCTACTCTCTGTCTCTGAGTCTGACTTCGCATCCGAGCGGAATCGCAGTGTTTGTCCCTCTGGGACTGGCTTATTTCACCGGAGTAACATCTCTGAGGTTTATCGCGTTGTGGCGGATGTCGGAATTTCCTTCCTTGTCAAGGCTGAAGGGCACTACTGTGCGGACGCGCTGCCTGCAGCTGCCAGCGAACACTCGGCGGCTTCCATCCCAAGACTTAAAAACAGTCCTGTTACCACATCACGACACACAACTCCCAGGACCCAGGGATCAGAGTATGGACATGTCGGGAGTCTATCACTCAGCTGCCCACAGTATTCAGCCATGATATTATCACGCGAATCGCAGACCCGTTCTCTGGGGACCGGGTGTTCCGGAGGTCTCCGGCTGGGGCCGCCACACGGCCTCAGCTCCCGGGGAGCGGGCGCGCACAGCTCTGTGGCGCACCGGCCTGGCGAGGAGGTGTCTGGGTCAGGAAATACCCGCTCACTTCACAGGAGGGAGAGTCGTGGTGGCTCGGTGCTTGTAACGTGCACGTTCCGTCGTCATGCATTGGTTGGCTGTGAACATCCTTTTCACCAAGCGCCCATGCACGTGTTCTGCCCATTTTCCTTTCAGGCCCGCGGCCTCGCTCATCGGTTCACGTTCTCTAACACGGACACTTGGTGACACGTGTAAAGCGGATGTCAAGTCTTCTGTGGCCTGCCTTTCCCTTTGTTCAGCGTGTCTTTGGATGAACACATTTTTAATTTTCACAAAGTTCTGTTTTTCAGGCTTTTCCCTTTATGAATTAGTGCCTTTCTGTCCTATTTAAGAAATCCTTACCCACTCACGGTCATGACGATGCTGCTCTAGTTTTGTTTACTTTCCTCGTGTAGATTCCTGACCCGCCGGGAAGAGATTTTGTGTGGTATGGGAATTGGTGTTACCTCTCGCATGGGTACCCATTTGGCCCCGTGCCATTGTTGAGGACCCTGTCTCCCCACGACACTGACATGTGTCCCTCGTCCTGAGGCCCCTCTGGACCTCTTCTCCTCCAGTCTTTACTCAGTGGGAGGGAATCCCGCTAGGCCGGTTGGGGAAGCTTCTTGAAGGTGCCGGGAAGCCGGCTGCGCAGAACAGGGCTGCCGGGCTCAAACCCACAGGGGGCTGCTTGAGGGTCTTGGCCCAGAGCGGAGCTGCCCGGCGCCGCCTCTGCACTTTCTCACCCTGCAGGGGTGAGGGCTCCCACAGCGGTACCGCCGGGGGAATCTGGCTCTGTGCCCGGCCCCGTGGCTCCCAGGCGGGGGGCAAATCCGTTAGTCAGGGCGTCCGGAGAAACAGAACCAACAGGATGTGTCTAGAGACAGAGAAAGATGTATTTTGAGGAACCGGCGTGGCAGGGCACAGGGCCTCCAGGCTGCGGGTGTGAGTGGTTGGGGGGACCTACCTGACAGAGCCTCAGGCTGGCCTCCCTTCCACGGCCTCGTTGCTGTGGAAAGCACACGTGCACCTCTCGCACTGACAGCAGCGTGTGTGTTTCGTAGTATTCCAAAGGTGAACGTACTCGTTTCCTGGGGCGGCTGTGACGACGCACCCCAGGCCTGAGGCTTATCACACGAGAGATGCACTTCCGCTCAGTCTGGAGGCCAGAATCCTGAAATCCGGGCTCCCTTCCCAGGTTCTAGGCAGCCCTGGCCTGTGGCTGTGTGGCTCCCTTCTCTGCCTCATCCCCAGGTCGCCTCCCCTCTCTGGTCTCAAACCTTTGCCTCTCTTGTGAAAACGCTTGTCCTTGAAGTCAGGGTCTGCCTGGCTAGTGCAGGATGATCTCACCTCAAGATTCTTACTACAGCTGCAAAGACCCTTTTCTAACAAGGTCACACTCAGAGGTCTTGGGGATGAGAACGTGGACACGCCTTTTGGAGGCCACCACGCAGACAGGTGGATGTAAAGAACCCGGCAGGAGGAGTGCAAAGTGGAGCAGCCTCTCGGGAGCCCAGCTGGACACGCGCGACATTTTATCTTATTTTTAATTTTTTTAATGTTTGTCTATTTTTGACACACACGCACACACACACACACACATACACGGCGTTAGCGGGGGAGGGGCAGAGAGGGAGACACAGAATCTGAAGCAGGCTCCAGGCTCTGAGCTGTCGGCACAGAGCCTGATGTGGGGCTTGAACTCATGACCTGAGTGGAAGTCAGACGCTAAACTGACTGAACCACCCAGGCGCCCTGTACATTTTAAATCACATATGTCCTCCAAGGTAGCAGCTTCACACCTCAAAACGCGCCCCGCAGAGCCCTACACAAAGACGCCCTCTTGCTTACAGAGACCTGCATCTGTCTCAACAAACGCGATGCCCTAAGGCTTTGTTCTCAGGAGTGGCCTGAGAATCCACATGTGGTCTGCAAATGACCCCCCCCCTCCCCTCCTCCAGACATGGTGGAGATGATGCTGATGCAGAACGCACAGATGCACCAGATCATCATGCAAAACCTGATGCTCAAAGCCCTGCCCTCCGGGGGGTCCCAGGCGGCCCCTCTGCATCCTGCCCCACAGGTAGGCTTGGCTGGGGATGGGCACCAGGGCACAGGAGGCAGCCCAGATCAACCAGAGGACCTGGGTGGCTTTTCTCCTGGAAGCCTGTGTATCTGTGCAATTCTGAGAGGCACATTTCTGACCCCTGGGTCCATTCTGACCTCTGGGTCCGTGACCCGCTTGCAAAGCCCCCCTGGTGCTCCCCAGTCCCACCCAGATGCAGGAGGAGTTCTGCATTTTGGGGCCCAGAAAGCCGTCTCCTAGAGCCAGGTGAGCTCTGCTGGAGCCTGGGCCTCTCCCCTCCCTTCCCTCCTTTCTCCCTATCTTCCCCTTCCCCTTCCCCTCCTCCCCACCTCCCTCTACCCTTCTTCCCTTTGATGCTCTGACCAGCCCTAAGTTCAAAGTAGGCAGAGGGAAAGGGGGGACCCGGGGAGCGCCTACACCCCTGTAGAGATGGGCGGTCTGTGTTGTGCTGAGGACCCGCAGGGGGCGCCCGCTGTCCACCTGAGAGCCCAGAGGCAGAAGCCGCCCTCAGTGCATCACCACCACCACTACGCGCCCCCAGCCCCGCTGCAGGCCTCCCCGGCAGGTCACTCCGTGTGGCCCTCGGTGGTCTCAGCCACGGCCCTCCCACCGGCGGCGGGTTTCCTGCACCACATGGCGGGCCCCTCCTTGGCAACCCTTAGTGGGTAAGTCAAGGCCAGCTTCCTGGGTCTGTGTCGTGGGAAAACCCGAGGTCTGGGGTGGCACCTCCTCACCCCTGCCGACAAGCCAGGGAACCCGGTCTTTGTCAGGCCCATAGGCTGTAGCAGGGAATTTGGAAGGGCCCTGCTGTCTTCCAGAGGGAGGCAGGGGGGTCTTGTTGGCAGTGTCAGCCCATGGTGGACCCGTGCCAACCTCCAGGGGAAGCTGCTTGTGGCCCGGGCCATTTGTGCAGCCCAGTGGGAGTGGTGCTGGGAGCGCGAGCAGGGCTGGGGGGCCCTGCCTGAGTCCTGGTGCACCACTCCCCTGCAGCGTAGTGTCTGCAAATCAGCCAGGGCCGTAACTGCACCCTGGTGTCTTGGCTTTCTCCTAGGGTGGCATCTGATGGCATCCTGCCCACGCAGCCTCCGGGCCTGTGAGCCTCCACAGGTGGGCTCCGGTAAGCAGCAGGGTCCCGGGTCCCCAGTGGGTGTGGTCGGGGAGCCCCGGCAGAGGCCTGCAGCTGCCGGACTGCGAGGCAGGAGGACATACAGGGACTTCACCGGGAGGGGTGGCCCAGAGTTAGCTGCGCCTCGCGAAGCCCTCCCACGAGAGGAATCCCATGAGCAGAGTCCACTATGAAGCTGACTGGGAGGCCTGCCCGCCGGGAGAGGCCGCGGGAGGGCCGGGGGCAGCGGGGTGGGGGCTCTCCCGGGCGAGCGCTCTCCGTGCAGGTGTGCGTGGCCCCTCCGCTCCAGGCCAAATGCCAGCTGGAACCTGGAGAGGGCGCGCTCTCTGTGCATCTGCTCCTTTCGGTTGCGCCAGGGCTTCTGGTGTGACCATCACCTTGAGGCTTTCTTCATTTCTCGTGACTTCTTTTTCTTGGTGGAATTATGTTCCCTGGACGCTCTCATATGATTTTCACATAAACATCACATTTAAACGTCACAGGTGTTTCCATCTGCCCTTGTGGGATGACCTCTCTTTTCCCCAAGTTCTGTGCCGGCGAGAGCGTTGTCCTCTCTGCCTCCTCGGACCCTGCAGGCTCGTGGGATGTCGGCTCGGGGACGCGGCCGCCTGCACCGGGCGGCGCTCACGGGCCTCCAGGGCGGGAGCACCTCCTTCCCTTGTGAGAGGCGATTAAAGGTCTGACTCCATTTCTGATTTTCATGTTGACATTTTCTAACGTGGATTTTCTCTTGGGTTTTATTTCTCAATATAATGATTAATTCAATACAGGGAAGAGGTTTAATACACGGTTCTGCGCAGGCCAACCTGGGGACGCTACAGAGGTCTGAGCAGGCCCCGGAAGAGACCGTGAAAGTCGAAGCGGTCACGGCTTCTGACACCGCTACAGGACGTTTAACAGAAGCTGGAGGTCTTTGGATGGCCTGATAAATTGGAAAAACTGTTCTGTGTCCTGAGTGAGGAAAACCCAGCTCTTCCCCGTGAACGTCCTTCACTCACACACGGAACGGGCCCTTCTGTCACTTCTAGTCTCCAGTGCTCCCTGGCATCACCAGGATGTCCTGCTGTCCAACTCGCTTCTGACCCTGTGCGCCTGCGCAAGGACGCAGCCCCGCCAGCCCGCCCCGCCCCCAGCTGCAAGTGCAGGTTGTCCCTGCCCTTCAGCAGCCCGGTCAGGGAGCAGAGGTTCCCAGGACCCCTCGTCAGGTTCGATCACTTTGTTAGAGCTGCTCACACAATGCAGGAAACACATTTGCCGGCTTATTTAAGGATGCGATGCGGGGGCGGGTCTGGGAGGGTCCCCAGCACAGGAGCCTCTGCAGCGTGGAGCTGGGGGGCATCACCCTCCTGGCGTGGACGTGTTTGTTCACTTGGAGGCTCCTGGGACCTTGCACTATTGGGATTTATGGGGGCTTCCAGAGGGAGGCATGCCCATGAGATACAGTAACTGCGTTTCCAGCCCTTCTCCCTCTCTGGAGAACGGGGCAGGAGGAAGGGACTAAAAGTTCCAAGCTCCCAATCATGGCAGGTCTTTCTGGGGACCAGGAGCCACCCAGGGGCCCACCAAGAGTTACCTCATTAGAACAAGAGACGTCCTATCACCCAGGAAATTACAAGGTGAAGGAAACCTGCTCCCGCACTGAGGGGCAACCGGGCGCTGACCGAGACAGGCACCACTGGGCATCAAGTGGGGCCACACTTGATTTGGGGCACAGGGGTGAAGGCGGTCCTCACGGAGGGGGGGGCCACGGTTCTGCGCAGGCTGACCTGGGGAAGCTAAAGAGGTCTGAGCAGGCCCCGAAGAGACCGTGAAAGTCGAAGCGGTCACTTCTGACGCCACTACAAATCCGTTGGCGGGGGGCGGGGGGGGGGGGGGTCCTGCACGCAAGCTCCCGGAGCACAGGGTGGAGGCCGCGCAGAACTGGACTGCGTGCTGCACGAGCTATAGATTTGGTCTGCACCCCACTTCTGGTCACAGAGCTCCGACACCCCACAACCCCCTCATCTGTGGTGGAGGTGGACAGAGGCGTGTGTGCCCTGCTCCAACGTGCGGGCAGTGCTGTGGGACTGAGCCCTTACCCCGTGGGGTCTGCAGGGACTCCTGGCACTTTGTGTCTGAAGTCGTGTGAGTGGAGCAACTATTTTCTTCTCACGGCCCTGCCCTCTGCCCCCTGGTGCGGGGTGCTGTGGGGCACCCCCCTGTGCTGAGCGGTCGAAGACCCGTGAAACAAGATACCACGCGGGCCTGGCCCAGAGCCCTGCCGCCCCCAGCGGCCCCACAGACGGTGCCTCTGGTCGAGACTCCAGGGTCCCACGTGCTCAGGAGCTGGATCTGGAGTCCACATGGGAGAGGAAAGGGCCGAGGAACCCAAGGGACCCCCGGAGCAGGAGGAGGGGCCTGTCCCGGCCGAGGCTGGGTTCACAGCAGCTCTGGAAGCAGGGCGCTGTGGCCAGGTCAGGGGTGGGCACAAGTGTCCAGGGGAATGAGACAGCCGAGACAGAGGCCCCTGGCTGGGTGGGGCGGCCTTTTCTCAGAGTTAGGACAGAAGGACACGGGCTTACATTCCCTATCATTTTCAGTGATACAGAAAAACCTCTCTGGATCAATAAGAAAGAAGAACCACTGCCTTACAGTGGAGGGGACGCCAGTGAAGAGCTGGTCACTGCTGACAGAAGAGACACAGGCCAGCCCCAGTGCACACGCGACAGGGGTGGGGGGTCCGGGTGCATGCGGGCTGGTGTCTGGACCCCAGAGTCACGACTATGGGCTGTGGGGGGGGCGGGACGAGTGACCAGGCCCCTGGGAAGCACTGGGCACTGCCTGATAAAGCCGGACCCCCACCCCCGGCCCCCACCCCGGCGAACTCCCCGAGCCCCACGTGACCAGAGATGCCCGGAGGCCGGCTGTGACGGAAGACGGGGGAGCATCCGAAACGCCTGCCAACGGGACAGGCAGGGCTCAGGCCCCCTGCATTCTCGTGAAAGAACCGCAGCGCCAAGAGCTGTTCGCCCTGCCACCGAGAACCAGCCCCCTGGCTCCAGGCAGGCTCGGGAGCGCCACGGGCCCGCCTCGGTACCCCGAGCGAGTCCAAGTGGGGACACGGTAGGTCCAGTGGGAAATGCACTTTCATGTTTTTGAAATGGATTCATGGGAGAAACCAAATTCTCAGACTTGAGGTAGCCCTGGTTTGGGGACCAAGAAGAGTTTCTGAAAGGTTGTTTTATTGCCACGGCCTCGGCATCGTTCCCTGTGCCGTTGTCTGCACTGCTGGATGGCGGCCGGAGGCTGGCTCGGCGGGCCTGCATGGTCTGCTCCCATGATGCCCCGGGCCCGTGAACAGCTCTGAATGGTCTGTGCCGCCTCCCGGGTTATAATATTCAGAGGATAAGGCAGGAAACACAGGAAAGACATGGAATGTAGGCCTCGGGAAAGAGGCCTGAGGCAGAGTCCACGGGCACAGCTCGGAGCCCTGCCTGGAGCCGGGGCTGCGCCGCCTCGGGCGAGGGCGGGGCCGGAGATGTCCGCTGCGGGTGTCCTGGGCTTTGCGGCCACCCTAAGGCTCAGCCTTGTGTCTCCCCTCAGAAAGGTGGCGGGCCACAGCACTCTTGAGGGGTAAGTGGGGACCGGATTCGACACGGTTCCCGCAGGAAGGAGGGTGAAGGGCAGCCCGGGTGGGCTTTCCCGGAGCTGCACAGGCAGCCTCTCGCCGAAGGCAGAACCCCAAGGCGGACGGAGCCCCGCGCTCCCGCTCTCCATTCTAGGAGTTTAGAACTATTTTCTCTGCGGTATGAAAATAACACGTCTGCTGGGTTCCAAATGAAGACACGAATGGACATTGCTTTTCAGACTTTGTCACTTTTGCACCCCACAGGGCGGAGGTGACCAGCAGGGCTCTCAGTTTGGGGGTGTCCCTGATCCTCAGGGCCCTCCGCATGGTGTCGCTGGGCGCTGGGGTCCCTCAGGGGCCACTCACGTCTTGCGCCTCCGGCCGTGTCAGAAGAGGCCCCTGCTTAGGGGCTGGAGCCTGGTCCCAGTGCGCCGGCTCAGCTCCTCAAGAACCTGCTTCTCCTTCAGGTACATCTGAAAGAGAGGGACCGGAACTGGCCGAGTGCCCCCCAGCGCCTGGCCCAGAGGCGCCCTCTGGGGGAAGCCCGTGGCACGAATTCAAAGTGCAGGACCCGGCTCTGCTCACCCCCCCGCCCAGCACTGTGCACAGGGCGGGCGGACCTGCTGCCTGAGGTGACGGGAGGGGGCGGCAGGAGGGACCGTGGGCCAGGGACTGAAGCAGTGGTCCTGGGTGAAAGAGGAGCCCCTGCCTGGGGCTGCAGAACAGGCCGGACCAGGCAGCTGGGCCCAGGACACATGGGAGGGGGGCAAGGGGGGACAGCCCCTCCCAAGATGCGGCCAGAGGGGGCGCGAAGGGGCCACAGCAGGGTCAGCCTCTGACTTGGAGGGGAAGCCGGGCCGGGGTTGGAGAGGGGGACCCAGCCTGAGACAGGCTGGATGTGAGGACAGCTCTATCAAGGACTCTTGAAACTGAAAACGTTTTTTGATGCCTTCCAGAGAACCCAATTGTTTGACTGCAAACGTAATGTGAGTTTATTAAAAACAGTATGGACAAGTACCAACATGCACCCTTACACATGGGGTAGATACTGGCACTTCTGAAGGAAGCAGATGGCTACCTAACTTCACACAGCAGGCCTCTGTTGGAGGCCGCATGATTCGAGTCCCCAACTGACCAATATCATCACAATTGCTCTTGTAGAGATTTTTTAACTTTAAACCATGAGAGTTTTATTAGATTTATAGAATTTGGTCTCTCTGCTCAGACCTTCCTTTCAACAATGAGTAAGTAATACAGTTAGTAGCATTTGGGGAGCCCAATATTTGAAACAGACACTGTTAGTCTTTTTTTGTGAAATAGGCATTTATATAATTTCTTAATTTACTGCCTTCTTTTTGTTTGTTTTTTTACACATTTGGTTTTCGTACTTGACTGCCAGAGGCGGCTTGGGCAGTCCGGTCCTTGGTGCACCCTCTTGTGCAAGCCGGAGGACCAGCGGACAGCTCCTACCTTCTGCCACTCAGCCTGTGTGCTGTGTGTGAAGCCCAGCAGATGACAGAGTCCATGGGTGGCAGTCACCTGTCAGAAAAATTAAAAGGCTGTTTCAGGGACTGACTGTGAGCAGGCCACGCACCAGGGGAGGAGGGGCAGGGAAGGCAGGGAGAACTCAGCCCACACGTGGTGGGAGGTTAGGAACCCAGGGCTGGAGGTCACCCGGGGCTGTGAGGGGGTCCTACGTGCGGCGGAGCACCAGCCAGGAGGAGAGTGGCCCAGCCTGGCCCTGTTGCGGGGGGATGAGAGCCATGGGCGCAGCGGGCTGGCCCCCCACCGCAGGTACTGGAATCTCGGGGTTGGGGGTTGGGCTGTGAGCGCATGCCCACAGCAGCCTGCGGGTGTACAGCTGCCGGCCGCAGAGACCCTGGGGCCAAACCCCATGCTAAGCAGTCTGTGCCAGGGCTCCTGCTCCCAGAAAGTCCACCCTCGCCCCAGAAAGCAGGCCCCCAACACCTGTCACAACGGCTCCTGCTGAAATCTCTGCTTCAAATCACACAGAAGCTCCGGGTTCCCCTAGAGATAGTTCAGGGGCTGTTTGGCCAAAGGAAAACACCTCAATCGAATCCACGGGAAGTTAAAATGCTATCGCTCCTAGAACCACCCTCCTTTCCTTGCATCAAGCTGAGGAGAGTGGGATCCGAAGGTCCTGGAGGCCGTGATCCCACCCGCTCCGACAGTTCAGTAAGGAGCTTACTCAGCAGGTCCGAGTTAGCTAAACAGCCTGCTGAGCTCCAGACATACAAGCTACAAACAAGGCCGCTCTGGGAGCCCCCGCCACGGCCCCCGTCCTCTCCTCTCACCCAGCACTGCTCGGCTTAGGCTCCCCCTTCTCTGCGAGATGACGAGAGAGGGTGCTGCCCCTGCTCATAGGTGTCCCTCCCCCAATAACCCTTGTCCCGTACAGGAGACAGTGTGGGTGCAGGTGCCCCATCCATGATCTCTTCCCAGGGCCAGGTGAAGGACACGGCGATGGTGCCGGGGCCAGCCCGCGGTCGCACTCACGGTCAGGATGTCGTAGTAATCCTCATTCCCTTGGCACTGCTGGAAGATGTACTCCACTCCTAGGAAAATGTCACCCAGATTGTAGTCGTCTGGAAAATCAGGCTGGGGAAGTTCACCTGCTTTCACATTCTGTAGAAGAGGGAATACAGACACGGAGAGCCCGACCTCAGGAGCGCTGACCTGACAACAGCCCACACACTTGGTCTGGAAGGCCCCTCCTCGTCAGTCCCAAGGTGGGGGAGGCACACTAGAGCCCCTGTTTACTAGTGACTTCAGATGTCTCCGATGTGGAGAACAAAGGCAATAGAAACATTTCCTTACAACGTACAGTCCATTGACCAGCCCTGGAATCCGGCAGACCTCCCTCTAGGAGCTTAGCTGCCTCCATGAAGACGCTTTGCTGGGGGCAAAAGGCGACCTTAACCTGACCCTCAGGATCCTGTAAGTCTTCTTTCAACGAATAGAAATTCCTTCGGAGGGGCGCCTGGGGGGCTCAGTCGGTTAGGCGTCCGACTTCAGCCCAGGTCATGCTCTCACAGCTCATGAGTTCAAGCACCACACTGGGCTCTGTGCTGACGGCCCAGAGCCTGGATCCCGTCTCAGAGTCTGTGTTACCCTCTCTCTCTGCCCCTCCCCAGCTCGCACTCTGTCTCTCGAAAAAAAACCTCAAAAAAAAAAAAAAAGGTAATTCCTTTAGAAACCTCCTTTATCTCTAGCCCCCAAGATGCAGGTTAGCCATCACCTTCCAAGCATATGGTCCCCTGATAGGAATCTGAAGGTTCTCATGAGGAAGGTTTTACTAGACAAAAGTAAATTAACTTCTTCTTAGAACAGCTAACTCCCTCAGGGCCCTGGAAACCTCCTTTCCAAGATTCCTTGGAAGTTTCTGCTGTTCTTGACCCTCTCCCGACTTTAAAGTATCAAACCAGTCACCCCTCCCAACCCTAGCACAGCTCTTCCTGCCCACGGGTCCTGTCCCCGGGCTTTAATAAAACCACCTTTTTGCACCAAAGATGCCACAAGAATTCTTTCTTGGCTGCCAGCTCTGAACCCCAACATTCCCATCTTTTCCACCTCATTGAACGACTTACTTTCCTTCTCTTTCACTCTTTCCAGGGCACAATCACACAAATCCACATCAGTCCAATTTTCTGTTCTGTTTATTTTGTCCTTAACAGTCTTCTAGATTTTCCAACATAAAACCAAAAAACCCAGTCCATTAATCTGAGGCCTGTTCACACTAAGGTAGTCACCTGTGGATGGATATTTAGGGTGTTAAGGATGTCTCCTCCCTATCAGGAAAAAATATCAAGTGAACATTTAAAACTTTTATAACATTTTATTTTCTTTGTTTTCTTGCTTTATGTTCCTTAAATGTGACACTGGTGGATTAGAGTACTCGTATGTTTCAAACGCTCTTCAAGTACATTCAAGGACCATTTCCAAAAAGGTCCCTCCAATTTATGCTGCGACTAACAATGTGGGGAGCTTTGAATGAGGCTTACATGATGTAGATGATAACCTAATCACTATCTTTTAAAATAAAAAAAATTTTTTTATTTTTGAGAGAGAGAGAGAGCGAGCGTGAGCAGGGGAGGGGCAGAGAGAGAGGGAGACCTAGAATCTGAAGACAGGCTCCAGGCTCTGAGAGGCCAGCACGGAGCCTGATGCGAGGCTTGAACCCACGAACCGTGAGATCATAACCTGAGCCGAAGCCGGATGCTCAACCGACTGAGCCCCCCAGGTGCCCCATCACTATCTCTTATTGTTGAAAATATGTTTTCAGGGGCGCCTGTGTGACCTAGTTGGTTAAGCATCTGACTTTGGTTCAGGTCATGATCTCACGGTTCGTGGGTTTGAGTCCCACGTCAGGCTTTGTGCTGACAGCTCAGAGCCAGGAGCCTGCCTTGGATTCTGTGTCTCCCTCTCTCTCTCTGTCCCTCCTCTGTTTGCATTCTCTTGATCTCTCTCTCTCAAAGAATAAACAAAGAAAATATTTTTTGTTATTTTACATTTTCAATGAAAAATTCAGTGTTATTTAAATATTTCAACACTACATACTTGTTACTGTAGCACAGACTGCAGAAGCGCTCCCCTTCGAACTCACACAATGGGGTGGACCGATCACTTTTTCTCCCTGGCTAATGGGTACTGGTCAACAGGAGATGGCCATGCTGTACTCTACTCCTGTGTACACTGTATTTCTTTTTAATTCTTTAGATGTTTATTTATTTATTTTGAGAGACAGTGCAAGCAGTGTAAAGGCAGAGAGAGAAGGAAAAAGAGAGAGAGGGGAATCCCAAGCAGGCTCCATGCTGTCAGCAAATAGCCCAACGAGGGACCCAAACTCACAAACCTGTGAGATCATGATCTGAGCCAAATCAAGAGTCAGACGCTTAACTGACTGAGCCACCCAGGCTTCCCTCATGTGTATATTTTAAAGTTTTCTTTTTTGTTGTTGTTTATTCGTTTATTTATTTAGAGACAGAGTGAGAGCAGGGGAGGGGCAGAGAGAAAAAATCCCAAGCAGTCTCCAAGAGGCGAGATCTTGACCTGAACCAAAGTCAAGAGTTGGACTCCTAACTGAATGAGCCATCCAGGTGCTCCTATTTTAAAGTTTTCAAAACAAAACTTAAAAATCAGAGTATTTACACCAGAAGGTAGGCCAGACAAGAGCATACTTGTTACCTCATGAAATGGAAAGGAAAGCACATCTGTTGGCAGATTTTTCTCTCTGTAGATTCTATTAATGTGCTGGATACTCTTGTTGTCAACACAGATGATGGCCAGGTCGAATTTCTGCACCCCCAATATACTCCTCACAATCTCCATCTTCTTGCGAAGAGGCGCTCTCCTGATGGGGACAGCTCGTTGCAGATTCCTAAGCACCAAACTCATTTTCAGAATAACATGGCTCCTTAAAAATGATTAAAAAGGAGCTTGTGGTCAGAGTTTCAAAGAAGACAAACCAGTTACTGAAAGTGTAAATAAATTATACACATACACACACCCCATTTTATTTGGTGAAATTCACTAAAAACATTAAGGGAATTTATATTTTACCATAAGGGAGACATAATAATGAGGGAATATAATAGGAAGTCCTAGAGTCAGGCCTGCCAGAGCGGGTAACAACCGTAGGTGGGAAATCACGACCTGCAGCCAGGAAGGTGCTGTCAATAATGAAGGGGAGGGGGGTGCGGTGAGGAGGTGGAGGAAGAACAGGGTGAGTTGTGGGGTGGTGTGGGGGAGGGCTTAGGGGTGTACAGGGTGGAGGGACGGGGAGGTGTAGGGTGGTACAGGGTGGCGGCGAGCGTGGAAGACTGCTGTGGGGAGGTGTGTGTGACGGGAGGGGGAGAAGTAGGGCCGAAGGCCGTGAACCCTGGTGGGTTGGGGGCTTCCGAGGGACCGCTCAGCGTGGGCCCCGAAGCTCCGGACGCAGACCCGGGGCAGCACGCGGGGTGCGAACGACGCCGCACTTTGGAGAGAGGAAGCCACCGGCTCACGTACCAGGTTCGAAGCCAGCAGAGCCCCGTCGGGTTCCGGGGCGCCGGCAGCACTCCGGCAGTCCGGCAGGAGGGCGGAACCAGAGTGCGGCGGTGCGGGTGTGGGGCCGAGCCGCGCGAAAGGACCGGAAGTTGGTCCGTTGCGTTTTCTTTCCGCCGCGCGCCCCGGAGGCCTGGTTCCGGCGGCCGCGGTCCGGGTCTGCGCCTCCAGCCGGGCGCCGAGGGCCCCGGGGGCGGCGGTCTCCGAGGCCCTGAGCCGGATGGTGAGCGCGGCGCGGGCCCGACCCGGGCGGAGGCCTCTTCCTTCCCCTGCGCCCCCCCCTCCCCGCCCTTGTAGTCCGGGGCGGGACTTTCTCCGGTTGCGCGGCCGCCGTTCCCGGACCTTCCCGGGCCTGGGGACGGCCTCTCTGCCGGGGCACTCGTCCTTTGGGCGGTTCCTGGGTCCTCGCAGGTATGGCAACACAATTTATTTCTGTATCTGGGAGGAGCATTTAGTGTTCTGGTTACTGGGAGAAAATTAGAAAACACTGAAACACTCATGTTCTTAGCAGCGTCACGTCGTAGTTTTCTGGCTATGGAGATTTGAAGGAGTTCGGAGGAACTCTTTTTAGAAAGTTGCTATTTGAGGTTTTTCGTGAATTTACCAATTCAGTAAGATGCATTGATTTTTTTCTTTAATCTGAAGCGTCACACTTGAAGTCTCAGTTATGAAGTAATTTATTTTTTCCACCCTCTACCCCAGCCCCTCCCTCTAAACCTCCCACGGGGGTCTCAGAAAATAATACCTAGCCCTTTGATTTGCCCGGTTTTTAATTACCCTTACAACATGACATGTGACTAAAAATTCTCTTCCTAGGCTTCCGACAGGACATGACTGTGATGACCTGAGTTTTTGCCTTCCAGTTTATCGTGAAGATGAAGGGGAGCTTCCTAGTTGAGCAGACCGTTTAAAGAACAACAACTTGCTACACATAGTATTCACTACCCTGGATCAGAAGATGAACCCAACTAATCCTTTCAGTGGGCAGCCGCCTGGGGTTTTTCCAGCATCTTCCAGCAGTGCCATAGGAACATTTCAGGCTAAGCCGCCATTTCGATTTGGTCAGCCCTCGCCTTTTGGACAGAACAATACGTTATCTGGGAAAACTTCAGGATTTTCGCAGGTACCCAGCTTTCCAGCATCTCCCGGAGTAAATCATTCTTCTTCAGCACAAGCATTAGGATTCTCCCCGACCTCAAATGTTGGACTTTTTTCAGGACTTGACCACACTCCAGCCTTTGTAGCTGCCTCTGGGCCTTCAAGTTCATGTGTGTCTGGAAACCCTGGATTTAGTTTTAAATCGCCCAACTTTGGGACTTTCCCAAGTACTTCTACATTTGGATCAGAAACTGGCGAAATAGCAAGCTCTGGCTTTGCGAAAACAGAATTTACCTTTAAACCTCTGGAAAAGTCCGTGTTCAGACCGATATTGGGAGCTGAATCTGAGCCAGAGAAAACTCAGAGCCAAATTACTTCTGGATTTTTCACATTTTCTCACCCAATTAGTAGTGGACCTGGGGGACTGGCACCATTTCCTTTTTCTCAGGTGACAAGTAGTTCAGCTACCAATTCAAATTTCACCTTTTCAAAGCCAGTTAACAGTAATAATTCGTCATCTGCCTTTACCTCTGCTTTGTCAAACCAAAATGTAGAGGAAGAGAAGAGAGGCCCTAAATCCCTGTTTGGAAGTTCTAATAGTAGCTTCACGAGCTTCCCCATATCTTCTGGGTCTTTGGGAGAACCCTTCACAGTCAGCAAAACAGGTGTCAGACAAGGAGGTGAAGAAGGCGTATCCCAGATGGAGCCGCTTCCCACCCTCATGAAAGGACTGAAAAGGAAGGAGGACCAGGATCGCTCCCCACGGAGACACGTCCACGATGCCACAGAAGACGTGGACGCTCTGTCGAGGGGGGATCATCCTCCAGATAAACGGCCTGTCCGCCTGAATCGGCCTCGGGGAGGCACCTTGTTTGGTCGGACGATACAGGATGTCTTCAAAAGCAATAAAGAAGTAGGTCGTCTTGGCAATAAGGAATGTAAAAAGGAAGTTGGCTGTACTGAGTCCGGGGAAAATGACCCCGTGGCCATCCCAGGAGGGAGTCCGGCTCTCCCGGCACCTTCCCGGCTCCCAGGTGTGAATAAGGAGGAAGAAGCTGAAAGTAGAGATAAAAAAGAAGGTGAGCTCCAAAAACGTGTGCCATGCAGTAAGTGCTGCTGCACGGTCTTGGTAAATTTCCCTGAGTCTTAGTTTAATGTTTCTGGTAAATTTCCTGTAAATGTTAGAAATTCTGACCTACTAAGAAAATGTCTTCCATCTACGAACATTTACTTTGCTCTTACATAGTTGATGCTTCCTATTTGAAATGTGACATCTGCTGCATTTTTGTGCCTGTTCTCTTTTCCCTAGATTCTCTAAGGGGAACGCCTGGGCGTCAGAGTAAAAGAAGCGAGAGCACAGACAGTCTTGGAGGCTTGTCCCCTGCTGAAATCACAGCGATCCAGTGCAAGAACATCCCTGACTATCTCAATGACAGAGCCGTTCTGGAGAAATACTTCGGTAAAATTGCTAGAGTGCAGCGCGTCTATACCAGACGCAGCAAAAAGCTTGCGGTGGTGCATTTTTTTGATCATGTGAGTATTTCCAACAAATGTAATGTGCACGAAAAAGTTTGAGTGACGTTTGTCACTTTAAAACCTAGTTTTTATTTTATTTTGTTTTTCATTTTTTTATGTTTATTTTTTGTAAGAGAGAGACACACAGTGCAAGTAGGGTGTTGGGGGAGCAGGCAGAGAGAGAGACACACAGAATCCAAATCGCGCTTCAGGCTCCGAGCTGTCAGCACAGAGCCCGACCTGGGGCTCGAACCCACGAACTGTGAGGTCATGACCTGAGCTGAGTTGGACACCTCACTGACTGAACCACCCAGGTGCCCCGTTAAAACTTATTTTTTAATCTATCAGTTACTTTGTTAGAATTTGGACAAGTACTTAGATATCTTATTCTTTACTTGGCTGTATAATCACATAGGATTTTTTCAAAATTGAGTTTTTTTGGTTTTGATTTGTTTTACTTGGTCATAGTACATAATCACTGCAAACATTTCAACAAGGCAGAAAAAGTAAAATCCCGTTAGAACCCCTCCTCCAGGGTAACTGACGTTACTTATTTGGCTTATACCTTGACTTTCAATACGCGTATAAGCACACATATGCATAAGGCATTGGCTGTAGGGTGTGTGCATGTAGGGACTGTTCACATTATGTTGCTTTATGTTTTTATTTTTTCTGATTTTTCTTGTGGGGAAAAGTAAGTTCTATAGAATTTGTAAAGTGGAAAGCATGTTTTCATATTTTTTTAAAGTGATGGAACTGTAGCCTGTTTACGTAGGGGAAAAAACCAAAAAGTTTATGGGAGGGGGCACAGAATCACCCAGAATTCTCTTTTGTGAGAATGTTTTAGTTAACATCCTTGTGAATATGGGTCATATTGTTGGTACACAAATGGGATCACGCCGCATGTGCTGTTGGTTATCTTTTCAGGTTGTAATCGTCAGTGTTTTCTGAAATCAATAAATAGCCTTGGTTAGAAGAGGATTGTTAAGTGCCCCATGGCTTTCTATCCTGTCTACTTAGCTGGTTACTTTTCTATTTGTGGACATTTTGTGCATGTATTTCTAATTGGTTTATATCCTTTGTTTACGTTCCTGAGAGTGGAAGTTCTGTACCCAAATACTTGCAGAGCGTTAGAGCTTTTCCTGTTTATTCCTTTCTGTTTTTTCTTTCAATTCAGTGGCATTAATTACGTTCACAGTGTTGTGCCATCGCCACCATTATCTATTTCTAGAACTTTTTCATCATCCCAAACAGAAACTCTAACCACTCAGCAGTATTTCCCCATTTCTTCCTTCTGCCAGCCCTTGGTGACCTTTAATCTACTCCCTATTTCTAAATTCGCCTGTTCTAGAACTTACATTCAAGGGACTCACAGTCTTTGTCCTGTGTGTGTTGGTCAGCGTCACGTTCTCCGTGTTTGTCCATGTGGTCGTACTTCATTCCTTTTACAGATGAATAATTCCATCTTTATTAATCTGTTGATGGACAGAGGCTGTTTCTGCTTTCTGGCTATTTTGAGTCATGCTGCTGTGAACTCAGTGTGCAAATATTTCCCATCCACCTTCTTGGGTATACACTTAGGAGCGGAAGTGCGGGGTCATATGCGTCGTTTTCCTTTCTGTTTTTGAAGGTATTTGGCTATTGAAATGTACTTTTCTAGCTGAACGCTAAACACTTATGTAATAAATATGTAAATGCCTTGTCATTGGAAGTAGTTCGTTGATACATACAGTGCTGACGTCCCCTGATTACTCTCGTCTCTCCTGTTACCCGGGAGCAAGCACAGTTACCTAGTGTGGTGTGGATCGGTGTATATTTTTCTAGACCTTTTCATGGGTTTGTCTGTGGATATACTAAGATACAGTTGGTTTCCTGATAAACTGTATCCTGCGCATGTCATTCTCTTCCTTTTGTCCGTAAGTGTGACGTGGCGCCCCTTCCATCAGTGCACGTAATTCCCGGATTACTGTGTAGTTACTGGGCGTGCACTCAGGTGGTGAGAGTCACCTCACCAGACGCCAACAGGGTTAGGCTCTGGGTTCTATCGAAGGAGAGTCATTACTTTCCAAAAGAAGAGGTGTCTCCGTGCTCGGGAGGCAGGTCAGGGAGGCGAGGATGTGGCCGCCGTGACCAGGGGCGGACTGTGGTCAGAACACGTCGTGCGTGGAGGCTTCGCTCTGTACACACTTGTACAAAATCTGCTACTGCACTTGAGGTTTTAATCTCATTTCCTTTGGTCTGATGTCCTCTTGCGTTGTGGTGTGTGGACTGTTTCCCTAGGCGTCTGCAGCCCTGGCTAGGAAGAAGGGAAAGAGTCTGCATAAGGACATGGCTGTCTTCTGGCACAAGAAGAAACTGAGTAAGTTGGCCTTCCCCCCGCCGTGGTCTCCGGTGCTCCGTGTGGACGGCCCGCCGAGCTTTCCCGGCACCAGCGCCGCGCTGCCTGTTGGGGATCCTGTGTCTCGGAGTATTTCTTTGGGCTGCTTTGGCATCTCCTGTAACAATTTTGAGAGTGTTACTTTTTCAAACACAAGTAAAATCCAGTGTCAGATGACTTGTGGCTCATAAACTGCGCTCTTCTGCCCTCAGGTCCCAATAAGAAGCCCTTTTCCCTGAAGGAGAAGAAGCCGGGCGAGGGCGCGGCCAGCCAGGGCCCGGAGGACGCGGCCTTCCAGCACTCGCCCCTCGGCAAGCCCGCGGCCAGGGCCGCGGCCGTCGGCCTCCTGAGCAAAAGGTGCGCTGGCTCTCCCTGAGGGCTGTTGCCCCCCCCCCCCCCCCC
>NC_043704.1:452179-472860 GCF_006229205.1 Suricata suricatta
CCCCCCGGAGCTCTGTGCGTCAGGCAGGGGGCGGCCCCGCTCAGCCCCACGCCCCACGCCGCCGCTGTGCCCTGGGTGAGGGGCGCTCTGGCTGGCTGTGAGCACCAGGTGTTTCCGTCGGCTTCTCCCGCCGGTATCTGGTCCGACCTTCCGTGGGGCCGGCTCGTCTCGGTGAGGCGGCCTTCCTCCTGGCCACACGGTGGCCGGGGGGCTCGGCGGGTGCCCGGCCCCGAGGCCCAGTGGGCACGTGGTGCGCGCTGCGCGGCCCCTGTCTGGGGGGTACCGTCCGCAAAGGCTCCCTGGCTGCCCCTTCCCGAGTGGCCCCGCCCTCCTCCCCGGCGGCGCCGTCCCGTCATCCTGCGTGTTTTGGTCAGCGTATTGTTCCCTCCCTTCCCGGTTTGCAGTTCGCGGTTTAGTGGCCGATGGGCCTTGGCCTCCCCCGGGCCAGTCGCATCTCCAGCATTCGCGTCCCCAGGGTGCTGAAAGCCGGCTAGAAAACGGGGAGGCCGGGAGGCAGTGCCTGTTTCTTCTTAGTACAGCCTTCTGCTGGAATGAAGTTACGTATGGAACACGTCGTCACGTGATTTCCTCATCGTGTTAAAGTGGTTTTTCCACCCCAGGCTGAATTTCATTTTTTTGAGATGGAAATCTGCCAACGTTCATCTCACATGTTTAAATGGGTTCATCTCATTTTTGAAAAGTATGGGCTATTTCAAAATTTTTAAATCACGGTGAAAAATAGTAACACCTTTACGCCCCTCATTAGCATTATCATGTCTCATCTGTTAATGTTTTTAGTTTCAGTTTTGGAGGAGATGAAAATCTGAATAAGGGAAGCATCGGGAAGTAGAAATGACAGAAATGCCTGATGGATACAAGGCCATTCATGTGTTACTTTCTTTGTAGCTCTCCAGTGAAGAAGCCGAGTCTTCTGAAGACCCATCAGTTTGAGGGAGACCCCTTTGATTCGGGCTCCGAGGGCTCCGAGGGTCTTGGGCCGTGTGTGTCATCTCTTAGTACCCTGATAGGCACCGTGGCCGAGACTTCTGAGGAAAAGTACCGCCTGCTTGACCAGAGGGACAGGATCATGCGACAAGGTACGGCGGGCGCCGCGCGGCAGAGGCTCTGCGGCCTGGCTGCGGTCCCGATGCGGTCACCCTGGGAGCTGTGAGGAGGCGGCGGCTGCGGTCAGCACAGAGCCTGCCGTAGAGCTCGAACTCATGAACAGTGAGATCATGACCTGAGCTGAAGTTGGACACTGAACTGACTGAGCCACCCAGTTGCCCCTTGAATTTTATTTTTGGAAGAAAATCCATAAACCATTGATCTGTGTTAAACGTTTTAAAGGGCAATTTTTAGACATCAGAAAGCACATATTAAAAATCAAAATGTTTTGTTTGACAGATATCCCCACAAATAAAACTAAGAAATGTCAGCCCAGAGGAGAAATCTGTAACTTATATCACAAAGGGCTGATTTCACTGATACAGAAAGAACTGTGGAAATTAGCTTGAAAAAGACTAGCTCTTGGGGCGCCTGGGTGGGCTGGTGGTCAGGTGCCTGACTCTTGATTTCAGCTCAGGTCATGATCTCATGGTTTGTGGCTTCGAACCCCAAGTCCGGCTCTGTGATGACAGTGTGGAGCCTGCTGGGGATTCTCTCTCTTTCTGTCTGCCTCTCCCCTGATCATGAGCACTTACACGTGCTTTTTAATCATTTATTTTTGAGAGAGGGAGAGAACATGAGCAGGAGAGAGACAGAGAGAGAGGGAGACAGCAGCCGAGCAGGCTCTGCGCTGTCAGCGCAAAGCCCCGTGTGGAGTCTGGACTGTGCACCGTGAGGTTATGACCTGAGCTGAAGCCAGATGCTCAACCAACTGAGCCACCCAGGTGCCCTCTCTCTTTCTCTCTCTCTCTCAAAATAAAAAAAAACTTTAAAAATTTATTTTAAAAAAAAAAGAGTAACTCAATAGAGAAATGAGTAGGTAGTCAGAAAAGTTGCAGAGAAGGAAGTGTATCTGACCTTTAATCAGGTCAGGGCGCTGTCTTTCTTGTAGCCAGAAAATCTGCGTGTAACTTTTGACTCCCCAAATACTTAACTGCTAATCGGCCACTGTTGACTAGAAGCCTTACTGGTAACACAGTCGATTAACATGTACTTAGCGTGTTACGTGTGTTTTATGTAGTGCATTCTAAGAGTAAAATAAGCTAGAGAAAAGAAAAACATTAGAAAAGTCCTCAGGGAGGGAAAGTACATCTACAGCATGGAAGGTTGTAAGTGGACCCGTGCGGTTCACGCCTGTGGTGGTCCAGGGTCAGCTGTGTCACGAGCTGGCTCTTCAACATGAGGGAGGGCGTGGGCGCAGTGCGGAATGCACCCGCACAGGTGGCGTCCCCACGCAGCGCGAGACGCCGTGCCCTCGGGCAGGCTGCGGGCGGCTGCTCTCCTGGGGAGGGGGGTGGGCAGCATCTTTCAGCCTTAGGAAAGCCCGTGCCTTTGACACACATCCCACATCCTGGACAGGACCACATGTATGTGTGTGTGGGAGATTCACACACATTAATTGGGAATTAATTGTCCACATAGCAGGACTCTAAACAGCCTGGAAGAAGATTGGGCTTTCTTTATGGGAAAATACAAAGATTTATTGTGAAGTGAAAAAAGCGTAGTGTGGGAAGGATGTGTGTGTCCATACACGTGTGAGTATGCTTGCCTGCGTGTGCCTAAAGCAGCCCTGCACACGTGTGAGGCTCTGTTCGCGCTGACAGGGGGTGGGGGTGGGGGCGGGGCTCCCGATAGGACGCTTCAGTGCCTTTGGGATGAGATCCGTGTGTATGTGTCAACTATTCCGCGAGTAAGTATTCTGTTAAGGTTCAAAAACATACGTGCGGCACCTTGTCGGTCGGCTGGGCTGACTCTTGGTTTTGTCTCAGGTCAGATCTCACGGCTCGTGAGCTCAGGCCCCGCCTTGGGCTCTGGGCGGACCGCACCGAGACTGCCTGCGGTTCTCTTGTCTCCTCTCTCTACCTCTCCCCTGCTCGCTCTCCCTCTCAAAATAAACTTAAAAAAAAATGTACAATGAGCACAAATCAAGTATTTGGGGGGTTTTTTTGGAAAGTTTTTTTGAAATTAAAGTTTAGCTGTAGGATTTTCCTTTCTTTAGAAGCTGTGAATAAGTGGAATGATCACAGCGCCTCCTGAACGTGGTGATAAAAACTGCTGTCACACAGATGGTCGTTGACGTGTGATTGTTGTCGTTGAAGCCCAGGAAGGGAATTTTTATATTCCAAATAAAAGTAGTAGGTATTCAAATTTTTCAGAATAAAAATAAGATGTCTATATCTTGAGCTGTGAAGTTGTTGCGTTCCATTTCATTTAAAAGATACTTTTGTAATGAATTCTATGGAAAGCAGTAATTTATTCACATCAGGATCAGGATACGTTCTCTTAGGTAGATTGTGTTATATTAAAAACGATGAAAAACAAAGTGACGAAATACTGAGTTTTAGAGAACTACTGTATTTTGAATATTTACAGTTAAATTATTTTTTAAAACTTTTAATGTTTATCTTTGAGAGAGACAGAGCACGAGCAGGGGAGGGGCAGAGAGAGAAAGGGAGACACAGAATCCAAAGCAGGCTCTGGGCTCTGAGCTGTCAGCACAGAGCCCAAGGCAGGGCCCAAACCCATAACCTGTGAGATCATGGCCTGAGCTGAAGTCGGCGCCCAACCAACTGAGCCACCCAAGCGCCCCAACAAATGGATCTTTTTAACAAACATATTGCAGCATGATTATCTTTGAGTTCATTACCAGAGCTGTGAACAGCCACGTGTGACCCCTGCCTGTAGGGTGCAGTGAGAGTCTGTGACTGTTGGAGAGGGGTGAGGCCTCGGGGGTCTTCATGGGCCTGGAAGCCTGCTGCCTGATGCGGTAGACTGTGCTTGCTTCTTTCTAGGCCCAGCATTTAATTTTATTTACTTTTAAATGTTTATTTTGAGAGAGAGAGAGAGAGTGCAGGGGAGGGGCAGAGAGAGAATCTGAAGCAGCTCCAGGCTCCGAGCTGTCAGTGCGGAGCCCGATGTGGGGCTCAAACCCACGAACCATGAGGTCATGACCCGAGCTGAAGTTGGACATTTAACTGACTGAGCCGCCCAGGCGCCCCACAGGCCTAGCATTTTAAAAGTATTTGGGGCACCTGGGTGGCTCGGTTAAGCGTCTGACTTCCGCTCAGGTCATGATCTCGCGGTATGTGAGTTCGAGCCCCATGTCGGGCTCTGTGCTGACAGCTCCGAGCCTGGAGCTGCTTCGGATTCTGTGTCTCCCTCTCTCTCTGCCCCTCCCCTGCTTGTGCTGTGTCTTTCTCTGTCTCAAAAAATAAACAAATATTAAGAAAGAAAAAAGTATTTCTTTTACTTTGTAATTTGCAGTGTTTGCCTTTATTTTTATTTTTTCTTTTAACATCATAAAAATGCACTTCTCTGGGTTCCTAGTAATTGCCTGATACGTTCTGACTTTTCACTTGTCATCATTTAGCTCGGGTGAAAAGAACCGACCTGGACAAAGCGAGGACTTTTGTTGGGACGTGCCCAGACATGTGTCCTGAGAAGGAGCGGTACATGCGGGAGACCCGGAGCCAGCTGAGCGTGTTCGAAGTGGTCCCGGGGACCGACCAGGTGGGGTCCGCCGGCTCCCTGCGCTCGCTTGCTAGGCCGCTGCCCGCCTTTAATCATCAGGTGGAGGTGGGATGTGGGGGGGCTTAGTTTTTAGTGATTTCCGTACATGCCGATACCTGGTTTGGGGGTTTACCTTTGTAGAGGATGGTGGGGTGTGCTGTTAATTACTAACGGTCGTATTAACTTGATGGTGACGGGTACACTGAGCAATTCCGTAAAAGGCGACTGGGCCCCTTGTTCTCTGTAGATGTAGATACATGTTTGTTTCACAGATTAAAAATTTCCTTATGTGTCTTTTCTTTCCACAATTTTGTTACTACCTTTTTTAAACTTATTTATTTATTTTGAGAGAGAATGAGATGGGGAGAGAAAATCCCAAGCAGGCTCTGTACTGTCTGTGCGGAGCCTGACGCGGGGTTCGAGCCCATGAACGCTGAGACCGAGCTGGAGTCACCCAGGTGCCCTGTATTCGTACCCTTTTCTGCGTATGTGTTCTACACACGAGATTATCCTCCAGATACAGTTCTGTGACTCTTTTTCACTTAAAATTATACTGTGAACATTTTGTTTTGATAAGCTCATTATTATTCATTTTAGAGAGCTTGTGAGAGTGGGGGAGAGGGCAGAGGGAGAAAGAGAGAGAGTAGGCTCTGTGCTGTCCGTGCAGAGCCTGACGCAGGGCTCCGCTCCACAGCCCTGGGATCATGATTCGAGCTGAGATCCAGAGTCACATGCTCGGCTGACTGAGCCCCCAGGCGCGACTCAGCATATTTTAAATGACAGCATATTAATTGATTTATGTAGCTCTGTCAAAACTTCCCATTTTGCAGTCACTAGATAGGCTGTTTCTAATGTGTAAATTCTATTATGATTCTTTTGGGCATATTGTGTGTAACAAGTCTAAGATATTCAGGTTATTTCCTTCCAATAGAGCCTAAGAATTAAGTTATTACATCAGAGGGTATGACCTTTCTTCAGGGTCCTGAACATAGTGTATCAATGCATGTTCCCAAATTGTTTCCCCTGAAGTACGCACCATTTTATTTATTTATTTATTTAAGTTTTTAAATGTTTTTTATTTGTTTTTGAGAGACAGAGACAGCGTGAGCAGGGGAGGGTCAGAGAGAGAGGGAGACACAGAATCTGAAGCAGGCTTCAGGCTCTGAGCTGTCAGCATAGGGCCCGATGCGGGGCTTGAACCCACGAACTGTGACATCATGACCTGAGCCAAAGCTGGAGGCTTAACTGACTGGGCCACCCAGGGCGCCCCTGTATGCACCATTTTAGATCCTTTGTTAATTTAAAAATTTTTTAAAAATTTTTGTTAATTTCTCTGTTAATTTTGCTTGTAGGTTTCTCTTGGCAGGTGTTTTGGTGATTTTTTTTTGTTGTTTTTTAAAAATTTTATTTTTACGTAATCTCTACATCCTTGAACTTGAACCTCGTCACCTTGAGACTGAGAGTCATATGCTCTCATCGCAATCTGTGCGTCACAGCCGAGGTTCCTGCCCCAGGAGGCCTGATGCCGGCCTGCGGAGATGCCCAGGGCTTGGTCCGTGGGCGGCCGGGATTCCGCACTAGGCCGCGTGTCTGCAGCCCCCTTTTGCGGTGGGACAGCTCGAGCCTTTGTGCGCAGCTGTGCGGTCCCCGCGAGGCGCCCTGCTGCTTGCTTTCTCCGCTTCCTTTCTAGTCCGTGTTTAGTGCTTGGGCGAGGCTGAGGGCTGTCACAGTGCTTCAGAGTCCTGTACTGTCACCTCTGCCCTTGGAGCCATGCACGTGTATCTCCACTTCTATTACTTTTTTTTTTTTTTAAGATTTTGTTTTTAAGTAATCTACACCCATTGTGGGGCTCAAACTTACAGCCTTGAGATCAGTAGTCGCAGCTCTGCCAACGGAGCCAGCCAGGCGCCCCCACTTAACATTCCTTCTGCTTCTTCGCTCCGTGTCACATTTGCCAAAAACAAGTTTCTCGTTTGTTTTTGAACTTTGATTATTATATTCAAACAGAAATTTTACATTTTCATGTTGTATCCTGTAGTATTGGTCTTGTACGAGTTGGTGGGTGGTTTTCCGCTTCCCCTTAAGGCCCAGCTGTGGGGAAGCCCCTGACGCCCGCTGTCTGTTCCCATGCTGTGTCCTCAGGTGGACCACGCGGCCGCCGTGAAGGAGTACAGCCGCTCCTCGGCCGACCAGGAGGAGCCCCTGCCGCACGAGCTGCGGCCCTCGGCCGTGCTCAGCAGGACCATGGACTACCTGGTGACCCAGATCATGGACCAGAAGGAGGGCAGCCTGCGGGACTGGTATGACTTCGTGTGGAACCGCACGCGCGGCATTCGGAAGGTATCAGCCACTTTCCGCCGGGAAACCAGAAAATGCACGTGAATTCCAGAGTCGAAGTGGGAGTTCTCTTCGTTTTACTCAGTTACATTTCATCGGGGTAGAAGACTGTGCTGTATTTAAAATCATGACAGTGGTGTCTGGGTGGTCAGTTGGCCGAGCGTCCGATCTTAGGTCATAAGCTCCCACCTCACGGGTTTGACCCCTGCAGCAGGCCGCGCGTCCGCAGCGTGGAGCCCGCGTGGGGCAGTCTCTCCCCCCTCCGCCTCCCCCATGTCTGTTCTTCCCTGCTCATGCTCATACTGCCTTTCTCTCAAACATTAAAAAAACAGTAAATCATTACAAAGTCCTATCAAAATGTGCTTCATGGGCTCTATTTCAGATTGCTGAGAGAAATTCAGGTCGTCCTGATTTTTCTGATAGTTGGTCCTTTATGCGTGGAAGTACGTGCATGAGGTCTGTGTGTATGACACAGACACATGCGCATGTGAGGCGCGTGGATGAGGCTCAGGCGTGTGTCATCTCCCTCTCGCTCGTGGCCAGGACATCACACAGCAGCACCTGTGTGACCCCGTGACGGTGTCCCTGATTGAGAAGTGCACTCGGTTCCACATCCACTGTGCTCACTTCATGTGTGAGGAGCCCATGTCCTCCTTCGACGCCAAGATCAACAATGAGAACATGACCAAGTGCCTCCAGAGCCTGAAGGAGATGTACCAGGACCTGAGGAACAGGGGCGTGTGCTGTGCCGGCGAGGCAGAGTTCCAGGGCTACAACGTGCTGCTCAATCTCAACAAGGGGGACATCCTCAGGTAACGTTTCAAAACCAGGAGCTAACCTAAGCCGTCCGGCAGGGCAGGGTTTAAACAAGGAGAAAGCTGTCCGGGCCACGGCAGCGGCAGCGGGTCTGTCCGGCATGGAGCAGGGCGGGGCAGGAAGCAGCCGGGGCCGGGCGCCCCGGACGGGCTTGGGCCGACGGCAGCGCCTCGGAGTCGGCCCCAGGTCCTGTGTGAGAGCAGCTTCCCTTCGTCGGCGAGAAAACCCGAGGGAGGGGCATGAGCGAGGACGGGGGAGCCCCGGGCGCCCCGTCAGAGCCGTCGCGGCCCGCGTGCCCCACGGCGTCTCCTCAAGAATGACCTCATAGGCGGGGAGAGCGTCGTGTGAAATGGACGTGGGAGCGGGACTTTAAGAACGAATCGTAAACACGGTCTGATACGCAGGTGAACATTGATGGGAGGAAACATGGCAGAACCCTCTGGGTCTCTGTCCCTGTTGCGGGTAAGGCAGACCCGGTGATAAGCGACTCCTTTAATTCCGAGGCTCCCTTATTTATGCCGAAACTGGTTTTTAGCTGTTTTCCCTAGGAACCTTGTTAATTAACATCCAAATGTGTTCTTGATTTTTAGTTCTAAAATTCAGTCCCGGAGATAAACTAGTTGCGGAAAATGGCGTGTGGTCTTTCCACGTGTGACGGGCGCCTCTCTCCTCTTGAGCCACTCAGCCAGCTGTTTACTGACAAAGCAAAGTTAGATTTTGTTTAGACGATACCATTGTCAAAAACAGCTTGCGGTCATTTGGCGTTAAAGTAACTCTGTGATAATCCTTAAATTGATTATTACATGAATTTGTTTATTTGCCATCTTCTTAGAGAACCCCATTGTTCCCAGTCTAGCCCAAGAATGGCAGCTTTGCAATTAGTAATCTAATAGGGTGGCGCGTGTTGCCAGTAAGCCCCTCTTTCTCAGTATGGTTGTATTTGAAATCTTATTTGTTTGTATTTTAAATCACATCTGGTTTTCATGGAAATTTTATTTAGTAAGAAAATTCTAAACTCTGTATCTCATTTAATTGACAGAGAAATACAACAGTTCCATCCTGCTATTAGAAATTCCTCCGAAGTGAAATTTGCTGTTCAGGCGTTTGCTGCTTTGAACAGTAATAATTTTGTGCGATTTTTCAAATTGGTCCAGTCGGCTTCTTACCTGAACGCATGTCTTTTGCATTGTTACTTTAATCAGGTGAGTAACTGCGCTGTACTTGAGAATTGAAAGGAAGCAGATTGTATCTTTGGATATTTAAGTGCTTTTCTGTTCCGAGAACGCCTCAGCAGGTCCTGGGCTGACTCTGTGTGACCCTCTCGCGCCGACCCTCGGCGGGGGTTCCTGGCGCACCTTGTTTTACAGGGACTGGGGCCCTTGAGCGCTGATGGAAAAGGTGGAATATACTATTGTTAGGTTCAGATCAGAGAAATCTCTGTAGAACGGTATGATTCGAGGGCGCCTGGGCGGCTCAGCCGGTTAAACATCTGACTTTGCTCAGTCATGATCTCATGGTTCGTGAGTTCAAGTCCTGGACGGGTGAGCACAAGCCCCACTTCAGGTGAGCCCCTCCTACCCTCTCCTCCCTTTCCCTCTCTCCCTCATGGGGCTCTCTCATTTCTCTCACCCCCCCCCCTGCCCTTGCTCACATGCTCCCTCACTCAGTAAACAAACAAACAAACAAACATATGACTTGAGTTCAGCATTTTCATCATTCGCACATACAAAATCCCTAACTTAAAAGTTTTTAGTGTTATTAATCTAAATTTTTGGAATGAACCTGATGATGTTGAATTCATTCCAGTAAACATCTTGGGGGCCTGCTCTTTGTGGACGGCTGGGCTGTGCCTTGGGGTCGCCGGCCTGGGGAGGGCTGGTCTCCTACCTGGTGCTTCGCCCAGAGCGGGGCCGGGCCTCGAATCCCTCAAGTCGGGTCTTCAGCTCCAGCCCCGACGGCGACACGGCCCCGCAGGGCCTGCTGGACGGGGCGGGGGCTGCCAGGGGGCTGCGTCTCCGGACGCTACTCGCTGGTCCTTTGACTCCAGGTGTCCTTTCTTCTTTGGTCACACATTGGGTCCAGCGATAGACGGTGACTGAGCCCGTTGTCCTACTCCAGGCAAACAGTCTTCTGTAAGTCTGCTCACTGTCATGTCTGACGGTTGCCAACAGAATCAAAATTCTGGAACACATGAAAAGATTTTAAACAGCATGTTACTTGCAGAACTCTGTACATTCAACAAATAAGGATAGTTAATCCTTTCAAAATGGGATGTTCCCATTCTAAAAACTTTAAACAAAAAAGACATTTAAGTGCTTTCTCTTTAGAGAAGTAGTGTGTCTGACATGGTCCCACAGGGTTCCTCCGTGTTCAGCTCCACCTGCCGGGACATCTTTAGTCCCTTCAACCCCAGCACACTCCTGCCACGGGACCTTTGCCCTTGCTGTCCTCACTGGTGTCCTTTCTCCTTATAGAGCCACGTAGCGTTCACCTGCTGGTCTTGGCTTGGTTCCCACCATCTTGGCAGGGCCCACCCTGCCTGCCTGCCCGCCTCCTCTGCCCGCCTTCCTTGGGTGCACTGTCACCATTACACGGGCTGTGTATTTCACAGATTCATCTTGCTCGGCGTTGGTCTCTGCCTGGCTTGCCAGGCACGGGCGCAGGGATTTTGGTTTTGCGTTGTCGTGTGCGCCGCAGTTACAAAGCCAGGTGTGACGTAGACGCTGGATAGAGCAGGGTTAAAGAGCACCGCGAGGGGAAGCACGGGGCCACCCAGAGTCCTAGCACCCACACGGAATTTTTGTGAGCATTTTCCTTTCTTTCCTTTTTAAAGCACTTACTATGAATTTCATGTCACTTACGGGTTTTTCTGTGGCACTCCGTCACCTCTGTGATCATTTTCAGTGGAGTGGAGGATGTATAGTTGACTTTCCACGTACCCTGCTGATGGACAATTTGTATTCTAGAGTTCCTTCCTTCCTCCCTCCCTCCCTTCCTTTCATGTTTAATTTATTTTTGAGAGAGCACGAGCAGGGGAGGGACAGCGGGGTGTGGAGAGGGTCTCAAACTGGATCTGCACTCAGAGCCGACGTGCAGAGCCTGAGCTCATGGACGGTGAGATCATTACCTGAGCCCAAATCAGATGCCCAGCTGTCTTCTAAGGTTTCTTTTAAATCAAGCCTTCACGGCCTGACTTTTCCTGTGTCTGAGACTGATTGCTTCACATGCATTTCTGGTTTCCTTGCGCTGAGCAAACGCCCTGCTGATTGCTACGCCGAGGCCCCCTGGTGCCGGATGGCTTTCCGGAGGGACCGAGCTGTGTAGGACCCTGTGCGCCGAGCTGGCGTTTCTGTGGTTATGGGGAAACCGGGCCCCGACGCTGTGGTGATCCACCTTGTCTCTGCAGATCCGCAAGGACGCTCTCCGGGCGCTCAACGTCGCGTTCACCGTGAGCACGCAGCGCTCCACCGTCTTTCCCCTGGACGGCGTGGTGCGCATGCTGCTGTTCAGAGACTCTGAGGAGGCCACAGACTTCCTGAACTGCCATGGTCTCACTGTCTCTGATGGGTAAGGGCACAGGGGTGGCCTCTCTCTGTGTTGTTGCTGGCTTTTTTTTTTTTTTAATTCTGATCAAGTGCTGGGAAGTGTCAGCTACACGCCAGGCCCCAGAGGGCACATTCCACGTGCTGCCTCCCTGGGGTGCAGGTGAAGTCAGCGAGGCTCAGAATGGCTGGGGAGCATCCCCAGGTCACACGCTGCTCGTCAGTGGATCGGAGCTCAGACCCGTTTCTTTGCCACAAGTTACTGAAGGTCCTACAGGGAAGACCCTGTGCGCCGAGCTGGCGTTTCTGTGGTTATGGGGAAGCCGGCCCACGACGGTCTTCTCTTTCTTGAAGCTGATTTCTGCTGGCCCCTGACTGACCACTGCCCACCTCTGGTGGCCCAGATGGGCCCCGGTGGGCCGGGCCAAGGGCTCCCCCACTGCTCGGGTCAGGGTTGTGGAACTCACGGGCCGTCTCCCGGAAAAGGGCACCATGTACACATCGTGTCTCATTCCAAGTTGGGGTTTCTCCACCCCTTCCCTCCTCTTAACTCCTCTCTGCCAGCCCCTTCCTGTCTGCTTTCTGCAGTCCTCACAGAAACATGGCAGCTTTGGAATAAGACAGGAGCGTGCAGGTGTGTGGCATTCTACCCGTGGCTAGCTGCAGCTGGGCCAGGAGGCTCCCGAGTCACAAGGAAGCGTCCAGGCTGGCAGCCTGGGAGCACTGTGGGCTCAGCTGCCAGATCAGTCCTTACTGCCTCCCTCATTTACACACGGCTGTGGGGTGACCCAGTGACGGGAACAGGGCTTTCAGCACCGCTGCTGGGCGCTGGGAAGGTAACGGTTGGCTTTTTACGGGCGTGACGCCCCTCTGACTTCTCTGTGGTCTGCGTAGCTGTGTTGAGCTGAACCGGTCCTCATTTCTGGAACCAGAGGGGTTATCCAAGGCCAGGAAGTCGGTGTTGATTACCAGGAAGCTGACGGTGTCAGTGGGGGAAATCGTGAATGGAGGGCCGTTGCCCCCCACCCCTCGTCACACTCCCGTGTGCAGCTTCAACTCCCAGAACAAGTACGTCGGGGAGAGCCTGGCTGCGGAGCCGCCTGCGGGCGCTCAGAGGCCCGGCTCGGACTCAGGTGAGGGGCTGCGTTTCGGGCCGGAACTAGCGGTCGCCCCCCCAGGAGGCCTCTCGGGAGCCAGGGGCACCTGTCTTATTTGAAGGGTGAGGGCAGGGCGGGTGGCATGGGCTCAGTGCTCAGGTCTTCCTCCCTCTCAAGAGTGGCCCGAATGGCTTCCTGAGGTCACAGTGCTTGGTTCCCACGGGTGAAGCACACGCCGTCCCCTGTGGCGCTCCTTGGGAGGGCGGCCAGTCTTAGGACCGCTGTGGGTGCCCACACCTGCCTGTTCCCTTGCAGGTGGGGGGAAAGGAGAGGCGTGCGGTGCAGAGGCAGATGTGCCCCTGCCTGCTCTCCAGCAGCCTCTTCCCACCCCTGCACCCACACCGGCTTCTCTGCCTCACCTCCCGGCACCAGCCCCCGGCGCAGCGCCTGGCCTCTTCCAGCCCCTCGTGCAGGCCCCTGTGCAGCCTGAGTTGCTTCCTCCGAGGCCTGCACCTACGTACTCTGATGCGGTAAGGAATCTTCCAGATCAGAGCTCTGAGGAGCCTGTTGTGTACAGGTGTCACCAGTGGCATCTGGTGTCCAGTCTGACTCTCAGCTGTAGATCACTCTCATGGAGGTGGATGCAGGTGTGGCTCTAGAATGTTCTGAGTGCCAGCCGAGGCAGGCCTCTGGACGCTGGCCCTGGAGGCTTAAGCCTTTGTCTTTCAGACAAGGAGCCTGGGCCCCGAACCCAGGCCGCACCAGGCTCCCTTGCTCTGGGCCTGTGTGTCTTTGAAAGGGCTACAGCGGAGACCTTGGAGAAGGCGCTGAAGGGGTTTCGTGGAAGTCACGTGGCAGGTGAAGTGGGTGTGGCCGTGCAGATGCGTGGGTCTCCGTGGACCACCCCCTGCCCTGTGGAGTGGGCTGTGTGGCCTGGTCTCCTGCAAGGGGTCCCGGGAGCGACCTGGCCCGCATTCGGTCGGCCTCAGTGGGGTGGCCGCGCTGGGGCGGCCGCTCCCAGGCTCCCTGCAGAGCCCCCCCACCTCCCGCCCCCATCTTCTGCGCGGGGGCACAGTTGTCGGAGCAGCACTTCAGTGCGTCCTGTCCCGGCGCCGTCTTGCAGCCCTGGCGTGCGTGCTCACTCCCGAGAGCCAGTGGGCATGTCGACTGGGGACGTGTGGGGCCATCGGCACGCAGCGCCAGGTGCCCGCCAGCCACACAGGTGGTGGGATTGGCTCACCGCCCTGTTGGTCGGGCTGGCGTTGGTCATGACCCGGCGGGGGGATAAGGAGGCCCAGGAGGACATGAAGAATGGCTGCGGAGACTGATGATAGGTGATACGATGTGGGGGCAGCATGGGGGTGCCACTGCGCAGGCAGCAGGCTTGCCCTGCCCTCTCCAGAAGGCTCCTGTTCATCAGCAGGAAACCTTTCCAGAAGCAGCATAGCCAGTTCCCAGGTGAGGCTCGATCGATGCCCTCACACAGGCGTCCACTGATGAGGTCATGAAGGGGTGGTTTTTTTTTTTTTTTTTTTTTTGCCCCAGAGGGGTTGCTCCGTGAGACCAGCGGGTTTAGTGAAGGTTTAGTGAAGGTTTTCGGTGCCCGAAGCCCTACGGCTAGATTGGCTTAAAGCTCAGTCTGGATCAAGGCAGAGGCGGAGTTCCTGAGCCGTGGCCTTGACCCCCATGTGACCTCTCCTCAGGACCTGGCTCAGGTGGTGGACGAGCTCATCCAGGAGGTTCTTCAGAGGGACTGTGAGGAGGTCGGCGCCGCAGGGGCGGCCTTCGCAGCCACAGCGCTGGGGTGAGTGCGGCGCCCTCGGGGCCGCGCCGTCCACTCGTCCTGGTCCCGTGCGCGTCCCGCGTCCCCCTCCCCGGCCGTAGTGCCACAGCTGCCCCTCGCCCGCCCGCCCGGGAGTGTCTGCGTTCCTGCCCTCTGGCGGGGTGACTGCTCAGCCCCTGACCTTTTCTCCGTCCCTGGCGTGGAGTGTCTGTCTGTGTGTGCTTTTTGAGCAATGTCAGGTTTATTAAAGTGGTAAATCGAAAACCTATTTTTCCTAAAACTTTAAAAATGCCTTTAAGTATAATAAAGTAAAAATTTTGTTTATTTCTTAGGAATTAAAAACACTTTATGTGGTCTGGGATTGTTTTACTTTATAAATTTGACAAATTAAATTCCTTTAAACATTTTATATCCTTAACATTTTACACTATGATGAAATTTCTTTAGAGATTTCAAGCTACACTTAGCGAATTTTATATATCTGGTTGTAATATTTTAAATATCAATTCTTAATAAATTTAATAATCAAAGCCTTTCTGGGGCATCTGGATGGCCCAGTCGATTAAGCATCTGATGTCAGCTCAGGTCATGATCCCACAATTTGTGGGTTGAAGCCTCTTGTCGGGCTCCCTGCTGACAGCTCAGAGCCTGGGGCTTCGGATTCTGTGTCTCCCTCTTTCTCTGCGCTTCCCCCACTCATGTTCTCGCTCCCTCTCTCTCTCTCTCTCTCTCTCAAAAATAAACATTCAAGAAATTTAAATCAAAACCTTTCTAAGATATTAAATAACTTTTATAAAGTTAGTTAAAGCTAATAAACATAGTAAATCAAATTCCTTTTTTTTAATGTTTATTTTTTAGAGAGAGAGAGCGTGCGCACGCATGAATGGGGGAGGGGCAGAGAGAGGGGGACAGAGGATCTAAAGCAGGTTCTGTGCTGACAAGAGAGTTCAGTACGGGGCTCAAACTCATGAACTGTGAGATCATGACCTGAGCTGAAGTCAGACACTTAACCATCTGAGCCACTCAGACGTCCTAATAAATCAGATTCTTTTTTTTCTTAATGTTTATTTTTGAGAGAGACGAGAGACAGAGCATGAGCAGGGAAGGGGCAGAGAGAGAGGGAGACACAAAATCCCAAACAGGCTCCAGACTCCAAGCCGTCAGCACAGAACCTGATACGGGGGTTGAATTCACAAACCGTGAGATCATGACCTGAGCTAAAGTTGGATGCTTAACTGCCTGAGCCACACTGGCACCCCTAGTAAATTAGATTCTTAAGGATTTTAAACATGTTTTATTTTATTTATATTTTTAATGTTTTAATTTATTTTTGAGAAAGAGAGAGAGAGAGACAGTGCAAGCAGGAGAGGATCACAGAGAGAGGGAGACACAGAATCTGAAAACAGGCTCCAGGCTCTGAGCTAGCTGTCAGCCCAGAGCCCGGTGTGGGGCTTGAACCTATGAACTGTGACCTGAGCTGAAGTTGGACTCTTAACCAACTGAGCCACCCAGACGCCCCTTAAACATGTTTTAAAAATTCTAGGAGGCCTGAATGGCTCTTGACTTTGATTTTGGCTCAGGTCAAGATCCCAGGGTCATGGATGGGATTGAGCCTTGAGTATGAGACCTGCTTTAAGATTCTCTCTCTTCCTTTGCCCCCCCTACCCCTCCCCTGCTTGCACACTTGCTCTCTCTGGCTCACTCTCTTTCTCAAATAATAAAAAATAAATAAATATATATCCCATTATAGACAATGAAATAAGACAATGGTTAAAAAGTGTTACTTCACCTGTATAAATATAGAGGACTCAGAGGATTAAATTTATTGATAGATTGATTCATTTTCTTAAACTTGGATCAGATACACATTTTCTGTTTGCTTGAAATAAGAATAAATATGATTTCCATTGGCTCAACTTATTTTGATAAAACTACAGTAAAAAATTCACCATTTTTATGTGTACAACTGCATTAAGTGTATTAATGGTGTCCTTTAGCACTATTTCAGAACTTTTTTGTCATCCCAAACCAGAAGCTGTACCCATTAGACAATAATTTTCCATCCTTCTCTTTCCCCAGCCCCTGGTCACCTCTGTTCTACTTTCTGTCTTGATGAGTTTGCCTTTTTTTAGGTACCTCACATGAGTGGCATCATAATAGCGTTTGTCCTTTGTTGTCTGAATTTTAGAGACAAGAATGTTTTCAAGCTCATCTACGTTGTAGCCTGTCTCAGCATTTCCTTCCTTTTTATGGCTGAATAATACTCTGTTAAAATGTACAGTTGATCCTTGACCAACATGGGGAATTAGGGGTGCCAACCCCCTGTGCAGTCAAAAACCTAGTATAACTTTTGACTTCCCCAAATCCTAACTACTAGTAATTTGTGGATTGGCAGCCTTGCTGATAGCATCAGTACTCGGTTAGTATATATTGTGTATGTTATGTATTAAATGCTACATTCTTACAATAAAGTAAGCTAGGAAAAAGAAACTGTTATTCAGAAAATCATCAGGGAAAAAACAAGGAAGAGAAAGTACACTGATATTATCGTATGTGTAAGTGGGCCTGTGCAGTGCACACTCAGTGTAAGAGTCAACTGTATAAACACATATACATATGTGTCTACCCACCTGCTGTTTGTTCATTTATTGATGGGCCCTTGGGATTGTTTCTACCTTTTGACTATGGTGAATAATGCTGTTATGAACACTGGTGTACAAATAACTGAGTCCCTGATTTCAGTTCTTAATGGGTGTAAGCCTAGGAGTAGAATTACTAGATCATATGATCTATTTTAAAGTTTTTGAAAAACTGCCCAACTATTTTCCACAGCAGTTGCACCATTTTATATTCTTACCAGCAGTGCACAAGGATTCCATTTTCTCGACATTCTTGCCAATACATAGTATCATTAAAAAAAATTTTTTTTATAATAACCATCTTAATGGGTATGAAGTGTTATCTCATTGTAGTTTTGATTTGTACTTCCCTAGTAACTAATGATTTTGAGCATGTTTTCGTGTGCCTATTGGTCTTTTGTGTATCTTATTTGGAGAAATCCACTTTTAAGTCCTTTGCCTATTTTTGAATTGTTTGTTGTTGAATTTGTAGAAGTTCTTTTCTGGAAATTAATCCCTTTTCAGATAGATGATTTGCAAGTATTTTTTCCCATTCTGTTTGGGGATGTCTTTTCCTGCATCTTTTTACTCTCTTGATAGTGTCGTTAGGTCCACACAAGTCTTAAATTTTATATAGTCCATTGTATCTAATTTTTCTTTTGCTACCTGTGCTTTTGGTGTCATGTTCAAGAAATTGCCAAATCCAGTGTTATGAATATTTTCTTGTGTTTTCTTCTAAGACCTTTATCATTTCAGCTCTTAAGTTTAGGTCTTCAATCCATGTTGGTTTCATTTTCATATATGGTACAAGCTGAGGATCCAGCACCATGCTTTTGTATCCGAGTACCCAGTTTTGTCAGCACCAACTGTTGAAATTACAGCCTTTTCCTTTTTGAATGGTCTTAGCACCCTTGTTGAAAATCAATCGGCCATATATGTGAGGGTTTCTTCCCGGATTCTCTGTTCTATTCTGTTGATCCATCTGTCTGTTTTTATGTCAGTACCACATTGTTTTGATACTGTAGTTGTATAGTAAGTCATAGTAAGCTTTGAAATCACAAAGCATGAGTCCTTCAAATATGTTTCTCTTTTTCAAGATTGTTTCACTGTTTGGGGTCCCTTGAAATTCCATATGAATTTTAGGTTGAATTTTTCTGTTTCTCTAAAAATGGTTTTGGGATTTTGATAGTGATGCATTGGATCTGTCAATTGCTTTGGGTAGTATTGACATCTTAACATGAAGTCTTCCAGGCTAGGGGCACCTTGCTTGCTCAGTTGATAAAGCAGGCTACTCTTGACCTTGGGGTTGTGAATTCAAGCCTTGTGTTGGACACAGAAGATTACTATTACATATTAATTTAAGATTTAAAAAAATGTTGATTCTATTTATTTAATGTTTATTTTTGAGAGAGTGCAAGCAGGGGAGGGACAGAGAGATGGGGGGACAGGATCTGAAGTGGGGGTTCTGTACTGACAGCAGCAAGCCCTTTGCTGGGTTCAAACTCATAAACTGTGAGATCATGACCTGATCTGAAGTTGGGCACTTAACAAGTTTGTTTGTTATGTTTTGTTTTGTTTTGTTTTTTAGAGAGAGAGTATATGCATAGGGCTGTGGGGGGCGGTGGGAGGGGCACAGAGAGAGGAAGAGAGAGAATCCCAAGCAGGCTCTGCCCTCTCAGTGTGGAGCCTGACTTGGAGCTCAGTCTCATGAACCATGAGATCATGACCTGAGTTGAAATCAAGACTCAGACACTTAACTGGCTGAATCACCCAGGTACCCAGATGATTATTTAAAAAAAAAAAAAAAAAGTCTTCCGTTTATTCACGTGGCCTGTCTTTGTTTGTTTGGGTCATCTTTAATTTCAGCAGTGATTTGTGCTTTTCATTGTACATGTCTTTCATCTCCTTGGTTAAATTTATTCCTAAATGCTTTATTTTTCACTGCTATTGTAAATCATATTGTTTTAATATTATCTTTAGGATGCTCATTGCTAGTGATAGAAATAGATACCATTGAATTTTTGATCCTTATATTCCAATTTTGCTAAACTTGTTTATTCTAATAGGTTTTGAGTGGATTTTTTAGGAGTTTCTTTGTACAAAATCATGTCCTCAATGAATAAAATTTTCTTTTCCTTTCTAGTTTGGGTGTTTTTTATTTTTCCATAACCTCCATATGGTATTGAATAGAGGCAGCAACTAGGCTTGTTTCATTCCTGGGCTTAGAGGAAAGACTTTCAGTCTTTCACATCTGAGCATGATGCTAGCTGTGAGTGTTTCCTGTATCGGCCGTATCATGTTGAGGACATCCCTTTCTATTTCTAGTGTTTTGACTGTTTTTATCATGAAATTGGTACTGAATTTTTCAGATGCTCTTTCTGCATCTTTTGAGATGATTGATCGTGTGGGGTTTTTTCCCCTCTAGTTTATTAATGTGTGTGTATTACATTGTTTTTCGTTTCTTGAACTATCCTTGCATTTTAGGAGTAAATCCCACTAGGTTATTTTCTACAGTCCTTTGACTATATTGTTGAATTTTGGTTTGCTATTATTTTATAGTGGATTTTTATGTCAGTATGCGTAAGGGATATTGGTGCGTGGTTATTATTTATTGAGAGAGAGTGCGCGTGAGTGTGAGCGAGAGGCAGAGAGAGAGGTAGAGAGAGTTGGGAGCCTGGATTGGGGCTCAAACTCACCTGTTGAGCTCACAGTTCAAACCCAAGAACTGTGAGATCATGCCCTCAGCCAAGGTCAGAAGTTAACCGACTGAGCCACCTAGGCACCCCTTGTATATGGTTTTCTTATAGTATCTTTGTCTGGTTTTGGTATCAGGTCAGAGTGATGCTGGCCTCAAGAAAGTGTTAGAAAGTGTTTCTTTTTCTCCAGAGTTTTGGAAGAGTTTGAGAAGGGTTGTTCCTTTTAAGTGTTTGAAAGAATTTAATGGTGAAGCCATCTGGTTCTGGACCTCCCTTTTCTGGGAGGGGTCTTTGAAGACTGAAAGTTGTAGGTCTATTCAGATTTTCTTTTCCTTTTTTTGTTTTTGTTCTTCTGTTTGTTTTTGAAAGAGAGTATGCGTGCCCATATGCAGGGGAGGGGTGGAAAGAGAAGGGCAGAGGGTCCAAAGTGGCTTCTGTCTTGACAGCAAAAATGGCTGACTCAGGACTCAAAGTCAAGAACGGTGAGATCATGACCTGAACCAGAGTTAGACGGCTTACCTGACTGAGTTACCTGGGCACTCCCATTCAGATTTTCTGTTTTTATATAAGTTAGTTTTGATTGTGTTTTAAAAAAATTTTTTAAAAACATTTTTATTTATTATTCAGACAGCATGAGCAGGGAGGGTCAGAGAGAGGGGGAGACACAGAATGTGAAGCAGGCTGCAGGCTCTGAGCTGTCAGCACGGAGCCCGATGCGGGGCTTGAACTCACAAACTGTGAGATCATGACCTGAGCCAAAGTCAGAAGCTTAACCGACTGAGCCACCAGGCGCCCCTTGATTATGTGTTTCTAACCAGAGGCTTAATTGTTATGCTAAAACCTAAATATATTTTTTTCCTTGCTAATATTGGAAGTTGAGTTCTGTGGCTTTCTTGGCTTTTATTTATTTAGAAACACCCACTTTTCTCTGCCTAGTGTTTCCACTGCTGCTCTGGAGGAGCTGTTAACAGCCGCAACCACAGGCATCCTGAGGCACGTCGCGGCTGAGGAAGTGTGTAAGGAGAAGGAGCGGAAGGAGGAGGAGAGGCGGCGGGCCGAGGAGGAGAGGTGAGCGCGCCCGAGGGCGGAGTGTGCGGCCCGGACCGGCTTCGCGCTGG
>NC_043704.1:472960-506894 GCF_006229205.1 Suricata suricatta
CAGTGTTCAGTTAGTTTCAGTACAGAACACGTTGGCTCGGCAGTCGTGCCGCCGGGATGAGTGTGGTCACCGCCGTCGCGGTGCAACGCACACAGTGTTAGTTACTCTGTGCTCTCTCTCTTTTCTTTATGTTTTTTGTTTTGAAAGAGAACAGGTTGGGGAGGTGCAGAGGGAGAGGGAGACAGAGGATCTGTGCCGACAGCGGAAAGCCCGGCAGAGGGCTTGGGCTCACGGTCGTGCGCCTCTGGGACGCGTGCGGTGACGGGCGCCGAGGCCAGAGCCTTGCCGCCTAAGCCCCGGGCACCTGCCCGTGCCCTTTTCGTCTCTGTGGCGTCCTTAGTTTTTGACTGGAAGTTTGCGCCTCTTCATCCTCTTCATCTGTTTCGTCTGTTCTCCCACCAGCCTCCCCCCAGCAACCATCAGCTCTATTTAGGAGTCTGTTTTTGTCTCTTCCTTTGTTCTGTTTGTTTAGACTCCACGTACATAAGTGAAATCATATGTTGTTTGTCTTTCTTGTTTAAGCACATAGCACATTACTCTCCATATCCATCCATTTTGTGGCAAATGGCAAGATCTCATCCTGGTTTGATGGCCGAGTGTATTCCTTTACACGCGCGCACACACACATCACATCTTCATCTATGGGTACTTAGGTTGCTTCTCTATATTAATCATTGTAAATAATGGTGTTGTAAACATAGGGCACAGATATCTTTTTGTTTTCTTTGGGCTTCCAGTTGTGGAATTACTGGGTCATATTGTATTTCAGGGTTTGATTTTTTGAGGGACCTCCACCATCCTGTTTTCTACCATGGTTGCACATGGCCACCAACAGTCCACAAGGGTTCTCTTTTTTCTGCATCCTCACCACCACCATTATTATTGTCTTTGATTCTAAATATTGTGACTGGTGTGAGGTGATCTCTCATGGTTTTGATGCACATTTCCTCTGTGATTAGTGATACAGAGCATCTTTGCAGGTGCCTGTTGGCCACTGCATGTCTTCTTTGGAAAAGGGTCTGCTCTGGTCCTCTGCCCATTTTTAAATAGGATTATGTGTGTGCGTGCGTGTGTGTTGAGTTATGTAAGTTCTTTCTTTATTTGGATATGAATACCTTGAATATATCATTTGCAGGTATCTTCTCCCATTTATTGGGTTGCCTTTTTATTTTGCTGATGGTTTCCTTCACTGTGCTAAAGCTTTTTGTTTTAATATAATCTCAGTAGTTTATTTTTTGCTTTTGTTTCCTTTGCCTGAGGAGATTCAGCCATAAATACGTTGCTAAGGCTGATGTCCTAGGGATTGCTGCCTATGTTTTCTTTTAGGAGCGCTAAGGTTTCCGGTCTCAGGTTGAGGTCTTTAATCCATTTTGAGTTTATATTTGTGTGTGGTGTGAGAAAGTGGTCCGGTTTCATTCCCATGCGTGTAGCTGTTGTGCTTCCTCTGTTTATAGACACCGACCGTGGAGGTCTGAGCCCTCTATCCTATTGCATGAGTCTGTGTGTCTCTTTTTTGCCAGTACCATACTATTTTGACTACTATAGTTTTGTAGTAGATTATGTGGTACTTTCAACTTTGTCATTCTTTCTCAAGTTTGGTTTGACTATTTGAGGTCTTTTTGGTTCCATAAAAATTTTAGGATTATTTGTTTTTGTTCTGTGAAAAATGCTATTGGTATTTTGTCTCTTGTTTTTTGTTTTTTAAAATTTTATAATGTTTATTTATTTTTGAGAGAGAGACACACACACACAGAGTGTAAGTGGGGGAGGGTCAGAGAGAGAGGGAGACACAGAATCAGAAGCAGGCTCCAGGCTCTGAGCTGTCAGCACAGAACCTGACACGGGGCTCGAACCCACGAACTGTGAGATCATGACCTGAGCCAAGGTCAGCCGCTTAACCGACAGCCACCCAGGTGTCCCTGTTGGTATTTTGATAGAGATTATATTGAATCTGTAGATTGCTTTGGGTATTACAGACATTTAATTAATATTAACTGTTGTAACCCATGAGCATGGAATACCTTTCCATTGGTTTGTGTCATCTTCCATTTCTTTAATTGGTGTTTTATAGCATAGGTCTTTTACCTCATTTGTCCTTGCTATTTTAGTCTTTTTGGTGCAACTCTAAATGGTACTGTTTTCTTAATTTCTCCTGCCACATCATTATTAGTATATAAGAAATGCAACAAATTTCTATGTATTAATTTTGCATCCTGCAATTTCATTGAATTCATTTATCAGTTGATAGTTTTTTGGTGGAGTCTTTAGGGTCTTCTATATGTAGTATCACATCATCTGCAAATAGTGATAGTTTTACTTCTGTTTTTAACACTTTAGATGTCTTTATTTCTTTTTCTTGTTTTATTGCTGTGGCTGGGACTTCCAGTCCTGTGTGGTGGTGAGAGTGGGCGTCCTTGACTTGTTCCTGACCTTGAGGAGAAGCTCTCAGTTTTTCACCATTGAGTGTGATGTTAGCCCTGGGATTTTCATATATGGCTTTTATTATGTTGAGTCTTTTGTTTTTATTATTTTGTTGAGGTGTTTTTATTATGAATCATTGTTGCATTTTGTCAGCTCCTTTTCCTGGGTCTATTGAGATGATCGTATGGTTTTTATGCTTTCTCTTGTTCATGTGGTGTGTCATGCTGGTTGTTTGTGAATATTGACCAGCATCTGCATCTCTGGAGTAAATCCCACTTGACTGTGGTGAATAATTTTTTAATGTATTGTGGAATTTAATATTTTTTTGAGGAGTTTTGCATCTGTGTTTATTAGAGAGATTGGTCTGTGATTTTCTGTTTTTGTAGTATCTTTGTCTATTTTGGTATCAGGATAATGCTTATTTCATAGAATGAATTTGGATGTTTTCCTTCCTCTTCTCCTTTTTTTGGAATATTTTGAGACCAGTAGATATTAACTCTTACTTAAATATTTGGTAGAATCTGCCTGTGAAGCCATTTGGTCCTAGACTTTTGTTTGTTGGCAGTTTTTTAATTACTGATTCCATTGCATTACTAGTAACCTTTTGGAATTTTCTGTTTCTTCCTATTATCTTTTCAAAGAACTAGCTCTTAGTTTTAGTGATCTTTTCTATTTTGTGTCTATTCTCAGTTTCATTTATTTTTGCTCTACTCTTTATTACTTCTTTCCTTCTACAAGCTTTGGGTTTTGTTTGTTCTTTTTTCCCCTAGCTCCTTTAAATATAAGGTTAGGTGGTTTATTTGTGATTTTTCTTGTTTCTTGAGGGAAGCCTATATCACTATGACCTTCCCTCTTGAAACAGTTGCATCTGAAAGATTTTGAACTGTTGTGTTTTCATTTTCATTTGTCTCCATATATTTTTTCTTTTTTGATTTCTTGTTGACCCATTCATTGTTCAGTAGCACGTTTAGTCCCTATGTATTTGTGTTCCTTCAGACTTTTTTCCTTATAGTTGATTTATAGTTTTGTGCTGTGTGTGGAAGAGATGCTTGATGTGATTTCAGTCTTTATTCAGACTTGCTCTTGTGGTCTAACATGTGATCTGTCCTGGAGAACATTCCATGTACGCTTAAAGAATGTATTCTACTGTGTTTGGATGAAATGTTCCATGTATAACTGTTAGGCCCAGCTGGGGTAATATGTTGTTCAGAGCTGATTCCTTGTTGATACTCTGTCTGGATGATCTACCCATTGAGGTAAATACGGTGTTTAAGTTCTCTGTCATTACCGTATTACTGTCAGTTTTTCTTTTTTGACTGTTAACGTTTGCTTTATATATTTAGGTGTTTCCATGTTGGGTGCACAGATATTTAGAGTTGCTCTGTCCTCTTGTTGGACTGTTCCTTTGATCATTATGTAGGGTACTTTTTTGTCTCTTGCTGTGATCTTTGTTTTAAAGTTTACTTTGTCTGATACAAGTATTGTTACCTTGGCTTTTTTTTTCACTCCCGTTTGCATGGTATATGTTCTTCACCCATTCACTTTCAGTCTGTATGTCTTTAGGTCAGATGTGAGTCTCTTGTAGGCAGCATTTTGCTGGATCTTTCTCTTTTCTTTTTAATTTATTTAATGTGTGTTTATTTTTTGAGAGAGAGACACACAGACTGTGAGTGGAGGAGGGACAGAGAGAGAGACACACAGAATCCAAACCTGGCTCCAGGCTCAGAGCTGTCAACACAGAGCCAGGCGCAGGGCTCAAACTCACAGACCACGAGAACATGATCTGAGCCACCCAGGTGCCCCTGTGTATCTTGTTTTTTTTAATCCATTCAGTTACCCTGTGTGTTTTGATTGGAGCATTTACATTTAAAGTAATTATTGGTAGGTCTGTACTTATTGCCATTTTGTTAAATGCTTTCTGTAGTTTTTCCTCTGTTCGTTCTTTTCTTGCTCTCTTCACTTGTGGTTTGATGGCTTTCTTTACTAACATGCTTGGATTCCTTTCTCTTTATTTTTGGTGTGTCTAGTATAGGTTTTTGATTTGTGTTTTACCATGAGGATTATGTATTATAACATCTTATATGTTTAGTAGTTTATATTAAGTTGATAGTTGCCTAAGGACATTATTAATTTCACTGTCGAGCTTCAGCGAAGAAAGAAGTTCAGCATGCAGGGAACCCTGTCTTTGCGCTCAGGCCCCCCTGAGGTAGCCCTGAGCGCGACGGACTGTGTCACAGCAGAACAGATTCCAGCGCAAGAGGAGTGTTCTGTTTAAGTGGTGTTTCTTTCTGGCTTTAACAATTGGGAGGAGTCAATTTCCTTGTTTAAGCGTGAGACCTCATACGTGATGGGTCAATGTCATTAATCCCAGGAAGGAGCGTTAGGAGGTAGGTAAGAGCTGGGGCTCGATATAGCTTTCCACAGGCCCAGGAGACCTGGGCTTCAGCTCAGCGCCAGGGTCCTCTCCACCTGCCCCAGATGATGGCCGTTGAAAACACGGCTTGCTTGTTTAAGCTACTTTTATTTTGTAACTAAGTGTATTTGATAAAATTTTTCATGCTTCCTTGGTTGACAGAATTTCGTCATAAAAATCTTTTAGATACTGGTTTACGTGAGGGTCACTGCCACATGTTTCATAGGCTGCAAACCTTGGCTGCCAGCTATTATGTGCTTTGGACACTTGTGATTGCAAACATGAGGTCGTGCTGACCAGAAGGTATTGTAGTTATCTTAATGGTCACATGAAAATTAAAATTTGTAACTTTTTTTAAGATAGAAATTTATCTATTGACTATTTACAGTGGCCTTATTGGACCTGTAATCTAGTAGTCTATACCATTTTTATTTACTCTTTGTTTTCTCTGTCTTAACAGGTGTCTGTACATTAAGTAAAATGAGAATCTTAAAGCTTTTCTTATGGCAGAGACATAATCGTTTCACTAGTAAGGGTGTAGAATCTTGCCACGTTTAGGACAAGCCCTTAATGTATGCAGGCCCTGGGTACAGTGCCCACCATCTTGATTGTCGTCTTCCGTAGGGACGCAGTGGAGACAGACCAGAGAATCCGCATGGCCCGTTGCTGTGAGGATGTCTGTGCCCACCTGGTGGACTTGTTTCTTGGGGAAGAAATTTTCCAGACCGCAAAGGAGACGCTCCAGGAGCTGCAGTGCTTCTGCAAGTATCTCCAGCGGTGAGTGCTGTGTCTGTACAGACGGCGTGGGCGCGTGGGGAGAGCCTTTTACAAAGATGACACTTTCGGAGATGGTCAACGGCACGTACCCACGGAATAGGTTCCCTCCTTAGGGTGAACTCCAAGGGATACATAATTCGATTGGGGGCCGTTACGTATTTTGACGAGTATTTATAGGTCGCTCTCTGTCCTTTACCCAGTGCTCTCGATGCAGGGAGATGGCCATGAATAAACCTAGTAAACTCCAGCTGTATGCACCCACATGGGTGAATTTCTAAAACTTCTATAAGTGAAAAAAGCAGTTTTTAGGGAAATTTACACAACATCCAAACAGGGTGTGTTCAAACTAAATATGTTACTTTAAATTTATATGTTGTACTACAACCCTAAAGAAGAGAAGGAAAATTCACAATCATAAACTTAGTGCAGTGGTTACCTTTGGGAGTGAGAGGGTGTGTAACTGAGAGGGGTCCAGGCTTGTCATGGCCCTGCTGCTTAGTGGGAAGAGTGTGGCTGTTTTATTTATCATTAATCTTTATTTAAAAAATTTTTTAAGCTTATTTATTTGAGAGAGAGTGCATGAGCAGGGGAGGGGCAGAGAGAGGGAGAGAGAGAATCCAAGCAGGCTCTGCACTGTCAGCACGGAGCTTTTTGCTGGGCTCGATCACACGAGATCACACGAGATCACATGAGATCACATGAGATCATGACCTGAGCTGAGATCAAGAGTGGACGCTTAGCTGACTGAGCCCCCAGGTGACCCTGTCATTAATCTTAAACTGGGCATGTGCTGTGTGTGCTGTATCGGGATTCATTTTGTAATACCGGCATTCCAACCATGCAAGAGGAAGTACAGGGAGCAGTGAGTGTCCGTACCACCAGTCTTTGTTCCCATCTCCCTCCTCAGAGGCAGCGGCTGCTGAGTGCCCTTCCAGAAGCCTTCTGCCCTTTCTTGTGGTTGTTAGTGCGAACGGCAGCCTCTGCCAACCCGCCTGTGCTCCCTCTGAGGGAAGGCGGGGGCCTCACCCCAGCAGCATAGTGGACTCTTTCGGGGATTCTCAGTGACACCAGTAAGGACCTGCCTAGTTCTCAGATGACCCCTCCACACAGCTCCCCTTTTAACTGTGGCAAAGAGGACTGTGGTGATCGTCCTTGTAGAGATGTTTCGCCGGCCGCACACGTCTCTGGAGCGAAGTTCCCACGAGTGGTGTTTGCGGGGTCAGAGAGTGTGTGTGTTTTGTGTCCGTGTCCATGTTGCCACGCTGGCCTCCGGAGATGGCTGCGCTCACGCTTCAGATCACTAGCTTTGCGGTTTCCCACCACTCATCTGCTCTTGTGCGTCTCCTGTGCCTGAGTATTAATTCTAGTTGTTTCATTTCTCAGCTTGAGGACTATTGCTGAAAAAGACTTGAACATATTGCCGGAAAACGTGCTTCCCCGTGTGATAGCATCGGACTGTGGTTTTGCCTCTGTCCCTGTAGTAGACTTGAAAATACCCAGTGATGGTATGTCGTTGTGCCTCCAGGTGGAGGGAAGCCGTCGCAGCCCGGAAAAAGCTGAGGCGCCAGATGCGAGCCTTCCCTGCGGCGCCCTGCTGTGTGGACACGAACAACCGCCTGCAGGCATTGGCACCCAGTGCAGAGTGCCCCATTGCTGAGGAGAACCTGGCGAAGGGCCTCCTGGACCTGGGCCATGCAGGGAAAGTGGGCATCTCCTGTACCAGGTCAGCACTTAGCTTGCCATAATGGTTTTTATTTATTTTTGAGAGACAGAGGTAGTGCGAGTAGGGGAGGGGCAGAGAGAGAGGGAAACACAGAATGTGAAGCAGGCTCCAGGTTCTGAGCTGTCAGCACAGAGCCCGATGCGGGGCTCAAACCCACGAACTGTGAGGTCATGACCTGAGCTGAAGTCAGACGCTTAACCGACTGAGCCACCCAGGTGCCCCTGGCAGGATTGTATTCTTGAAAGTCATCTCCCCCTCCAGTTCTGGATGTGTGACTTGTGCCACCTTCTGTGATTTCATACTCCTTTTCCACTTAAAACACTCAGGGCCTGGTTATTGAATCTTACTTAGAATCATATCTTTGTCTTCTGGTCTTTCTGGATACATCTATCCATTTTCATTGGCGGAGATTCTTCTGTCCACATGAGCGTTCCTGAGGGCAGGAGTTTTGTCTGTTTACTGCTCATCTCCCAGGGCTTTGCCTTTGTGGGATGAACAAGTCCTCTGACTCAGCTGTTTGCCAGAAAGTTTTCTTGGTCTCCTAACCATTTCCTATCAGGAGACTCTGTTAACCAGTCTCTTTCCGCTCAGAACGTCAGTAAATTTTTACCAGGTCCCTTCCATGGGTACTGAGCTGGCCTCATGAAGGCACAGTGTGGTTCTCCTTTCCTTGTAGGTTGCGGTGGCTCAGAAACAAGACGGTGCACCAGATGAAGGTTCAGCACTTCCACAAGCAGCTGCTGAGGTCTGTCCCGCCCCTGCCGCGTGCCTCTCCCGCCTGGGACTCGCGCACCGGCTTACCCTCTGCTCTGCTCCTTCCAGTGACGCGGCCTGGACACCCCTAGACCTGCCGGCCCTCGTGGCCGAGCACCTCCCTGGCAGGTGGGAGCGTGTGTTTTGGAAGCTGGTGCTGGTGTTGCCTGATGGAGAAGAGCAGGCCCCGGGGAGTCCTGGCAGGTCAGGAAGGCTTTCCCTCCCCGGGCTTTGAGGCTGGGAAAGGGTTGAGAAAGTGAGGGTGAGGAGTGGGAAGGGTCAGGAGCTGGAGTTGTCACAGGGGGTGTGGTGGACTGTGGCTGGCCCTCTTCTCAAGGTGCTGAAGAATGAATCTCACAACAGAAAGTGAGCAAAGCGATAGTTTACTGAGAGAAAGTATAAAGCTCTCGACAGTGAAAGGGGTCCCAACTGGGTTGCCACCAAGAATTTTTGTCCCTGACTTTTTATTGGGACCTTATCTGATAGTTTGTCGGACTCCACTCGTGGCAGCTGGCCCAGGCAGGTCCGGAATCCGCTGCTTCAGCCTCCTGCCGGCAGCTGAGCCTGCCTCCCTGAGGGTCCCTGAGGGTCCCTGAGGGGCTCAAACCCACGAACCATGAAATCATGACCTGCGCTGAAATCGAGTTGAATGCTTACCTGACTTAGCCCCCCAGGTGCCCCAAGAGTTGACCCTCTTTTAAAGCTGTGCTGGGGTGTACTGATTAGAGGCCACATCGTTTAGACTCTTGGGGAAGACATTTTATAGTGTGTTTGCTATGGTTCCATTTTTTTTTTTAAAGGAAAATAGACTTCTGGCATTTTAAAAAAGATTTCCAAGAAACTGACATAGCATTAGATGTATTTCCTATAACCAAACTGCTTCCAGAAATCATATGTTTAAAGCAATTCTAGAACATGTTATCCTTTTTAACAGCTTTATTGACATGAATTCACATATCATAAATTGCACCCATTTAAAGTTTACATTTCATTGTTTTTTAGTGTATTCACAGAGTTGTACAACTACCACCGCTACCTAATTTCCAGAACATTTTTTGTCTGCAGAGAGATCGCATATCCATCAGCGGTCACTCGTCATTGCTCCTTGTCCCAGCTCCTGGAAACCTCCTGTTTCCTGCCTTCAGTGTGTGTTTCCTATTCTAGACATTCTGTATGAGTGGAGTCTTAGAACGTGTAGGCTTACGGCTGGCACTTGTCACTCAGCCACCGTGTTTTCTAGGCTTGTTCATGTTAATGGCAGTGCTTCTTTGTGGCTGAATATGTTCCATTGTATGAAGACCACACACTTCACTGATCTGTTTCTGTTGAGAGTGTTTGGGTTGTTTCCATTCTTCGATAGGTTATTGGAGTGACTCTATGAAACAGTCGTGTGTGACTGTATGTGTGGACAGGTGTTTGCAGTTCTGTTTGTTATGTACATAGGGTCAGATTGCTAGGTTGTGAGGTAACTGTATTATAAGTCTTTGAGGAACTGACATACTGTTTTCCGCAGCGGCTGCACCATTTTACATTCCTGTTAGCGATGTTTGAGGGTATTAAGTCCTCTGAATACATCCCTTTTTAAGCAGTTACTCTTGGAAGCTGTTTAACAAGGGGGGAAAGAAAGTCATAAAGATTATAAGACAACTGAATAAAGGACAGTTGTCTTATTTTAAAAGTATTTAAATGATTCCTTTTTTTTTTTTAATGTTTTATTTATTTTTGAGAGAGAGAGAAAGACACAGAATCCGAAGACAGGCTCCAGGCTCTGAGCCAGCTGTCAGCCCAGAGCCCGACGCGGGGCTCGAACCCACGAACCATGGGATCATGACCTGACCCGAAGTCAGACGCTTAACCAACTGAGCCACCCAGACGCCTAGTGATGATTCATTTCTTAAAGCAACTGTTTTCTGATTCACTAATATGTTCACTTGGAAATACACATCACAATAATTCTTAATTAAGATCTCCAGCATGAAATTTTTTAATGTTAATTATTTTTGAGAGAGAAAGCTTGAGTGTACCCGCACACACCGGTGGAGAGGAGCAGAGAGTGAGTAGCAAAGGATCCGAAGCAGGCTCTGTGCTGATAGCGGCGAGCCAGTGTGGGGCTTGAATTCAGGAACCTTGAGATCGAGACTGAGCCACCTAGGTGCCCCCGTGTGAAATTTACTTTTGTAAAACGTGTAGAGTTGACCCTTGAATAACATGGCGTTTAGGGATGTCAGTCCCCCGACACAGGTGAAAATCGGAGTATACCTTCTGACTCCCCCCAAAACTTAACTGATAATGGCTGTTGTTGACCAGAAGCCTAACATAGTCAACAGTGTGTATTTATTTGCGTTTGTGTGTGTATATATACACATATGTATGTATGTGTGTATGTATTATATACTATATTCTTAGAATAAAGTTAGAAAAGAGAAGGATATTAGGAGAATGTACTTACAGCACTGTACTGTACTGTTTTTATTAGGAGGTCTGTGTACGCGTGGACCGGCACGGTCCAGACCTGTGCTGTTCAAGGGTCTGTTGTACATCAGGCTGCAGGATCTTTTCTGTTGCTCACAGTCTTCGTAGTGCTTCAGAATTTTAAATCCTACTAGAATGGACCAGGTTCATGAGTGCCCTCGCCTCCCACCCAAGTCCATAGCCTAGGAGAGTTCCTTGCTCCAGGTTAGAATCACAGCCTGTCTTGTCCAGCTCAGCTTTACAGTAAGAATTGGTGTTTGTGAACCTACGTCTATGTGGTATTTCTTTCTCACTTTTCCTAAAAAAATCCATATAGTTCAAATTTAGAATTCTTTTACAAGTGATATTTTCTTTTATTCACAGAATTTTAGCAAACTGGTTACAAGTCAAGTTCATGGGAGGCGATGGCTCAGTGGGTGGCCCAGGCGGCGCGGCTGGGCGGATCCAGACCGTTGCGCTGTTCCATGCGCTCAGCAGCAAAGGGGGTCAGACCGTCGCTGTCAATGTGTGTGTAAAGGTGGGTGAGAATCACGTGTATTTACTTCTGTGGTTTTCTTTTTTTTTTTTAATTATTTATATTTGAGAGAGAGAGAGAGAGAGACAGAGCATGAATGGTGAAAGAGCAGAGAGAGAAGGACACACAGAATCGGAAGCAGGCTCCAGGTTCTGAGCTGTCAGCACAGAGCCCGGTGCGGGGCTTGAACTCACGGATCACGAGATTATGACCTGAGCCAAAGTCGGACGCTTCACTGACTGAGCCACCCAGGCGCCCCTGTGATTTTCTTATTTACTCATTCTCAGGCATCATTGGAATCAGCTAAGGGCCTTGAAGTGGTTTTGAAGGAGTGTGGGAGGCGCAGAAGCCTGTGGCTTGTGTGCTCCTCCTGTGTCCTGCTGACGCCCCACGGACCCTGCGTGGTACGAGTTGCCAGGAGAGGTTCTCGGGCGCGGCGAGCCCTGATCGTCTCAGGTCAGCAGGCCTCTTGGAGAACCTGGGGAAGACTCAGAAGCATTCCAAACAGATGCATAGATGCACGTAATTCAGGAACCCCGAGCTTCTCCTTCATGGGCCTCTGAGAGTTAGCCCAAGAAGGGAAGAGACAGAACGTTTCATGAAAACGCAGTGCCTGGTATATGGCACATGGTTTGCCGTCAGCTGCCGTCGTTGCTGTATTGGCTTCCGGATACATCGGGTCTTATAAAAGCCTGATGATGGTTTTTAGTCCTATGCAGTTTTCGCTAAACTTGGTCCCGTCTACTGTATATAAGTTCAGTACTGGGCATTTCTGGTCAGTTGGTTTTGTTACATTCAATTGTTCTCAAGTTTTTGATCATAAGTTCTAAGTTTTGTTCTTTATAGGTGTTTGTATAGTATAGATGTTTAGTTTTTTTAAGTTTTCTTTGTTTTTATTTAAGTAGAGTTGATACACAATGTTATGATACTTTCAGGTGTACAACATAATGATTCCGCAAATCTCTGCGGTATGCTGTGCTCACCAGCAGCGTATGAGTCAAGTCTACAGAAATAAATTCTGGGTTTTAGTGTATGTGTTCAGATAAACCCAGAAGTGTATTTCATTTGTTTGGAAAAGAGCAGCGCAGGGCAGAGTGTGGGCTTCCGTGTGGAGCAGACCCGGCTTGACAGCCGCTGCTCTGGCCAGCTCTTTGAACCTAGGTGTCGTGCCTGCCACAATGTGCTCAGGGTCTCCCGACGGCTCGCCGGGGGGCCGCGTGCTGGGAGGGCTCAGCGAGCACCCACTCTCCACCCTCTGCCATGAGGGCTTACAGTGCCGGGCCTCTCCTCTTTCTAAGAAGGTCGCCTGTGTGGCACACACTGCTCATCTGCGCGTGACGCTCTGATACACGTACCGTTTGTCCTTGCAGCTTCTTCAGATTGTCATTTGGTTATAGGGCTTTTGTTTATGTTGTTTTTCCATTTTATTTTATTATTTTTTAATTTAATCTCTATACCCAATGTGGGGCTTGAACTCACAACCCCAAGATCAAGAGTCTCATGCTCTTCTAATTGAGCCAGTCAGGCACCTTTGTTTTTCTGTTTTAATACTATTTATTTTATTTTCTAAATGTAAAACCAATACATGTATGAAACTTTAGAAATACGTGGAAACACAGAGGAGGCGTGAAGATGGTAAGAGCCATTTATGCTCTTGCCGTTCAGAGGTAACAGTAACGTCTTGGTTCGTGTTCTTCCCTTTTTTCCTGTGATCATAACGTCAGACTTCACCTACTGGACAATTCGTTTGTTGATCTTCTTGCCTTTATTCTTAAGTCTTTTCATCAAAGTGATCCTTGCATGTAGTTAAAAAGTCAGCTCACATGTCACGATGCAAAGTGAGAGAAAGCAGCCCGGGCCCTCTCCTGGTGTTGATTTCAGTTCTCTTTCCACGTCACACGCTTACACTGCTGTTTCTCGGTTCATCCACGTTAGGTGTTCTCCACTGACTTCCCATTAAAACATGTCTGTTGCTATATAGCAAATTAATTCCAAACTTAGCTTAAAGTAGCAAAGATGTGTTATCTCCTGCTTCCTGCGGGTCAGAAGTCCAGGCGTGGTTCAGTTGGGTCCTCTGGCTCAGGATTTCTCACAGAGCAGAGATCAAGGTGTAAGGCAGAACTCTGGTCTCATCCGAAACCTTGACTGAGGGCGGACCCACCCCCAAGCTCGCTCTCGTGGTTGTAGGCAGGATTCACGGCCTTGCCGGCCGTGACCAGGGCCTCCGCCTAAAGCGGCGGGTAACTCGGCAGCTGGCGGCCGTCTTCTGGGCAGATGACGGAGTCTCTCTAACCTCATCGTGGAAGTAATGTCCCGTCACTTTCGTCTGATTCTGCTAGAAGCAAGTCGAGGCAGGGGATTGTGCCAGGGCATGGTCACTAGGAGGGGGGTCATGGGGCTGTCTTCGTGGCCACACCCCATGCCAGGTGAGGAGTGAGTCTGTACACGGTGGCCCCGCCCACCCTTCCTCAGTTTCCCAGGTGGCTACGTCATCACTTTATCTTATCTCAGTAAGGGGGGTCACATTTTAGTGGCTGTGTGATTGCTGTTTGCCCGAGAACCAGCGAGTGTCCTGTGACTGTGTTTCTTAATTTTAATGCAAATAGTAGCTGCCTTCTTCATTCACTTCCATAGTTTTCTCTGGATCTCTCATTAATTTTCACCCAAATGCGCCAGCATGTGGGCTCTGTGCATCACGTGCTCTGTCCCTTCACCTTATCTCTTCGAGAAAGTGCCGTCCGCTTGCTCTCCTGTGGCTGATAGCGTCCCAGGGTGTGGCTGTCACTCGGTCTCCGTGCCAGTCGCGTGGTCCTGCTCCTTACCTGCTAACCCCTGATCTCCTCGGGCTCCTTGGGACTCCGTGCTGCCTCTGTAGGTGTGTTCTTATCCCTCTTTTTAAAAAAGGTTTGATGGTCTTGTTTATTTGTATAACACTACCAGCCGGCTCTCATTTTCTCAGGAGCTTTCCTGATTTTCACTTTGTTCATTTCCTCCCCTTCCCTAATGTTTACTTTGTGTCTTTGTTTCAGTTTTTAAACAATCTCTGACTGGCTGCACCTCCTGGGGAGAGCGTCTGTCTCCTTCTCACATCACTCTGCGTCACTCAGCCGTTCATCCAGGTGTGCGTTTCCCGAGTGTTTGTTGAGTGACTTCTCTGTCCCAAGCGCCGTTCCACATGCAGGGGGCTTGGCAGAGAAGACGCCAACAGACATCTCTCTTCTCAGGCGCTGACGCCCTGGCAGGGGAGGGAAGCACCTCTCCTGCCTGGCTTATAGCCCAGATCCCGGCGGCCCTTCCCCCTCCCGTTCCCGCCTCCTGATGCTGCTTTTTATTTTATGTTGTTTATATATTTATTTCGTATGACAGATGCACTCCTTAACCCTCGCTCCCCGTGTCACCCGTCCCCCCACCCGCCTCCCCTCTGGTGACCATCGGTTTGTTTCCTATAAAGAGTCTGCTTCTTGGTTTGCCTTTCTTTTTTTTTTTTTTCCATTTGTTCATTTGTTTTGTTTCATAAACTCCACATATGAGTGAGATCTTATGATCCCTCTTTTACAAAAGAGGGGACTTGGGCTCAGAGAGGTTAAACAGAATCGCCCTAGGCCACACAGTCGCCACACGGTGACACCGCACACGGGTGCGCCTGAGCTGGAGTGGGTCGTACACGCAGAGGCCCTGGCACGGTGCCTGACTCCCACCAGGTGCCTACTTGGTCCCGCCACCGACGGCAGTGGCTGGGTGTTTCTTTGTTTAGTCTCCCGTTTGGAGGGGTGCATCTTCCATTTTCTCCCAAAGAAGGATCTTCGGGAGTAGACGTTTCTTCGCCTTTGCCTCTTTGAAAATGGGGTTACCCTCACATTCGCTTTGTGGTTCAGTGAGGTTTGTAGAAGTGTGGGTTGAAAGTTTTGCTCCAAGATCATCTGGCATCCAGAGTTGCTGTTGAGATGTCTGGGGTCATTCCTCTTCTTTTCTCTGTGGCCTGGTTTTGTTTCTCTCTGGAAGCCTGCTCTCTGTCCCTTGGGTTCTGGGAACCCGCTGGGGTGCGCACGGGGCTGGCTTCCTTCACGCCCCGCGCTGGGCTCGGCGGGGCCTCGAAGGCCAGCGGCTGCCGTGTCGCTCCGGGGACGCTCCTGCGTCGTGGCGCTGCCTGTCTGCCTTCTCTCGTGTCCTGTTCTCTCAAATTCCTGTGACAGAGGTTGGATCTCATCAGTCAGTCATCTAAGCTTCTTATCCTTTCTCTTCTGTTTTCTGTTTTGTTTTTAAATATCAGGCTCTGGGAGATTCATTGACCTTTTTTCTGTTTTTTACATGTTTATTTACTTACTGGGAGAGGAGCAGAGAGAGGGAGAGAGAGCATCCCAAGCAGGCTCTGTGATACTGATGTGGAGCCTGGTATGGGGTTCAGTCTCACAAACTGTGAAATCATGACCTAAACTGAAATCAAGAGTTGGACGCTTAACCAACAGCCACCCAGGTGCCGCAAAGTGACTTTATATTCCATACGTTCTACTGAATTTTTTATTCCATACATATCATTCGTTTTCTTGTTCTTGTCATTATTTGAATTTATTGTATCATCCTGTGACTATTTTTGGATGCATCATGAGAGGAAATTAGGCTTTTTGAGGTCTGAGTTTTCTTATGTTCTATGCATTGTTTGTTTTCTTTGGATTTCTTTTTCTCTATTATTCTGATCTCTCTGTTTTGTTGGAGGCTCTCCTTAGACACCTTATCTGAGGCTGCTCACGCCTGAGTGAGGCCCTGAACAGCTGTCCACAGCTCTGTGTCTGGGTGTGGGTAGCAGCTTACTGCGCAGCAAGCCTGCAGATCCTGCACGTTGAGATCTGCATGTGTTTTTCTTGGACTGTTTGGTTTCTTTGGAAAGGATTCGTCTTATTTCCTCCTTGGCCAGCTGCTGATGGTCTTGGGACAGGTGGCAAGTGGGCCACTATGCCTGCATCATCTCAGGTTAGGATGCTTGCCCAGGGGGCAGGTTGCACTTAAAAGGCCACCTGCAGGTGGGAAGATGGCCTGTAGGGCCATTGCGCTGGGCGTGACTTGTCCATGTGGTCCTGAACCTCGCCTCTGGCTCTTGCTGCCACTGGGTCTGGGTGCTCCAGGCTTTTGTGGGCTCAGCCAGCCTGGTTCCTTCCAGAACTCGCATCTGGAGCCCTGGTGTGCTGGTTTCTTCTGCTTCCTCAATCCAGTGATTACTGCCTTGTCTGTGATGCTCTCAAGAACCCGGTCAGAATCCCTCTGCTGCTGGTTTACCTTTACCCCCTTCTTTCATTATGTGCTTTACCTGTTTGGTTTGGGGCTGGGGGCTTACCTGTTTTTATACCTGTTTAAGTGTAATTGTTAAGATTAAAGTAACATCTTCAAACACGGTTGTCTCTAGAGGCTGAATTACCTGTTGACGTGGCTGTTTCCTGCACTGACCTGCATCCTCATGAAGGAGGGCGGCCCGAGAGCAGTGCACTCGGTTGCGCTTCTTCTGGGCTCACATTTACTGCTTCTTCGTCCCCTGGTGTCTCTCCTGACGGTCTGTCTGTCGTTCTAGGTGGCGCACGGCGCTCTCAGCGACTACGCCCTTGATGCTGTGGAGACGCAGAAGGAGCTTCTGGGCGCCAGTGGGCTCATGCTGCTGCTGCCCCCCCGCGTGGGGACGGAGGACGTGGCGGAGGAGGACGTGTACTGGCTGTCTGCACTGCTGCAGCTCAAGCAGCTCCTGCAGGCCAAGCCCTTCCAGCCTGCGCTCCCGCTGGCGGTCCTTGTACCCAGCCCAGGAGGGGATGTCGTGGAGAAGGAAGTGGAAGAGGGTTTGTGAAGGCAATTTCGTTTAGGACCCAGCATGTTTAAAAATGGGTCGAGCCCTGGTCTGAGGAAGTCCTGGCGGTGCAGTGTGTGTGGGGAGCCGAGGGACAGCAGTGAGCGGGAGCGGGGCCGGCGGGGTCAGTGCGGGGACATGTGCTGCCTGGCTGCACTGAGAGCGCGAGTCGGGTGACCTCTGTCTGCTTCTTGCAAAGGTCTGATGCTGCAGGACTTGGTTTCAGCTAAGCTGATTTCAGATTACACCGTCACTGAGATCCCTGATTCCATTAACGACTTACAAGCCACAACTAAGGTGAGAAGGTTTCGTCATTTTTAAAGGCCCAATAAGACATTTTAACTTTTCCCTTTTGTTTTGTCTTAAATGTAGTATATATTACTGCTTGGATTTTTAACGTTCTGTTTTGACGGTCTAAAAAATATATGAGGAGAAATCAAAATAAAAGACCAAATTTGTCTACAGTCTTGCTGTCTGAAACATATTAAATTGCTCATGTAACTTTTTTTTAAGAGGTTTTGTTGTAACAGTTTCATTTTGGGAAAGAAGGGCCTGGAATTACAGTGAAAGTAACTGCAGGAAGCTAGAGGGTGTGAGGGCACGAGGCTGCGCGGCAGGGTGCTGGTCCTCCGAAGCGCGGGAGCCAGGGCTCCCCTTCCGTGTGTGGTGGAGTCGACGTGCAGGGCTGCTTTCCCTTGGGCCTGAGCCCTTCCAGGGTGAGCGTGCAGGCTGCACTCCTTGGGGTGGGAGGGGACCCGAAGCCCCTCTCGGGGAGGCCTTGGGGGCGGGACTCCAGTGCAGTGGACGCTTCTGCCCACGTCCTGGGTGGCTGGGCAGCTGCTCCCTGGGGCACCTGCCGTGACAGCTGTGGGAAAGGTACCTTCAGGAAGCTCTCTCTGAAAAACAGGATGAATTGTTTAACTGAGTCTCTTCTGAATGTCTTTGCATCTCAGGTTTCGCAGGCTGTGCAGTGGCTGGTCTCTCACTGCCCCTGTTCCCTCGACCTTTGCTGCCAGACCCTCATTCAGTACGTGGAAGACGGGGTTGGCCGCGAGTTTAGTGGCCGGTTTTTCCATGACAGAAGAGAGAGGCGGCAGGGCGGCCTGGCCTCACAGGAGCCTGGAGCCATCATTGAGCTGTTCAACAGTGTGCTGCACTTCCTGGCCTCTCTGGTGTCCTCTGAACAGCTGTGCGACCTGTCCTGGCCTGTCACTGAGTTTGCCGAAGCAGGGGGCAGCCGGCTGCTTCCCCACCTTCACTGGAACGCCCCGGAGCACCTGGCCTGGTTAAGGCAGGCTGTGCTTGGCTTCCAGCTTCCGCAGATGGACCTTCCGCCCCCGGGGGGTACGTGCTCATGCCAAGGGGTCCTGGCTGGGGAGGAATGTGGGATAGCCAAGTCTCTTGTTTCCTTTCTGACTACAGGTGTTGGGCACTAATGTGAGATTTGTATGTCCTCATCCACTGCGCGCCCCCTGCCCCCACACTGTACCCACTCAACACCTGCCTTTGGGTTCAGGAGTCAGAGTTAGAGCTCTTTGCGGGGGCTGTGGGCCCTTCACCACTAACAGAGCAGTCTGTGGGTGTCCACACAGCCCGGGGAAGAGTGTGGGAAGTGCTGTTCACTGGAACGCTTAGTCCAAGGCCTGTGGTTTCTGAATTGACAGCAGGTTCTATCCAGCCTTTGCCCTACGTGCGGGGGCGAAGCGGGTAGGGACCAGGCAGCCCTGGCCACCTTGCTGGCTCTGCTGGGGCCATGACACTCTGTGGTGCTTTAACAGCAGTGTTCCTCCTTTGTCAGAGAAGCTTCTGTTCTGGGGCTCTGGTCGTACCCAGGTGAGGCTGTTTTGATGATGACTCTGTAGGTCCACTGGGCTGGGCAGGGAGGTTGTCCCTTCCTTTGCTCACACTTGTAGGAGGAAATCAAATTGTTTGCTACTTACGTAGTACAACATACAGCCTTGGCACGGCCACACCCCTTCGGGCCTTGTGGGCCAGAGGCCTCAGGCTCCCTTGTAAACCTTGGGCTTTGGGGGCGCCTGGGGGGCTCATTTGGTTGGCATCCGACTTCGGCTTAGGTCATGATTTCAGTGTTCATGAGTTCAAGCCTCGTGTTGCGTTCTGTGCTGACAGCTCAGAGCCTGGAGACTGCTCTGGATTCTGTCTCCCTCTCTCTCTGCTCCTCCCCCACTCATCTTCTGTCACTGTTTCTCAAAAATAAATAAACGTTAAAAAAGAATTTTTTAAAAATGTTTTATTTATTTTTGATACAGGAGAGACAGAGCATGAGAGGGGGAGGGGCAGAGAGAGAAGGAGACACAGAACCGGAAGCAGGCTTCAGGCCCTGAGCTAGCTGTCAGCACAGAGCCTGACGCGGGGCTCGAACCCACGAACGTGAGATCTGACCTGAGCCGAAGTCAGAGGCTTAACCGACTGAGCCACCCAGGCACCCCTAAAAAAGAATTTTTAAAAAATGGAGTGTGGTCTTCAGTAGGTCTAACAGATGCTCGTAACCAAAGAAACCCAAATGGAAGCAAACCACACAATGTAACTATGAGCTAGGGCAGGGTTCCCCAAGAGAAGCCCAGACTTCTGGTACCAGAGTCCCCTGGGTGCTTGTTAAAATACAGATTTCTGGTGCAACCACAGTTCTGTATACTCGGAGCCTCTAGGTTGGACTCTCTAGTTTTTATTTTGTCCCGGGTGACTGCATCTCTTATGGGACGTGGGGAGGGAGATGCTCTTTGTTCAACAGCTGTGGTTCTGGTGTATTCAAATTCGAAAGCGAACTTCTCAAATACACAGTTGCCTTTTCCATAATAAAACGTAGATGAGGACATTTTGTATAGTGTCCACCTGTATTCTGGCCAAATCTTGTAACTGAGGGGCGCTGTCTCTCCAGCACCCTGGCTCCCTGTGTGCTCCATGGTGGTCCAGTATGCCTCCCAGATCCCCGGCTCTCGCCGGTCACAGCCTGTCCTCCAGTCCCAGGTGGAAAGCCTGCTCCGCAGAACCTACCGCACGTGGAAGAGCAAGAGCCATTCCGGGGGCCAGGGGGCAGGGCCCTCGGTTGCCGAGATCCCGTGGGATGACGTCATTGCCTTGTGCGTCAACCACAAGCTCAGGGACTGGACACCTCCCAGGCTTCCGGTGACGTCGGGTAAGTAGGCTCGGTGCTGCGGGTCACGTCAGGAGGGCGACCTAGCCCACTCGCAGCACAGAAAGATGTGTAGTTGATGCTTTTCTTGTCCTGTGGGTCTCTCCCCTTCCTTTCTGTAGGGCTCCCCTTCAAGCCAGTGACTTCCAGGTGACTCCAAGCGTTGGGAGAAGCTAGGAGTATTCCAGGGGAGCCTGGAACCATCTCCCTGAAGTGAGCCTCTAGGCTGGCTCTAGGTTAGATTTTGGTGGCTTTGAGTGGTCGTACTGGCCGCTCCACAGTGTGGACGTGAGCCTGTCTGAACCTTAAGTGATGCATGAATGGTGAGGCCCATTTGGTCAAGCATGGTTGTCACATAAGTGCATGACCTTAATTACTAGGGCTTATTCTTTTTTTTTTTTTTTTTTAATAAATTTTGCCTTGAGGGACGTAGCAAATTGTATTTTTTTTAATGTTTTATTTATTTTTGATACAGAGACCGAGCATGAGAGGGGGAGGGCCAGAGAGAGAGAAGGAGACACAGAACAGGAAGCAGGCTCCAGGCTCTGAGCTAGTTGTCAGCACAGAGCCTGACGCGGGGCTCGAACCCACGAACGTGAGATCTGACCTGAGCCGAAGTCGGAGGTTTAACCGACTGAGACACCCAGGCGCCCCAACTAGGGCTTATTCTTAAGTCTGTGTATAAGCAAATTTCAAATGGTCAACTGTTGCTCTTTTGCTATTCTTTTCTACTTTGTTTTTGTATTTTTTCAGAGGCTCTGAGTGAAGATGGTCAGATATGTGTATATTTTTTTAAAAACCACTTGAAAGAATATGATGTTCCTTTGTCGTGGGAACAAGCCAGGATGCAGACACAGAAGGAGCTACGTCTGAGTCATGGGCGGTGAGATCTGTGTGTCCTGTGTGTTTCTGTCCTCACAGCCCCCAGAGCAGACCAGGACTCTCCTTTGGAGCACACAGAATGTTAGTGTTCTGTACACAGAACCCGGTCCGCTGTGCTGAGGTTTGGACAGATACCTGAGGAACAGATCATTCGTATGCAAGCGTCTCGTTTATCAGATGAATCTGCCCCTGAAATCATAACCCAGCCAGGACAGTGTAGACAAAAGAAAGCTGACATTTCATGTCACCTACAAACCTAGTTCAAAAATACTGAATAAGATGTGTTAGCACACGTAGGTTTGCAGTACATAAACAAGTTCACAAGTAGGCTTTATCCCAAGATAAGGTCAGCAACAGAAATCTACTCTTATAATTTGCTGTGATAGGAAAATAGTGATTATTTCAGTAGGTATTTAAATGCTTTCATTAAAATCTATACCTTCCCAACCCAATTTATTCTCATTCCTGAAGAATTTCTTATCACACTCGGGTAAAAAAATTCCTTAGCTTGATAAAGCTTTTCTCCATAAAACTATCAAAGAAAAAAACAAATGCTTCTTTGTAAGACATTAGAAGCGCAGACGTCAGAACCAGCCTTGCTACCTCTGACCGCGCGTGTTCGTCGCTGTCCTGGGAATGCTGTCCTGATGCGGGGACACAGATAAGATGGCGTAAAAACCAAAAAGAAGGAGTAGCTGTCATTTTTGGGCAGTTAAATTGTCACTTCAAGAAAATCACCAGTTACATCCTTAGAACTGTTTGGAGTTCAGCAAGGTGATCGGACAGAGGGGCTTATAGCGTACAAAAATTCTCATTCACCACAGCAGCTGACCCCTAACACAGGGACAATACCAGCCCAGGAAAGGAGCCAAACCCCTGTGCAGGGCACGTTCAGGGCCTTGGAGGCGCAAAGAAAACCTGAGTGAGTGAGGGGCCGGCTAGCTTTGCTGATGGGAAGACGCAGTGCTGGAAAGATGTCAGTTCTCAGACTGTAAAGTCAGGGCATTTCTAATCAAAAACCCAAAAGGATTTTCCCTCCTGATCTTGACAAGTTAATTCTAAAATTCATTAGAATGAGAAAATGTGTAGTGATCACTGAGAAAATTTTGACTAACGAGGTAGGGCGCCTGGGGGGCTTAGTTGGGCAAGCATCCAACTCTTGATCTTGGCTTAGGTCATGTTCTCACAGTTTGGTTCGTGGGATCCAGTCCTGATTCTCTCTCTCCCTCTCCCCTCTCTCTGCCCCTCCCCCTGCAAACAAATAAACATTAAAAAAAAATAAGGAGGGTCTGCTGTACCTCTTATCGGAACATAAAGTTACAGCAGACAAATAGGTGAGAATAGGAAGTCCAGAAACAAAACCACGTGTGACAGAGTGCCGTGTGGAACCACTGACAAGAGGACAGACACTGGCATCTGTTTAGCAAACAGTAGACCCCCTTCCTCCCGCTGTCTGTGACTGTTACTTACACAGGGATTTAGGAGCTAAATGTAAAACTACGAACCTTACCAAGGTTAGGGTAAAATAGAACCTTGTTGATGATCTTGGGATGGGAAACCAAACTCGGAGTAGAGAAGCTCCAAGCACCCAGCTGCCCAGGAGAGAAGGTGAACCTCTCCTGTAGGCAGAGGCTGCCCTTCCTTTGTGCCCAAGCCTGACCCTGCGGGAAGCAGGAGATGGGCAAGGGTGGGTGTGGGGCTCTGGGTCTGCACGTATACCCCACCTGATGCTGGAGGAGCCTTTCTTCCTGCTCCCTGACCATAAGCATTTCAAAACATGTACTTACAGTTTGGGGGTAAAGTCTCTTCATCCTTCAAACAAGTTTCCTGCTCCGATACTGCGCACGCACCAGAAAGGGAAGAAGAGTGCGGAGCGTGGCCCCGAGGGGCGGGCTCCCAGCACCCGGGATCTGATGCGTGGAGCCTCTGCCCAGGAGCTGCTGGCCCAGCGTCTGTCCCGGAGCCTGCTGCTGGAGAAAGAGGAGAGCAAGAGGTGAGGTCCGTTCCCTTCCGTTCATTGTGTCCTTCAGACCCCTTCCTGCTGGGTTAGTAAGGATCACGGTGACGTGACTGTTTACAAAAGAAGGCAAGTCTGGTGTGTGAAGTATAAGCTCCTTGCAGGCAGAGGCAGTGCCCGAGATAGTATGTCTTTCATGTTTGAAAGGAGTTTCATTTACTGTTTATTATTATCGAGAGTCCTAAGTTTTCTGGTGGGAAGAAAGTGTGGCTGGCTTATGGAGTCTCTTCAGTGGACCGTGAGTGAACGTGTGGCTGGCACCGGCTCTCTGCCCTTGGCAAGCCCAAGGGTGCCAGCGCATCGTCCCGTACCATAGACGCTCTGCCGTGTCCCCCACCACCCGTGTTTGTGGTTTCGCTAAGAAAGAGAACCGGGAAGAAGACCGTTTACGAGGTGGTCTGCACCCCGTCCCCTCATCGCCAGCAGCCTCCCTGGGTCCAGCTTGTCTCCAAGGGCAGTCCCCTCCCCTTGGCTGGGGTCCCATCTCCCACCCACTCAGGGCACTCCAGTGAGCGCCTCTGCTGTGTCCCCTTCCTCCCCGCACTCCAGGACAGGGAGCCACCCTGAGTTTTTGCTGCCTTGATCGTAAACCCAAACAGCGTGACCTCCCTTCTGTCCTCTTCCCCAGTCTCCCTGGAGCCCCTCCCTGCCATGTGTGTTCTGGTGAGGGTCACTCCAGCCGGCACACCGCCGAGCTGGCCATGCGCCCCCGTCTCCGGCAGCATGCCATGCCTTTCGTCTTCCCTCCTGGCCCCCAGGAGGCCGAGTCCCTCTCCTGCCAGGCTGGCAGCTCCCCCGAGGACTCTCCTGGTTCCTCATCCCCCACCCCTCACCCAGCCTCCGAATTGTCTGCACCCCCACTCCTGTGATGGTCTCCAATTTCATAGATTTTTAAATAATGTCAATATTCTGACAACTCTGTATCTAAAAACCCTGAGTTCTCTGAAATCCACATTTACATATGCCACTGCTTCCTTGAAATCATTAGTCATTTATAGGGTGCCTGATAGCCATCTCGAAGCTGACATCCCAAATCTAATTCCAGATTCCCCCTCTGAGATGGGCTTCTCAGTGGATGGGGCTTTGTCCTGCCAGCAGCCTACGTCAGATGCTTTGGAATTATTCTTCCACATCCGGTTCACCCATAAGTCCTATTATCTCTATCAGAGATACTCAGAATTGGACCATTTTTTGCAGTGGGTTGTGGTCTAGTCTTGGCAGACCCATTATGAGCCTTTCGTATGAAGTAGAGGTCATGTTACTTCTTTGCTCGCAACTTACCAGTGACTTCCTCTCCAGTCAAAGGCAAAATCCTTATGAGGTGGGCAGGGCCTATGTGATGGCCCCCCATTTCCTTTCTGACCTCTGCTCTTTCAGCATGTGAGATAGCACAGAGCCAAGCCTTTGTGCTTGCTGTTGCTTTTGCCTGGAACTCTTCAGCCCCTTCCAGATATCCCCTGTGGCTCACATTGCACTCATGTCCAGTCTCTGCTCAAATGTCCACTTCTCAGCAGGGGCCTCCTTGCCTGTCCCCCCAGCCCTTCCTGTTTTTATGTCTCTGTTTTGTCTTTCTCACTTTCAGACCACGTTTCCCTTACCTTGTGTTCCTTGTCTGTCTCCCCTTACCAAACTAAAAGCTGCTTACAGCCGGGCCTTGTCTCTTTTCTTTCACTGCTGTGTCCCTGGTACCTCGGGCGGCGCCTCGTGTTTGGTTGGGGGCGCGTTGGAAGAGTGAATGAATGTGTCATGATTCCCAAAGTAGATTTTCACAGGTCTGTATCATTTAAGCAGTTGGACCTGATTGTTTTTCTTGAAAAGATAAGTTAAAAAAAAAAAAAAAGACCAGTGTACAGAGTGAACAGCTCACAAGTGTGTTAGGTGGTGGTGGGATGTTATTTTGAGTCAAATTTTAAACCAGAAGCAGCAATCAGCACATCTGGATAATCCATCAAGAGATAAGAATTAATTATAAATACCAAAATAAGCTTTTTACCCTTAGTAAAAAGCAAAGCTTTAGCAAATAAAGAGTAGGAGTGCCTGGCTGGCTCAGTTGGTGGAACAGGTGACTCTCGATTCTTCGGGCTGTAAGTTTGAAGCCCATGTTGGATGTAGAGATTACTAAAAAATTAAATCTTTAAAAATGTTTTAATTAAAAGTATTTATAGGAGAAAAGTGAGTGATAAATGTTTTCTTTCTCATTTTCAAACGCTTTAGGTTCGAAGATCAGCTTCAGCAGTGGCTGTCTGCGGACGCAGGAGCGTTGACAGACTTATCCCTTCCGCTCTACCTTCCGCAGACGCTGGTGTCTCTGCCTCGGGCTGTCGAGCCTGTGATGAAGTCAGTGACCGCTCCTAACCCTCAGGTGGGAGGAGAGTACATTTGGCATTTGAATTAGAATTGAAGACTGAGAGAATGGTGGGGAAAAGTCACATCTCCATTCATCCTATGGTATTGTGACCAATACATTACTAGCTTAAATTAGATATTTTCTTAATTTGTCAGGGTTCTAGAGGCCCAGCTAATTCTGAGTTTCTATTTGTGATATGAGGGGAAAGTGGAATTATGACATGCTTACAGCTTACAAACTGAACAGAACCCATGACCGCGTACTGACCCACGGTGAGGGCATTGCGGAGAATAACAGAAGTGACACTGGTGGCTTCTGTTTGTGCACCTCGTGTCCAGCCCTTGGCACCCCAGGCTTCCTCTGTGGGGTTAACTTTCCCTGCGGAGAATTAATGACTGAGGAAGGAAACCTCACAGATGTCAGGGGCTCCCCCAGGAGTGTCCAGCTGCTCTGTGGCTGAGCTGCTTTTCAAAGCCAGACCTGATTGGCTCCGAAGCTCAAGGTCTTTTTACCTCATGATTATCTTTCAGTGGTTTTCATCACAGATACACAGCGCTGGACAGTTTAAAAAGAATGCTCCTGGACTCGCTTTAGGAAGCCCTTCAATAGGAAGAAAAGCAAATTAAGGCGTACTATTTCCATTCATCAGTTTGGCAGATACCTTAACAATGTTTGTATGTTTTGACATAACAGTTCTGCCCTACAGAAACTACCGTAGATAACAAAAAGTTAATGGGGTTTTTGTTGCAGTGTTGTTCACTGTAGTAGTAATCATGCTGCATACAAAATAGAAACTAAATATCCAGAGATGGAGTGTGGTTAAACAATTATAGGACAGATGACGGAATGGCTCCCAGCCTTTGACAGTGATATTTTATCAAAATGACACTGGAAGCTGGTGATACAGTCTGAAGAGAAACCTGCGTGCAGGTGACGCAGCTGTGTACGTGCGGGCCGAGAGGCTGGAAGGACGGATGACATGTGCCCAGAAGCGGGTCTGTCAAGGCCAGCAGGCTGCAGATGAGGTTTCTAACATGAGTCAGACATACTGCCTTCAAAGAGAATATATGTGGGTTTATGGATATCCCCAAACTGTTTTTAGGTTCTTTTTTATTTAAACAGAATGAAAGGACAAGGGAGCAACCGCAGTTGTCAGAGGCGACAGGCACATCTGTGACCGAACGGCTGAAGCACCTGGAAAGGCTGATGCAGAGTTCGAGGGAGGAGGAAGCTGCCTCGGAGCTCCATCTCTCTGCCCTGCTGGACATGGTGGACATTTGAGCTCCAGGACCTGAGAGAGGCAAAGTCTCCCAGAGATTTTTGCTTTTACTCGAAATAACGTTCTTCTCAGCTGGTTGGTGCACTGTTGGAAATGTGATTATTAATTATGCAAATAAACCATTTGAGTGTCTAATGAGGCCATCCCAAGTTTTCAGAATGGTAGGCTCTTTTCTTTGATATTCTTATGTTTTGTCTCCTCAGACTGTCACCCACCCATATAGGCTCTGGGGCAGTTCGCAGTTTACAGTTCTGTGCGTGTCACTCGTCAGCAAAGTTGCAGTCGCTGATGTGTCAGACCTCAGTAATGCAGGGACGAACAAGACACGGGAGCCCGGCTCACCGGGCCCACCTAGCTCACATCTGAGAGAGCCAACAGGACTTGTACATAGCAGTCTGCCCTGGAAGCAGAGAGGGGGCAAGAGGATTATGTGGAGGAGAGAGAATTCCAGGAGGGGAGTGCAGGGTGGACCTGGGGATAACGTGACACGGCCGAGAGGGTATGACTCCTGGAGGTGTCGGTGTGGCAGTGCTCCCAAGTGTGCGGTAGGCCACAGAGACCCTTGCTGCCTTATTCTGAGCGCTATGAGAATCAGTTGTGGGAGGATATTAGGAGAAAAGTGACTTGGTTACTTGTTTTAAAGATGGCATACAGGGGATTCTGGTCAGCAAGACAAGGCAGGAATCTTGAAAGGGATGCTGAGCAGCCATCCATGTGTAAAAGGAAAAGTATGATCCTGAGTTTGCCAGCAGTTGGTATGGAAGAAGGATAAATTTGAGCCATCTACAGAAAGAGGAATTAATAGATTTGGTGATGCTGAGTATGATGACCAATCTGAAATTGGCACTCAGCGTCTCCCTATTACAATCCCCTTGGACTGTCCAAGAAGACTGTCTTCTTATTCTCCTCAAAGCTACAGCATTCTTAGATGATGACCTTGCTTATTTCACTGAGAAAACAGAAGCACTAAGACCTTACCCCAGCACCACCAAATCTACCAGCTAATCCCCACTTCCCCAGAAAAACACTATTCACTTCTTTCAGGTATTTCATCAGTGATTAATTTCATGTTTATCAGTAAAGCCCTTAAGTAATGCTATTTCTTAATTTTGGTTTTAGACATTATCTGTTGATTTCCTACAATGGAAGAAGACTTAGCTCTCCTAGACTATCTTCTCTGCAACATACTTTATGCACATCTATATTTTCACATTTGCTTTTCCACTAGTCTTCCAAAACAGCTTGATACAATGTGGGCTGAAGTCTGCATTTGGAGTTCAGTAGGACTATATTAATACTGTTGGGCATTGAGCCCTGTATTGGTTTATGATTACATTCCCTTTAGGTGTGTGAAAATTAATAAAAGGAAACCTCCTTTAAAATGGAGTCAGGAGTCCAGTAGGGGAACCTCTAATGCCCTGCCAACCAACGGCAGACCTATCAGGAAGAGGGGCATCTTGCCAGGATACTAGACTATCCTAGCTGGAAGAAGGAAGGTTTCCTCCTGCCCAGGCAACAGTCCAGCCAATGAGAGAACGCTACAGCTCAAGCAGTAGGAGAAGGAGCTCAGCCAACGAGAAGCCACAACATTTCCAACACCCAGTTTATTCCAATCGACTTTCTGTTCACAACAGCCCTGCCCAACTCGCCCTTTTCCTCAGTTAAGGGCATGTCCTTCTGGTTTGTTCCTTGGACTTATTTATGGTTTTGCCTTAGCTTTCTTGGCTTGTGTTGTGGTTTTCTGCAATTCCCAAAAACCCATTTTTGCTGGCAAGATAACTGATGATTTTATTTTTAAGGTTACCAGCTCCAACTTTTCAGTTTTCCCTGGAGTTAGTTGCCTTTCTTTTTTTCATAATTACCTGTTTTTCTATGTTACTATCACTACTTCACCCAAAACTTTCTGTGCTAAGTGTAAAGCTCCTTCCACCAACACTGTGCGAGGCTCCACTTTCTTTTGGAGGTGACCCACTGGGAAACGCCCATTTTTCTGCCACAGCATGGACATTTCCTGGATTCTGAGTCCTAGATTTTCTTCTTCCTTTGTTTGCTTTCTCATTTTGATGGAGCCCATATTTTAGCAGCCTTCTGAGCTTTCCTATCTTGTCTTTATATCTACCCTTAAATTTAATTCCTCATTTGAACGAAAATAGAATTTATTTTATTTATTTTGAGAGGGAGAGGGAGCAAGTGAAGGAGGGAGAGAGAGAAGTGGGGCCCATCTGGAGCAGGGCTCATGCTCATCTGGAGTGAGGCTTGAATTCATAAACTATTAGATCATGACCTGAGCAGAATTCAGATGCTTATTAACGACTGAGCCACCTAGGCGCCCTATTTTATTTTACTTTATTTTATTACATATTTTATCTTTGAGAAAGGCCACAAGTGGGGAAGGTGTAGAGAGAGTGGGAAACAGAGGATCTGAAGCAGGACCCACAGGGGCTCTGTGCTAACAGCAGAGCCTGATGTGGTGCTTGAACCCATGAACTATGAGATCAAGAACCTGAGCAGAAGTTGGATGCTGAACTGACTGACCCTCTCAGGCACCCCTTATCTTTTAATTTTAATTAATTTAAAATTTAGGGAGAGAGCGACCATGCACACACAAGCAGGGGAGAGAGAATCCCAAGTAGGTTCCATGCTCAGCATAAGGCCTGATAACAGGGCTTAATTCCACAACCCTGGGATCATGATCTGAGCCAAAATTAAGTTGGACACTTAACCCACTGAGCCACCCAGACACCCCAGAAATAGAATTTCAGATTGGTAATCATTCTCCTGTGCTTTTGTTGTTGTTGTTGTTGTTGCTGGAAGTTTTACAAATCATCTGTTCCTAGTATTCTTACATTTCTCAAAAACATGTTTGATGTTGGTCTCGCTCCTCTATTACCCACCCAATGTGTTGTGCTGAGCGTTAGTGGTGATTTTCCCCATCCCCAGTAGTTACTGCTGTGTAGCAAGACTACTCCAAACACATGTAGTAGCAAATTTGGGAAAGATTCAGCTGGGCAGCCTTCTCTAGGGATTGCAGTCAGGTATTGGCAGGGGGCTGTGGTCAGTCACTTGAAGGCTTGACTAGGCTGGATGTCCAAGACAATTCACTCAAATGGTTGGCAGGGGAATGATGCCCTGTTGGTTGGGGGCTCAGCTGGGCCTTTCAACCTGAGTGGCTAACCTGTGACCCCACCACGTGGCCACAGCAAGGTTGCCTAGGGTAGTCAGACTTCTTACGTGGAATCTCACAGGTCCAAGTGCAAGTGTTCCAGTAAGCAAAATGCAACCCCAGCTTTGGAACTCATGTGGGATAACTTTCACACTAAGGTATTACAAATAACTGGTTACAGATTCAAGGGACGGGACATAGATCCCACTTCTCATTAGGATGGGCGTTAAGATCATATTATACAAGAGCATGTGAGATGGGAGGTGTTGCAGGAATCTTTAGAAAATAATAGGCCAGGGGCACCTGGGTGGCTCAGTCGGTTAAGCCTCTGATTTCGGTTCAGGTCATGATCTCACGTTCATGGGCTCAAGCCCCGTGTCGGGCGGACTCTGGGCCGACAGCTCAGAGCCTGAAGCCTGCTTCCTATTCTGTGTCTCCCTCTCTCTCTGCCCCTCCCCGCTCATGCCCTGTCTCTCTCTATCTCAAAAATAAATAAGACATTAAAAAAAATTAAGAAAACAGTAGGCCATACTTTTTCGGTCTGGAAAATTATCCACCTGTGTTGGAATTTTTTGAAATTATTTAATATATTCTTTCCCTCCATTATTTCCCATCACAACTCCTAATATTCAGATGTTTGATCACCTGGATTGATCCTCTAATTTTCTCCTTTATTTTTTATATCCTTATTTTTTATCCTACTATCCTAAAATTTCCCTATTTTAAATTCCTATTCTAGGGGTTTAAAATCTGATGTCATATTTCTTATTCCTGAGAGTTTTTCCCCCTAAATGTTTCTTATTTAGAGAATCCTGTTCCTTTGTTTACTCAATATATACTCTGAATGTTTACTATCTGCTAAGCATTATTCCAGGTGCTGGAACAAATGTTGGCCCTCACAAGGCTTACATTTTAATGGAGAGATAGGCAGTAAACAAGATAAATATGCAAACTGTTTTGTCTGCTAATCAGTGGGAAGCACTGAGGAAAATAATGTAGGGAGGGTAGAGCATCAGGTGGTTCCGGTTTCATGGGTGCAACATCCTACCTCTGTTAGGACATGTTTTTGTCCAAGTTCTCTTTCACACCTGGCATCATCTCTGTTTCTCAAAATTCTCTTTTTTGGTGTGTTTTGTTGTCTTTCTTCATAGAGGCTTTTCTCAAATGTCTGGCTCACACTGATGAGGGGGCTCTATGGAGCTTGTTGGAAGCTCTGCATCAAGGGATACAACCTGAAAGCTTCATAGGCTTCACCACTTTTCCACTGGGTCCCAGCTCTCAATGTCTGCAGGTCTTTTGGGGGGCCCATTTGCTCCAGATAAATCCTCTTCTTACTGCCTGAAGTCTTACTATGGCTGAATGGATGAAGCAGGACTGGGCTCCTACACGAGTATAAGACTTTCACTCAACCTTCCCCGTCCCCTGCTTTCAGTAGACCTCAGCTGTGTCTATTTCCTGAGTTCACACCTGCTCTGACTCAACTGTTACAGGCTCCCACTCTGGTAGAGGAAGGGGTCTATCATCATATTGCTTCTTCCAATTTCTGCACATTCCTTGGATTTGTTAGTAAGAATGATCTCTTTTTTGATGGTTTTACTCCTACCTATGGGTTTCAGCTTTCTCTGGCTTAGAGCAGTTATCACTCCTTACATCACAGCTTCTGTAATTGTGTTGATCTCTCTAGTTTACTAGTATCTCTCCTGTTCTTTCACTGTGAGTTTTTATCTTTTATTACTTTATGTAAATAGAGTTTGGATGGGAAATGGAAGTCAATGCCTGTGCTCAGTCTGACATGTTTAACTGGAAATTTTCCCCTTAAAGGCAAAACTGCCACGGGGCTCTTCTCTTCACATATCCCAACATTGTTCTTATCAGTCATCAATAAGTTGTCTTGCCACATTTAGAGTCACCGATTCTCAGACCTCATTTTCCAATTCCTCTAAAAACCTCTACACAACCATGTCTTTACTTGGCCTTTCTCCCGTTTTTCTGGCTACTCCTTCTCTTCTGAACTGGAAACTATTGCTGCCCCAGGACACACCCTGAAAATCTTGTTTAGAACACTCACTTTCTAGTTGATCTTGTCCAATCTCTTGTTCTCAAACATCACCTAGAAATAGGTAACTCCTAAATTCTTTTCTCTAGCCTTGTCCTCTCTCCCGAACACCAGTCTACTGCAGTGTACCCACCTGCATGTCTGATGAGCATCTGTCAATCTAAGTTGAAATTTCCCCCAAATTCCTCTACTTTTGTAAACAATACCATCATATGCCCAGTTGTTCATGCCAAAAACACTTTGGAGTCTTCTTTATCCAATTTATTGAATAGGCTGGAATTCGTAGGGTGCAAGTAGAGAGAAACATTTTTTTCTCATGGCTGTCTCTAGAAAGTCTATCTGTGAATTTTCAGATGGATTTTTACACTTTTTTTCTTTCCAAGATTTTTTTTTTTAAATTGTTATTTTGCTCATAAGAAGTCCAGTACAGTAAAATGCCAAGTGTGCTCCAAGTGAAACCACTTCCATCCCTTGGCTTTGCCAGACTCAGGGTCTGAGATGTCCATGCTATATGCTGGCGCCCTAATTCCCGCTCTTTGTGTTTCCACGTGGAGGGATATCCCTGGAGAAAACTTCCAACCTGTTTTCTACTCCCAGCAAAGTATGGTTTGGTGAATTTGGGAGAACAGACAGGTAACGTATGCTCAGGCTCCTCTGAGTACACTTTCTGGGGTCCGCAGGCTGGTGGGTATCTTTTCATTGGCACTTGGCTGCATGGTGCTTGGTGGGGCAGCTCTGTGGCCTGGAGGCTGCAGCTGTCCGTCTGGTCAGCGGTTGAGAGAGATGCTGGTCTGATTTAGGGGTGGATCAGTATTTCCCTCTTTATTGCAGATCTGAGGCGTGTCTTCCAAACTAGCTTTGTATCTGTGGAAGGCTGGTGTTTTAATAGCTTCACCAGTTTCTCAGTGAGGACTGGAAGAGGCAAGGGTCCTTTACTGACCGTATAAAATCCCAGTGCTCATTCCATTAAAGGGAAGGTGTGCGTGTTTCTCCTTTTCCAAGGAGCCCCTCCCCCCACCGCCTTCCCTCAGGCTTGCAGGGGTTCCCGCACAAAGGGGGGCGCGGGGCAGGGCTTCTGTGGGGCAGAGGACCCAATGCCGGGCGGCCTGTGGGTTCCTGAGGAGTTGCTTCCGGGCCCTGGGGCTCTAGTCCCTTCCCTCCACCGGATGCCCTCCACTCTCCCCGCGGCCCAGGTTTCTGCTGCCAGGCTGCCCCCACCCCCAGCTGTCCCTTTCAAGCCCGGTCACTCCGTGTCTCCACCTTTGTCTCTCTTCTCTTTACTGTCAAGCCCTTTCACCTTTAGTTTATCCTAGGGACCCCCTGACTCCGGGCGCCCCTGTGAGTAGCCCAGGCTGTCGCCGGGTGTCACCTGACGGGGGTCACCTGACGGCCCCCCTACCCCGCTTGGCCCTCCCGGCCCCTGGGCCTGGGGGGCCGGCTCGCCTCACCAGGCCCATCCCCATCGGGACAGCTAGGGGCTCAGCCTCCCAGGGAGCCTTTCTCCTGTCAGCCTCCTCCCGGGTCCCCACCACTTCCTTCCTCGGAGGAGCCTTCCCACCTCATCGCCTGGCTGCGGGACCTCGAGGCTTCCGTCTTCTCCTCAAACACTCACCTCCAGCCAGCCGGCCTCTCGCTCAAGGGCAGGAGCTCTTCCCTGCCTGTGACCTATGCCTGAGCCTCTCCCAGATCGCTCCCGCCAGCCCCGCCGCCTCGAGCGCGGGGACCCTCCCCACGCGGCTCGCCAGCCTCAAGCACTTTCCCTCCCGCTCCACGGCGCTAGTCACCGGGAGCGCCTAACCTGAATCCAGGCCCCGCCCCGCCCCGGCCACGCCCTCGCCGCGCTGGGGCGTCTGGCTCTCCACCACTGAGGCGGCCGGGCGCGCCCTGGGCCCACCCTCGCGGCGTTCTGATTGGCTGCACTGGCATCGGCCCATCGCGGCCCGCGGTCTGCCGAGGCGCGAGGCGATGTAGTGAGCGCCCCGAGGTCGGTGCCCGGGCGCAGGCGGGTGGCAGCGCGGCGGCCGTCATGACGGAGGGCACGTGAGTCTCTGCTTCCCGGGGCCCCTGCGCGGCCCTAGCACGCCCGCGGGACGAGGCCGGGATCCCCGAGAAGGGAGGGCGCGGCCGAGGGGCCGC
>NC_043704.1:506994-552753 GCF_006229205.1 Suricata suricatta
TCGCAGAGGGGGGGCCCATCGCACCGAGCCCGCCACCGACCTCAGCCGCTGGCGCCTCCGCAGTGCGGGGGGAAGGCAGACGTGGACGTATTTCCCGGAGGGGGAGGACCCCGGGCGCGAGCAGACCGCGCTGGAGGCCCACTCGCTGGGGCTGGACACCGTAAGTGCGCGGCGGGGGGCGCCGGGCCGCGGGGGGCCGTGCGGGCCAGGGTCCCCGCGGGCTGGACCGGGCGCCTCTGCTTCGGCCCGGGAGCGCCAGCTGGCGCGGAGGAACCCGCTCTCCTTTTGAGAAGACGGTTCTGATCCGGGGAATCGCGTGTGAGCGACGGGGCTGGTGGAGGGAGCGCGCAGCGGCGGCGGGGCGGGACGCCTTCTCCGTGGGGCGCCGCCTGCCACCTGCCCCTTGCGGCGCGTCGGTGGCCCTTTCCGCGAGAGGACGGGGGCGGGGTGGGGGGCAGGCCCGGGGCAGCAGTGCCCCTTACTGATTTAAGGCGTCCTGGAGGGGTTGCGAAGAAATTTGAAAATAAGACGGGAAAGCCGGAGAACGTAGAACCTTCCTTTTGCCTCTTGAGGTGGTAGTGCCATCGAAGAGTTGTAGACTTTTGATCCCAACAGTTGAAACTTGGAAAGTAATTTTGGCCTGGCTGGAGGTGCTGAGGGCTCCTCTGGCCTGGCCGCAGACCCCTCAGCTCTCCTCTCTTCTCCTCTGCAGACGGCTTACTTTAAGGACTTGCCCAAAGCGAACACAGCCCAAGAAGGGGCTCTGAACGGGGTGACCTTTTACGTGGGGCTGCAGGCTGAGGACGGGCACTGGGCAGGTGATTATGGAGGCCCGCTCTTCCTCCTGCCAGGTAGGTGGGTGCTGCCGCAGCTCGTGGGTGAGGCCGCCCTGGGGTCTGGGTCGGGCCTGATTCAGGCCCTTGGTGAATGTTGTGCTGTGAGTGAGTAGGCAGGTGAAAACCCGGGAGCTTACTTGGAAGAGGTCTCTGGAGGGTTGCCCAGGCCTGTGTCGTCCTGGTGCTGGTGCTGGGGGATGGGAGTGCCATCCCCAGTGTTCACTGTCAGCCCGGTGTCCTCGTAAGGGAACCAAGGGGGACTCTTGCAGGGACAGGGGAGGAGAGACCCTTGAGCCCCAGTACAGAGTGGCAGGGATACTCCAGGGGAGGACCTCGCCTGTGTGAAAGTGCTAGCCAGAGTGGGCAGGTGAAGGGTGGGATCTTTTTAATTTTTTTTAAGAGTTTATTTTTAAGCAATCTCTTCACCTACCGTGGGGCTCAAAGTCACAACCCTTAGATCATAAGTTGTGTGCTCTGCCAACTGAGCCAGCCAGGTGCCCCGATGGGTGGGATTGTTAAGGCTTCTTTGGGCAAATGGGGGGAGGCCAGGCAGCTTGGGTGTGTGAACCGAACCTTGAAGGGGTAGCTGAGGGAGCAGGGGCAGGGAAGCTGCAGGTTCAGTTGGTTGAGTCCTAGGAGGACTGCACTTGGGCCTCCTGGCTACTGAACTGGTTTGTCTAGATAAGACCATTGTGTTCGGAGAGTGTTTTGATAAGAAATACTTGGCCTGTAATGTGAGAAATCCTCTTTGAATTTATGTAGGACTCTTTTCTCCTAGTGGGAGGGACATTGGGAATCCGTCATGCTCTTGTTTCTCCTGGGCTGTATGGCTTCTTATCCTGGAACTCATGGGCCTGTCCTTACGGGCAAGTCAAGGGGCTTTTCTTCCCTTGGCCCCACCGGGAGCCTTTTGAGACTATTCCTAGGGATTTTCATAGGGAATCAGTGACACATGATCCCACTGGCCTGCTTTGATCCAGGGCAGAGTGACAGGACTTCACTGTGTCTCGGCCACCTCATCCGTGACATGGAGATGATGAGAATCAGGTCGTACATGTACACCGGCCATGCAGGGAGCTCTTGGTCACGTGTTATTTTATGCTTGCTGCTGCAGCTCTGGGCTCATCCAGCTGGGGCTTCTCCTCAGTGCAGGCTGCAGGTTGGGGCTTTTCCTGGGCTTCCTCCCTTTGGACTCTGGGTAGACCCTCTTCCTCAGGCTGACACTGTTCTGTTCAGAGGTACCATTCTAGTGTTCTTCCACGGTTGGCTGAGCTTTGACTGGTCTTTCCTTTATCTGCTTTAATTTGGAAAATGCTCTGGGGGAGGGGCATGAGTCTGTATAGACAGTTCCTGACTGAGTCAATGAGGCTCACGTGGCATTGACTATTCCCAGGGTCTTTATGGGAAGGCAGTGACATGCATTCGCTTGATCTGACCCTGGGCAAGGTGACTTCACTGTGCCTTGGCTGCCTCATATGCGATATGGGGAGTTGGATTTGGTCACATGTATACGTATTTGCATCGCTGTGGTGAGCCCTGATTCTGGGGTTCAACCCCCTGGCCTCCCACCCCAGCCCCACCACTTGGGGCCCCTGCCTCAGTTTCCTTGCCTATAAGTTGGGGAGACACTGGCTATGTTGCTTGCCCACGTGTGTTTCCTTGTCTTGATAGCATTGTAACTATGATGAAAGGAGGTGGGCTTGATTTGGGGTGACTTTTTTCTGTGAGCCTCTGTAGCATCTCCAGACCTAGCTGTCCTTCCAGGCTGTGTCTGTGTGTGGCTGTGTCTTCCAGGGCTCCCGAGGCCTCTGGGCCAGAGCAGGCATGTACCTCATAGCGCATTTTGGCTAAGTCCTACCCCAGGCCACCTCCCTCCTCGCAGGGCACTGCAGGGATGTGGCTGATGGAGCCAGTGCTGGGGCCGATGGGGGCGGGGTTGAAGGTGGCCTGGGAGCGCTATGTTGAGGAGGGCTAGGCTGGGTGATGTTTATTGTCCATCTCCCCCGTTTGCAAAGTGACATATGCTAGTAAAAAACCTATAGGGATGCCTGAGTAGCTTAGTCGGTTGAGCATCTGACTCTTGATTTCCACGTAGGTCATGAGCCAGGGTCGTGGGAGCAAGCTCTGCATTGGGCTCCACACTGAGCGTGGAGCCTGCTTAAGATTCTCTCTCTATCTTCTTCTGCCCCTCTCCCCCTCTTGTCTCTCTCTCAGAAAACAAAAATAAATAAATAAAAGAAAATTCCTCTATGTGCTTATAAGAAATGTATAAAATGGAGAAACATAAGCAATAAATATCATCCTGTCCAGGGGGGACCCATTTGGTATTGCAGGGCCCTGGACTGGCTGCGTGGGCTCTGCACACCCTATGTAGGGAGTGTCCTGCGTTGTTGCTGCCCCCTGGGCCCTCACTCCAAAGTCCCTCATGAGGCCGGGGGAAGAGCCTTCTCAGGCACATTTCCATGCAAAAGAGCCCCTCGGAGACAGCTGCCCGTCGGGTTGGGAGGAAAGGGGCCTCGGCGTGGCAGTGCTGAGCTCCTCGTCCTTTCTGCCACTCAGGCCTCCTGATCACCTGCCACGTGATGCAAACCCCTCTGCCAGCGGGATGTAAAGAAGAGATAGAGCGGTACCTGCGGTCAGTGCAGCTCCCCGACGGCGGCTGGGGCCTGTGAGTCGTTTTGTTCCTGCGCACACGTGCATATGTAGGGGATACACTGTCAAGGGTGGGGTGGCTGGAGCCCTGGACCTGGGGTGGGTGGGCGGAGACCCCGGGAGGAGGGAGGTTGGCTGGATGCTGTGCGCCAGCTGAACTCTGGTTTGCCAGGGCTCTCACTGTGGGTGGCTGCTCCGTTTCTGGGCATTGCTGTCACAGCTTGTGTTGTACCCGGACTTTATGACTGGTTGAGAGACTCTTGAGACCCACGTCCTACAGAAAGCCGCCTCGCTGTTATTGCTAAGGCAGAAAGAAATTGTTCTGGACACTGGGATGGCAGCAGGTGGAGTAGGGGGACCAGGTAACCCGCCTCAGGGCTCCCTCTGGGGGCAGGGCCGTCCCCCAGGGCGGTCGCCCGCCCGCCCACCCTGGTCGTGGGCTCTGCTGCCCTGTGTTCTGTACGCAGGGGTGGGTTCCTTCTGGTGGGCGGGCTCCACACCGCAGGGGTTCTCCGTCAGAGTTCCTGGAGGACAGCCCGGCCTCTCCTCATCGCTTGCCAGAGTCGAGGGCCTCAAGCCTAAGCCTAAGGCCTTGGCTCTCGGCCTGCAGGTCCCGGTGCATCTTGGCAGATGTTTAGATCTCACTCGTGCCCTTGGACAGACACAAGGCCTTGGCCTGCCCTGACACGTTGCCACTGGTGCTGGTTCGTGTGCTGTAGCGACCCAGGGTAGTTGGGTTTGTGCCCTGGGACTGTTGTGCCCTGGGTCATGTTGATTCGGGTGTGGGAAGTGAGCCGAGGAGACTGGCAGGTCCTGCGCAGGCGGTTGTGGAACCATTCGGTTCCGGGAGGCCCTTGAATTCGTGCTGCAGAATGGCTGTTCTGGGTGTTTGTTATGCTGTCACGTTGGTAATTTAGTATTTTTGATTTTCTGAGGAAATTTTGCTGAAAACCTTGCTGAATTTCTTATAAGTAATAAAACATGGCATTCTCTCACTCCGTCCCTTGCTCCCCTAGGCACGTGGAGGGCAAGTCCACGGTGTTTGGGACAGCACTCAACTATGTGTCTCTGAGAATTCTGGGTGTCAGCCCTGACGATCCTGACTTGGTACGAGCCCGGAACATTCTTCACAAGAAAGGTACCTCCGGCACACTGTGCGTTGGCTTAAGGGTCTGTATCACCTGGGCATAATGAGATCCAGCAAATGAGAACCAGAAAGATAAGGCTCCACTTGAAATCCTGGACAAAACCTGTGAACAGATCCATTTAAGCAGAAGGAGGCTGAGACTGGTATTTTTTCAGAAGGGAATTAAGACAAGCACATAATCCCGTTTGTCTCACCCGCACTGGCAAAGACCAAACCAGAAGTCCTCCTATACCTGGAGCGGCCTTTCTGGAGGCGGCCGGCTCTGCTCTCAGCCCCACGGTCACCCTCCCACGCCCCCTGTGGGGCTTCCAGCGGCCGGTACCTCACCCTCCCCTCCAGACTCTGAAGGTGACAGACTAGAGCTCTGGGGGGCCCCCTGGCTCCTGCTGCTCTAAGGGCCCGGCGTGGTCTCTCCCGCTTATCTGTCACAGACGTTCCATGATTGCGGGGGACCAGCCCACGCACCAGAGTCTAAGGGTCCCTGAGTAGGGGGTGGTGTCAGCGAAATATCTACAAGAAAGAACACAGACAACGTGAATGGTGGAAGGGACCACACTTTACTGTGAAACTTGGTGTCTTATATACCACAGGTGATTACATCTTTCTTTTAATGATTACATTGTTTGCCACTTCTTAGGAATTACATGTTTCAGAAAAGATCATTGTTTTCACGGAAGAGAGAACAGAAAGTCAAAGACAGGAATGAGGTACAATACAGAAGATCAAAAAACATAATTCATCACTCAAAATACATCAGCGGGGGTCTTATTTTGCATATATGTGTAATATTAACTGAAGCTTATGACAAGGCTATTTTTCTTTAAAGGTGAACATGAATGACTTACAGGTAAAGTGCCCCTGACCAGCAAGGGAGTTTCAATCAGAAAATCTGCCCATTTACTGAAACCACAATCACCAAGAGGCATGAATAATAGGAGAACTAACCCCAGTCTCTGATCCATTCAGGTCAAGCAGTCAAGCGCACACATTCTCAAGTAGGGGGAAGCAGGGTCCCATAGGCCACGCAGCACTGTACCCCAGTCTCCCAGGACCTATGTTCTTTTTGTCCTGATCCTCAAATGGGGGGAGAGCCAACTGTTATCCAGGGTAGCGCCTTCCTAGACAAGGCTAGGGACTTTGTGATCACATACGCTCCCCCTGGAGGCTTTGCCGTCACAGTGGGATCAGCTCCGCAGGCTTTTTGGCTGGAGGGGCCCCTAACACATGGTCTGCCTGTCCTCCCCGCTCTTGGGGCTCCCACAGGGGCCTCTTCCTGCCTTGGGGCCCTGTACGTGGTGCTTCCTCTGCCTGGGGCCTCATGACCCACTGCCACCCTGCTGCCCGAGAACTCCTACTTGGCCTTCATCTGGCACTGCGGTTGTCACTTCTGTGGGAGCCCTTCCTGACCCACCAGGCTAGATTAAGCTTCTTGGTGGGCATTCTCATGAGGTCCTGCCTTGTTCTTCACAGGTGTTCTGATGGTGAATTAGTCAGTAGCCTCAAGGCTGCTTTCTGGTTCCTTGCCTGGTGAAGGAATTGCCTAGTGGCTTTGTGGGTGTCTGACTTCACACACCTGGGTTTGGGGTGATGCCTCATTGGGAAGCATGTCCTGGACAGTATTTCTGTGCCTAGGCCTGGTGCTTTTGGAAGTAGCCCCAATTTTGGGCCTTGAGTGTCTCCAAATGCCATGTTGGAGTCTGGACATGTCTGCCAAGTGGGGAGGCCCAGATGAGGTACAGCTTGGTATGGTCCCCAGGGAGAAAGAGGAGTGGACGCTCACTTCCTCTCATCGCCTCCTCTAGGCCTGAGCGGACACAGGCTGCTGTGTGCATCTGGGCTCCTTGCCTGCCCAGGCGGCTGCCTGCCTGCAGGCGGAGGCTGTGAATGTCTCTTAGGGCTGGACGCGCTTACTCTGGGGAAGCTGCCGGCTCCAATCAGCAACCGTGCTGTTGGGCAGTCTTGAGCAGCTCTGGAACCTGCTCCTCGTCTGGGGTTGGAGGAACCTGAGCACTGTCTTCAGTTCATGCCAGAAGAGGCACAATGATTCCTGAGCGGCTGATCTTCACACTAAGAGGCAGATGATCTGGACCTCTCCTCTTCCGCAGGTGGTGCTGCGGCCATCCCCTCCTGGGGGAAGTTCTGGTTGGCTATCCTGAATGTTTACAGCTGGGAAGGCCTCAACACTCTGTTTCCGGAGATGTGGTATGTTTGTCCATCTGAGGTTGATGTGTAGCGGGGTTGCGTGTCAGGCCCTGGATCACTTGCTGCCCATTACCCAGACGGAGAGGTGGTCCATTCTGTGGAGTGAGGCGGTGTTAGACTCCCGGTGGAGGCCTGTCTGGCTGAATCCTGCTGACAGATGGAAGGGGTTCCCAGTTGGGCAGGACGGAGGGAGGCTGAGTGGGTGGGGCCCTGTGGGGAGTGCGGTTGCACGTGGCTGTCCTGTGTCTTGTTGGGGACGTTTTGAGCGTCTGAAAGTAGGACAAGGAGGCAGCCGGCCTTGGAGCCCCTGCCAGCCTCAGCACTGGAGTGCGCCGTGCTGTCTGTTCTGTCCCCTGTGCTTTCTGCCGGTGACCGTGAAAGCTAATCCCCGACATTACACTTTACCTGTGAACACTTCAGCGTGTGTCTTTAAAAGAGAATTTCCATGTTATGACAGAACCACAGTGCTGTTTAAATACTCGGCAAAATCGGGGCGCTGGGGAGCCTCAGTAGGTTGATCATCTGACTTTTGATTTCAGCTCAAGTTGTGATCTCCCCGTTTGGTTTATGAGATTGAGCCCCATGTCAGGCTCAGCACTGGCCGCATGGAGCCTGCTTGGAATTCTTGCTCTCTCTCTCCCCCATCTCTGTCCCTTGCTGACTCGTGTACATGCCCTTCCCCCTCTCAAAATAAATAAATACACATTAAAAAATATTTAGCAACACCAACACTAATTGCTTACTATGTGATACTTCTAATCAGTGATATTCACACTCTGTGGGCGTCTCCCCAGAGATCATTCGAGTGCATATAGATCTTCCGGAGTCCCCTCAGGAGGTAAGCCCCCTGCTGGAGCCGCCATTGGCTTCCGGGAGCACATCAGTGATGTCGCAGCCCCCCAGAAGGCTGTCAGGGAGGTTGGAGGGCTTTTGTGTTAGGTGACTTTGGTGGAGGAGAGGCATTGGGTGAAAGGTCCTGATGAAAGTGCTGAGGGCCCAGGCTCTGCAGCCTTGAGGGGGGGAGGTGAGGTGAGGCGAGGCGCTGTTACCCAAGGCCTGCACTCGGGAGGAGGCGGGGAGGCGTTCTGGGCCTATTCCAACAGGGTGCCGGCCGTACCCTGGACCTGCCCAGTGTGGCCCAGCGTGCCAGGAGGACGTGTCGGTATCAGAGGCTGGTGTCAGGGCACTATTGTCTGTGCCCCTACATGGTGGACCTGGCAGGCAGTGCTGGGTCGTGAGGGCACTGCCAGTCTTTCCTGGAGTGATTTTGGAAGGGTGGGTAGAGGGTGAAAGGTACAGAGAGACTGTAAATAACCCTCTTTAAAGTGAGTGGACAAGCCCTTGAGGGTGAGGAAAGTGGCCCGAGGACAGGGTTGGTGGGGCAGGCAGGCACCTGCCCAGCTCATGACTGCCCTGCCCGTGCCTCTCCCACACGAGGACAGGAGGCTTGAAGGGGAAGTGTGGGGAAAATACTCTGGGGCCCCACCTCCCCGGGAAGCTGGCGGAGCTGTGTGTGCTGAAGTCAGGCTGACTGGGCAGAAACATGTTGACGGGGATGACTAAAAGCCTCAGTCCTTGGGGCGCCTGGGTGGCTCAGTCAGTTGAGCATCCAACTTCAGCTCAGGTCATGAACTCGCAGTTGGTGGGTTCAAGACTCGCGTCAGGCTCTGTGCTGACAGCTCAGAGCCTGGAGCCTGCTTCTGATTCTGTATCTCCCTCTCTCTCTGACCCTCCCCTGCTCGTACTCTCTGTGTCTCTCAGAAAAAAAAAAAAAAAGCCTCAGTCCTTAGGAAGATGTGCCAGTTTTAAAGGGTTTTAGATAAACTTTTTATTTTGTAATAGTTTTCAATTTCCAGAAAGGTTACAAAAATAGTTTAGAATGTTCCTATAGACCCTTCACCTGTTTTTCTATTATTGACATTTTACATTACCTGGTACCTGTGTCCCAGCGGAGAGACCCTCAGGCAGCCCTGAAAGGTTAGGAGTCAAGTCTCCTCCTGGCTTTAGGATGTGTCCAACTGAACTGAGGGGAGTGGTTGTCACTCCTGCAGACTGTGCCCTCGGCATCCCACTGGAGCATGGCTGTGATGTGCCAACTTGGGCTGGGCATGGCCGTCTACCCCGAGTCTACCCTTGGAAGGGCCCGGGGCAGTACTGGTGGTGACAGTGGGGGCCAGGATCTCCTGCTGACGTGCTGTCTCCTCAGGCTGTTTCCTGACTGGGCGCCCGCACATCCCTCCACTCTCTGGTGCCACTGCCGACAGGTCTACCTGCCCATGAGCTACTGCTACGCCGTCCGGCTGAGCGCCGAGGAGGACCCGCTGGTCCAGAGCCTCCGCCAGGTGAGGATTCCTGGGCACGGACCCCAGGCATGGGGTTACCCTCGAGTTCTGATTGCACATGCCTGCTTCCCTGAGACCCTGCAGGGCTGGGTCCCATATTTACCTTCTGTGTCCTAAGTGACTCCCAAAGGGGCTTGCATGCTGGGACAGCCTCAGGGCTCCCATGAGCAGAATCCTGGCCCGCAGCGTGTCTTTGGGGAAGCAGGTACTGAGACGGGCTTGGGCTGCAGATGTTCATTAGGGCGTGCCTTGGGACGGGAGTGGGCAGAGGGGGTGCTGAGGCGCTGCTGCCCCCCAGGAGCTCTACGTGCAGGACTACGCTAGCATCGACTGGCCGGCCCAGAGGAACAACGTGGGCTCTGATGACCTGTACACCCCGCACAGCTGGCTGCTCCGCGTGGTGTACGGTGGGTGCTTCCTGGGGGGCTGGCGGGCCTCCCGCACCTGGAGTGATGCCGACCCTCCCCCCTCCTCACTGCCTGTCCTTTGGGTCCTGTGGTGAGCAGGGCTCCACATGTGTCCAGTAGGCCTGCCCTGTCTCTGACTCTGGAGCCAGCCTGGGGCTGGGGCTCCTGGACAAGAGACTTGGAGGCTGCGGGCCTGGAGGACACGCCCATTTCTTCCCTTAGGGGAGAAGGGGCAGGACCCCAGGGGGCTCAGTGCAGACCCATCTTCCTGCGAGAACCCTGGTGGCTTGGGGGCCAGCGTGGGCTGCTGCTGTGGAAGGGTCATGGTCCGTTGCTCACAAACGTCACCTTGCTCATGTCTTCTGTACTGAGCCCTGGGGTGGGAGCTGGGTCCCTGCCCTAGTCAGTGCTGAGATGCACCCAGGCTGGAATTCCACTTGGGGGAGTGGACCCTAAACACGGCATCGGGGGCAGGGCGGGGCGACACTGGGATGTCGGGGAGGGTCGTGGGGAGGGCCCCAGGAATGGTCCTGGGCTGACACCCTGGACTCCCTGCAGTGCTCCTCAACCTGTACGAGGGCCACCACAGCACCAGCCTGCGGCAGCGGGCCATCCAGAAGCTGTACGAGCACATTGTGGCCGACGACCGCTTCTCCAAGTGCATCAGTGTCGGCCCGGTCAGTGATCCCACCTGTGGGGGCTGGGGTGGGCACCCAGCGGCAGCCCTTGGGGGGCAAGGAGCTGGGGTAGAAGGTGCTCTCGAGGCCAGTCTCTGGAGCTGGGAGTGGGGGTCCTCCTGGAGGTGGGGTCTCCCACCGGAGCTTGGCAGACAGAACTCCCATCTGTCCCCTGGGTCTTACACTTGGCACTCCCTCCCCTCCCTGCCACCGGGTGTGTGTGCAGTGTTGCTCCCGGGGCCTCCCTCCTCTCAAGATCTCTCTGGCTGCTCGGAGGGCTGCTGTCCTCTCTTGAGCGTCTCCCCCAGAACTCGTTTTCTGCCCTTGTCCTGTGGGTTTGGAGTGCCAGGGCACTCGGGTTCCAGTCCTGGTTCCTGCCTGCCTGGTGACTTGGAGCTCTCGCCTCTGAGCCTCCAGCCTCCTGACCTGGCTTTGCATTGTGAGGCTGTGGGGCTTGGCAGGGGTGGGTGTGCCCCAGCCAGTGCAGGGTGGGAGGCTGCCTCACAGCCATGGGGTGACAGCTGCAGGAGACATCGTGGTTTGGGGCTCCTGGCGGGCCGCGCCGCAGCCTGCTCCCCGGTGTACTGTGGGGTCTCCGGCAGCCTGGCGGGCTGTGCTGCCTCCCCGGAGCAGCAAGTCGTGTTCCCTTTAGCAGCAGTGTGGTTCTCATGGGCTTTCGGCTCGGTGCTGAGTAAAGCACGTCTGACCTCCTTGAGAAGAGCACTTGCTGCTTGCAAGACGCCAGAGTGGGAGGTTTGGGCCTTTAGGGTGTTCCGTCCGGGGCGCGTGGGGGGCTCAGTCAGCTGAGCATCTGACTTCAGCTCAGGTCATGATCTCATGGTTTGTGAGTTTCAGCCCTGTGTTGGCCCCTCCCCCATGCTCCTGAACTTGACTGTGCTCTCTCTCTCACTCTCACTCTAAAAAGTAAACATGAAAAAATATATCAATACATTTCTAAAAAAAAAAAAAAAAGAACGTTCGGTCCTGAGCAAGCAGTCCATGCTGCACAGGTCTTGTCTCTCTGTCTCTCCCGACCCTCCCGCCATCCTGAGTTACCTGAGGTGGACCCTGCATGCCCGCGTGGGGCCCCCAGCCCTCGCAGTGCTTGTGCATGCTTGCCAGCCGGCTCGTGTTCTCACGGGATGCTATGCCTCCTGTCTGTGCACGCGCCCCAGACCCTTCCCGCCTCCCTTTCTGGGGCACAGCTTGCCGTGGTCTCTGGCTCTCGGGGCCTGGTTAGCAATGAGTGCTCCGCTTAGAGCCGAAGGCCTGGTCCAGCCTGGCGCAAGGCTGTGCGTGGGGCCCCGTGTTTGGGCTGTGGTCCTCGTGCCTGGGAACCACTGCAGGTCTGGAGCGGGGTCCTGACTCAGCTGTGTCTCCCGCAGATCTCAAAAACCATCAACATGCTTGTGCGCTGGCATGTGGACGGGCCGGACTCCTCCGTCTTCCGGGAGCACGTCTCCAGGATTCCTGATTACCTCTGGTGAGTGCATCGGGAAGGGCCTGGCTGCTCAGTGTCACCCTCGGTCCCTGGCGCACATGGCTGAGAGCCAAGGGCGGACGTGCATGGGGGCCTCTCTGGCACAGTGGCAGGCTGGAGATCCCGTGTATGTGTAGTGACACTTGGAACCAGGAATTTCAGGGTTTGTGGAACATGGCGAGGGTTATCTTTGAGTTGAAAGATTCGTTACATGGCAGGAACTTCTGGTGTTTGGGGAGGGTAGAGCTAGGAAGCCTGGGGATGCGTGGGGCAGGTTCCAGTGAACGTCAGAAAGGCCTTGCCAGTGAGAGTGACGGGTCAGTCTCTGATTGCAGTTGGGACCACGGTGGGTGGGTGTTCCCCAGGCTGTCCCACGGCAGGGAGTCCTGCGTTCGAGGGGGCCCTCTTCCCTCTGGCGGCCGGGTGGGTCTGCTGCCATGAGTGGGGTGAGCCGGGCTCTGACTTCATCTCTTTGCCCTCTACATCCTGACCTGGGCTTTTATTGTCCTCACAGGCTGGGCCTCGATGGCATGAAGATGCAGGTAAAGCCTACAAGGCCATGGCCATTTGCTTCTTTTCAACCATTCCTGCTCTTTAGGTCTGTTGAGTTTCAGTAAGTCCTTGCAGTGAGTTCTGGCAGCATGTGCCGAGTGGCCGCCGGATTCCCCAGTGCTGCGTCTGAGGCGACAGCCGGGGTGCCTCCTGGGTGTGCGCCGTGCGCAGAGATGCCGACAGGCCCCGAGGCCAGCGGGAGGGCTGAGGGTCCCCGCCCTGTGGGAGGCGGGGGTCAGGCAGGAGGGGAGCCTGTGCTTCACGCCCCGGCCCCGTGTCCTCACGCTCCTGGCTGAGATGCGCTCCCGAGGGGCCCTTCTCTACGTCCGCTGCTCCGCTCTTCGTGCCGTTTCTCGTAGATGGTGTTCGGCCACCGCCTCCCTCGCTGGCTCATTTCCTGTGTGTGACCCTGGGGTGGAGTGTCTGGTCGCAGTGTGGCTGGGGCTGACCTGAGAGCTGTGAGCCTGGGAACCGTTGCGTTTTGGTGACAGTGTGTATGGTCACACACCTGGCTAAGTGTGGAAACACGGCCTCCATCAGTGTTCTTGGGTCAGATAGGCCACTGACCCTCGGGACAAACACACATGGACCCAGCATGGCCTAGTACAGAGCCTACCTCGGGGTCCTTGCCTTACGCCCAGCTCCCTGACTCCTGCACTCCGAGCAGAGGCGGGTGGGTGATGAGCCTCCGTCTGGGCTTTCTGTCCCCTCTGACTCCTTGAGCTTCTGAGCTTTTTTTCCCTAACATTTATTCATTTTTGAGAGATAGAGACAGAGCATGAGCAGGAGAGAGGCAGAGAGAGAAGGAGACACAGAATCCAAAGCAGGCTCCAGGCTCTGAACTGTCAGCACAGAGCCCGATGGAGGGCTCGAACTCACGGACAATGAGATCATGACCTGAGCCAAAGTCAGACGCTTAACCGACTGAGCCCCCCAGGCGCCCCAGAGCATATTTGTTCTTGCAGAATCACTGTGCTGTTGCCTTACAGGGTTGATGACTGTCCCTAGTTTGGTCAGGGTTTGAGCCAGGTGGCTGGTCCTCAAAGCCACTTTTGTCCAGTGGTGCCCTGGGTGCTTCCCCTTCCTTCCTGGACGACTGATTGGTTCCTCGAGCATCCTCCTGAATCTGACTGTTATTTCCTCTGTGCCCTGCATGTCCTGCCGCTGGTGGCTAGACCCTGAGGCTTGATCCAGTTCAGGTTTCTTTTGGCCAGGAGGCTTTCCTGGTGGCACGTGTCCTTCCTACGTATCGTCCTGCAAGGCCATGGTTTCTCTTGCCCCCTCAGTGCCGCCAGTTGGTCTGGGCTCTGGCATTGCCATTCTGCCCCTATTATCCAAGTGTCTGTCACCATCTATTTTGGTGTCACTGGGATCTGACCACTGGCATTCTGGTGGGATCAGAGTGTTGACTGGTGAACTAGGCTCTCAGGCGGCTCTCAGGATCTGACGGGGGCCTTCCCAGCTCCTTGAGGCCTCAGCCAGGCCCCACCACCTCCAGGCATACTTAGAAGTAAGGGGATATTTCTGGTCATCATTGCGATTGGGGCAAAATCCTGTCATTGGGTATTGGGGCAATGGAGGTGACAGGCAGTGATTGTTGACATACCGGAAATGCCCTGAGAGGGTTCTGTCCCAACTGGTGGCTTGGTGAAGGCAGGTGGGGCTGCCTGCAGGGACAGCACCTCTCTGGCCCCCATGGGCGTTGAGGGGAGCACAGAACATGGAGTCTAGGGTCAGGAGTTGGCTGGGCTCCCACCGCTTTGCAGGAGCTATTGCAAGCCCCCAGAGTCCTCCTTGGCCCCCTAGGTGCCCATGGAATCCTGGGCAATGGTGGGTGAGTGGAGGGAGCTGCCGCTGCTGATCTAATGGCTTGTGCTCGCCTGCAGGGCACCAATGGCTCACAGGTGTGGGACACCTCATTCGCCATCCAAGCTCTCCTAGAGGTACGTGGCTCTGCCTCCTTGTTTTTCAGCCTCCAAGTGCCCTTCCTAGGTGTCTACCCCTGTCCCCAGTGTGGACGTGGCATCTGCTGCCCGACTCTTTGTCCGCCTGGACACTGAGGCCTCTGGCGATGTTCCCACTGAAGCAGTGATCTTGCCCAGCAGCTTTGGGTGGTGGGCCGGCTGGGAGGCCACAGGAGCAGGAAGCCTATGAAGTCTGTTCCTGGGGAGACAGGGCAGGAAGCTTCTAGTAGGGAGAGTGGGCTCTAGGCTTTTCTCAACCTTCAAATTGCTCATTATGGATACCTCTGAGCACGTGCTGGAGGGAAACCAGAATATGTTTTTGTGCTGGTGGGATTGAGAGGGATGACATTCTGGAGAACCTTGAAGAGTGGTCTGGGCCACGGGGGGTCTGCCTTAGGTGGGGCAAGGATCCTCTGGACATGGGCTGCGCACAGCCCGAGGTGGTGTGGACTGCCTCCTTCATTTCTCCGTCACATCTTTCTGACTTGACAGCAGAATCCAGAGCCTGAGACTCTGGTGCGTTTGCTCCTGTTTCCCAGTGGTGGCAAGACGTCACCAGGATTGTCTGGGAAGCACTTCACCTGCACAGGCTCGTGCCAGCGAGCAGCTTAGCCTTGGTGTCTCTTCCAGGCGGGGGCACAGCACAGGCCCGAGTTTTGGTCTGCCCTGCAGGAGGCACATGAGTTTATCCGGATGTCACAGGTGAGGTCAGATGGCGGGCTGTGGGCCACGGGCCACGGGGTGATGCCTTGAAGGATACCTTTGGCCCTGATGGTAGAGAGGACAATGGGGTGGCGGCACCGGGTCCCTGCGTGTTCCGTACCAGCTCCTGCTGGCTCTCGTGTCTGCATCCAATGGTGACGTGGGCCTCCTCTGTGTTCCGCATGTGTCCCGTGGATGCTGCCCAGGTCCCAGACAGCCCCCCCAACTACCAGAAGTACTACCGCCAGATGAGCAAGGTACCATGGCCCCCCCGTGTGCCCCAAGCCCTACACCCCGCGCCCCAGAAGAGAACGCCACAGTTAGCTGTTCCTTGCTATTTGAGAGGGCTCATCTCTAGGCCTCCTGGGGTTTCTTGCTCTGGTAGACGCAGCGTGCGGCTCCGCCAGCACGCTCACGGGTTTCCTGCCTGGGCAGTTGCGTACGTGAGGTAGTGAGCTGCGTGGGGCTGCCACGCCGGGCGCTGTGCGCGCGCGCACCTGTGCCTCAGAGACGCTATTAGACGGCAGTGCGTGCAGATACCAGATACGCTGTCCGGATGTAGATCAGGGCCATGGGGGGGCCTCGGAGGGTGGAGAGCAGCCCCTCGGGGCACCTGGGAGCACGGACACAGTGCACATCTCCTCACAGCAGGTTGGGGGGCCGTCCACACGTGTGCAGTATGGGGCTGTGGCTGCGCCTTTGTGGTGGCCAGGGCTCTGCCTGGGTGAGGACGGTGCCATCACCTCGGGTGGTCCCGAAGACCAGGGGACGGGCTCAGCCCTCTGCCCTGGTCATGACTGGTCCCACGCTTTCTAGGGTGGCTTCCCCTTCAGCACGCTGGATTGTGGCTGGATTGTTTCTGACTGCACAGCTGAGGCCTTGAAGTCCATCTTTCTCCTGCAGGAACAGTGTCCTTTTATCACCAAACATGTCGCACGAGAGCGGCTCTACGACGCCGTGGCTGTGGTGAGGCTGCCGGTCGTGAGGGAGGGCCCCGGGCGCACTGGGTGCTGCGCAGGAGCTGCACCTCCCGTGGCTTCTGTGTCCTCGAATCCTCGAAGCACGGGGGGCACGTCCTCCGACGACATCTATGCTTGGGAAGCCGTGAGCCCCGTGCTGGAGGCTTGCGGATCTGGGGGCGCCCAGGGGTCGCAGTCAGGAGAGCTGGTGTTCTCCACTGGGTGTCTGCAGAAAGATGAGAACTTCTACTTGTTGTTGTGCAAAACCCTTTCAGTACGCCCACTCTGCCTTTGTTTTACAATGGAGATCGTGTGGCTTGGCAGCACGTATGTGACGTGTAAATGGATAAGCAGGTGCACGTCAGGGACCCGGATGGTCACTCGTAGAGCACCTGATTGATAAAGTTGTGGCCCACTCCTCTAGGCACCGAAGGTCTCAGTTTAATATGAGAACTGCCTCCCCCGCCCCCCTTCCCCATCCCTGCTCCCTTCGTTTTAACCTTCGGTGTTTCTAGAAAGGTCCGCCACAACCTGTGGCCTCTCCCTCCTGCTTACGTGCGTGGGTGAACTCTCAGCATGCCCTCTCTCTGGTTTTAGTTGCTGAACATGAGAAATTCTGATGGAGGGTTTTCCACCTACGAGACTAGGCGTGGGGGGTACTTGCTGGAGCTGCTGAACCCCTCGGAGGTCTTTGGTGAGTGGCTGGCCAGCCAGGTGGTACGCAGACCTAGGGGCCCTGCATGCCCTGGGATGGACTTGCCATCCAGAGCCCGGAGTTCCTTCCCTCAGGCCGGGGGCAGTGCCAGCAAAGGTGCTGGCAGATGATGGTGGATCCTTGAAGAGCACTCCCTGAACACTGGAACGTTCTGTGCTCCTTGACCTCCGAAGGCGGCCCCAGTGCCTGTGGTTGTGGCGGGAGAAGCTCTGGTTTTGTTTCTCGGAGGCTGGCAGAGGGGGCACCGGGCTCTCCGGCTCGGGCCTGGGCTCGCTCCTGCTCTGTCTTCCGCCCTCATGGAGACCACCCTGTGTCCTGCGTGCTTTTCCTGGCGCTCAGGCGCCTGGCAGGAGGGTGTTGGTAGGAACCCCTTGGCCCTGTGTCCTTCCTGCTGTGTACACGGTTCCGATCTGCAAGGGGAACCGCTGTCCTGAGCGCCCTCACCCGAGTTGCCCTTGCAGACCGTGCCAACGCCCCTGTGCCCTGCCTGCAGGTCTCTGTGTCGCTCCCGTAATTGTCAGATGCGGTCTAGTTGGGGTGGGGCACAGCCCTGCCCTGTACCCCTCTCCTTTCCCCTCCCACTGGCTCAGCCGTCCTGTAGCCAGAGGGGCCTCCAGGTCACTGTGTAGGCGCCGGCCACTCTCCCACCTAGTGGCCGTGTCTCCTGGGCCAGTCACTGGGGGTCTTCCCTTGTTCCTCTGGAGGACCGTGAGGCTCTGGATGTTCCGTGTAGGTCTGCACGTTATGATCGTCTTGTTCTTCGTGGTGTGGTCTGAGTTGCCAAGCTGGGTGACAGGGTGAAGCTCATGTGCATCGATTTTTCCTTCCCTCTCCCAGGGGACATCATGATCGACTACACGTACGTGGAGTGCACGTCGGCCGTGATGCAGGCACTGAAACTCTTCCATGAGCGTTTCCCGGACCACAGGGCCGGGGAGATCCGGTAAGGGTGGTCTGGGCACAGGGATGTGTGGTCACTGAGCCACAGTGACACCAGCTTAGGAGCCAGGAGCTGAGACGCTGCCACACAGGACACAGAGCATGTCGTTGCTGGGGTGGGTGGCTCACTGCAGGAAGGGGACTCTGTGGATTAAAACTCGTTAAAGAACAGAAGGGATTTCCAGTGTTCCTGAGTCCAGTTGTACGCCCTGGAGTACAGCTGACCCTTGAGCTGAACAGCTTTGGGGTTAGGGGACCAAGCCCCTATGCAGTTGTAAATCTGCGTGTAACTTAACAATGTGTTTTGGGGGGGGGGGCGGCGCCTGGGGGGCTCAGGTCATGATCTCACTCTTTGTGGGTTCAAGGCCCCTGTCAGCTCTATGGTGACAGCTCAGATCCTAGAGCCTTCTTTGGATTCTGTGTCTTCTCTCCGCCCCTTCCCTGCTCATATTCTGTCTCTGTCTCTCAAAAATTAGTAAATATTAAAATAATTTTTAAAAATAAACTTTTTAATGTTTATTTTTGAGAGAGGGAGAGCTAGCAAGTGGGGGAGGGACAGAGAGAGAGAGGGAGACACAGACTTCGAAGCAGGCTCCAGGTTCTGACAGCCCAGAGCCTGACGTGGGGCTCAAATTCACAGACCTCAAGATCATGACCTGAGCTGACTTTGGATGCCCAGGCGCCCCATAAATCTGCATGTAACTTTTGATTCCCCAAAAACGTTACCAGTAGTCTTTTATTGACTAGAAACCTTACTGATAACATAAGTAGTTGATTAACAAGTATTTTCTATATTATGTGTCATATATACTGTGTTTTTATAATAACGTAGAGAAATGAAAACTAAAATAAGGAAAAGAAAATATATATTTATAGTACAGGGTGATATTTATTGAGAAAAATCTCATACAAGTGGAATCATTGTCCTGAGGTCAGTTCTATAACAAATACGCGCATCGAAGGCTCAGAGTGGCACAGCTGTAACACGAAAATGAGTTACTTTTCACAGAAAGATCTGTACCCCCAGCCGCACCCGTGTCTGCATAAACGGTAGTGTTAGGTCCGCCTGCCCTGCTGATGTCTGGCCCGGCGCGGAGAGGCGCGCAGCTCTCTGCGCGGCGCCTGGTGAACTGTGGTGAAGCGGGCACGTCGGTGTGCCCAGCAGCTGCCCTCCTGGTTCTCGGGCTGCCTGATCCTCGGTCGGCGAGTCAATCCCACGACCAGACTCCCGGGGCTGGCTTCTTCCACTTGACCTGGTGCCTGCGATGCCCAGCCTCTGCTGACTGTGTGTGCCGTGCGGGTGCCGCACTTCATTTATCCATGGGTTTGTCTTGGATCCTTGGGGGCCTTTCAGTGGGTTCCTGTGAATCACCTTGCCATGAACACTCTGTACTAGTCTTTCGGGGCCCAGGGCACCCCTCTCGAGGCCGCGCGCCCAGGAGTGGCCGCACTGAGTTGGGGGGTGTGTTGACTCACTTTTGTAGGCCCCCCTTCGCCCCGGCCTGATCTCATCGTCTCACGCTTCACAGCGAAGCTGGGGTAGCCTCCAGTTCGGTCATGTGCTTTCCTTCTTGGCGCCTGCTGGGTTGGGTTGGAAGAGAGCTTTTGAAGGGATTTTTACAGCTGTGGGTGTAGAGAGGCCAGGCTGCTGTGTCCCTTCCGTGTGTCTGTCAGGCTTTCCCGGGAAGGTAATGCAGGACTCCGAAGAGGAGTCAGAAAGTACATTTTCTTTTTAAATTTTCTGGAAGAGTTTGTGAGGTTTGTGCTATTTCTGCCTCAAGTGTTTGGAGGTTCCGCTTGGGCCTGGAGTTTCCTTTGAGGGAAAGGTTAAATTGTTATTTACAGGTTCACTTTCTTGTTATAGGACTGTACAGATTTCCTTTTTTGTGTGTTTCTATCAGTTTTAGGGATTTTCCCATTTTAGCTCCTTTTTCTGTGGATCAGCACAGAGCCCGCCCACGGAGCTCAACAGCTGCCTGGCCACTGACGTCCTCCCTTCCTTCCTGACTTGGCAGCGGGGCCCTCTGCTCCCCCAGCAGCTGCTCGGTCTCCCCAGGCCTTTCAAAGAAATGATCTTTAGTCTTTGATTCTGTCTAGCATATATTTATTTTTTTGACGTTTGTTTTTGCTTTCACCAATTTTTGCTCTTTATTATTTTCTTTCTACTTTCTTTTTCTAACTTAGATGGATACTAAAATGATTTTCAGGCTTTCTTTTTAAATGTGCACTTAAGATACAGTAAGTCTTGGATTTATCACTCAGTTAAGATTATTTTGTTTCTATTGTAAGTTCTTCTCTGGCAAGGAGTTGTTTAGAAGTTTGATGCTTTATTTCCAAAGAAATTGGAGGATTTTCTAGTCGTGTTTTGCTGGTTTCCTTCTGTCCTGGCAGGTGGTGCCGCCATGGGGGGGGGGGGTGCTGTGTCTAGTTGGGATTTTGTCACCTGGGCCTGGGGGTACCCGAGCCATGTGCTGCACTGAAGCGTCATCTCTGGTCCCTTCCTCTGGGCACAGCTTGTCCTGAGTGACACGCTCATGTAATTGACCTTTTTTAGTAGATCATCTTTTTAGGAAGTATTCTAAAAAAGCGTAAAGTGTGCCCTTGGCAGAATCTTGGAGAAAGCAGAAGCAAGCTGCTCATCAGTGCTGGGAGGGGTCTGCAGGACCGCTCCATCTCTGTGCTGCCGTGGGTCCTCCGGACGTGGGTCCGTTGGCGCCGGCGAGGCGCCTGAGAGCAGGGGTGACCGCCGTGTCAGGTCGCGTTCTCCTCCCGCAGGGGCCGTGACTGGTACGGGCGTTCCATTGTTTTAGTGGCCCCATTGTGTCTTGGTTATTTCTAGATTTTCATTGTCACTTTTTGGCTTTTCCCCATTTTAACCTTAACTAGCGTCCTCTTGTTAAATCCTTATCTGGGACCATTATTTTTCCCTAGAGCCACATGGTTTTGGGGTCAGCCCGTGTGGGGAGATGCCCCCGCCCTGGCCCTTTCCCGGTAGTGTGGTCCTGGTCCCAGTCACTCCCCTGTCAGCCTGGGACCCCCCGCCCGAGGGGGACAGTGGGGCGGGGGCAACAGTGCGCAAAGCACAGAGTGACTGTGGTTACTGTGTGAAGCTCCAGACGGTTTTCCTCTCTTGACAGTTTGAACAGAAGCATTTCAAGAAACGTATTAACTTGTTATATAAATGTTTAAAGTTACCTAGGGAATTTTCGAGACCTAGCTTGAGGCAGCCAGTACTCTGACACTACATACACGGGACATTCCAGTTTTACTACCGTGACTTGAAATTCTCTCTGAATTTCCAGTTTACAGGAAGTTAGATTTATAGTAAAAAGCTTTCCTGTTTACCTCCTACCAACCTTCTTCAACTGTTAACATTTCACATTTGCTTCATTGTGTTCCACGTATATTTTTTCCAAAATCATTTTAGGGTAGGTTGCAAATATGATGTGTCTTAATCCCTAAATTCTTTAGCATTTCTTTTTTTTGTTTTTTAAGTTTGTTTATTTTGAGAGAGGGAGAGAGAGCGGGGGAGGGGCAGAGAGAGAAAGAGACTCCTAAGCAGGATGAAGAGAAGATCTGGGGGCTTGATCTCAGAACTGCGCGATCATGACCTGAGCCAGAATCAAGAGTCTGATGCTTAACCAACTGGGCCACCCAGGCGACCAATACTTTACGTTTCTTAACAAGGATAATCTCTTATGGAAATATGAATCACAGTATTAACACTATATAATATTAGCATCGTTATAATCCTATTGTTTAATCTGTAGAATTTATTTAAATTGCCCTCATTGCCTTTATAGCAACCTCTTCCCTCAAGATTTAACCCAGGGTCACTGCGCTGAGCTGCCAGCTGTTAGTCCCTCTCTCCCTGGAACAATCCTTTAGTGTCTCCTTGGGGTTGACGCCTGACATTTTTAAGGCATGTGACACATTTTCGTAGGATGTCCTCACCATGCGTTTTTCTGGTGTTTCCCCGTAATTAGATTCAGGTTATGAAGTTATGCAGTTTTGTCAGGAATATTACATAAGTGATGGGGGCCTCTGAGTGCACGACACCAGGAAGTGCACGTCTGCATGGACCCTGTGATTAAGGTGACGACCTCTTGTTTTCTCCACTGTGACGTTTTTGTTGTTTTCTTGTGGGAGAAAGTGTTATACTATGTAGGTGACCCGTTTCTCATCAAACTTCTTCCTGTTTTATCATCTAATGATGATTCTCACCTGAATCAATTATTCATGTGATGGCTACAAAATTGTCATTTCTTCCATATGTATTTGTGTTCTCCTATTTGCTTTGCCCTTGTTTATTTACTTATTAATGTGGATTCACGGGTTCTTATGCTATCGACTTTTTTCTTTTTTTGTGTTAAAATACACTTAACGAAATTTATCATCTTAATCATTTTTATTTTTTTATTATTTTTAAATGCTTATTTTTGAGAGAGAGAGAGCGAGCGAGAGAGAGACAGAGTACGAGTGGCAGAGGGGTAGAGAGGGAGACACAGAATCCAAGGCAGCCTCCAGACTCTGAGCCAGCTGTCAGCACGGAGCCTGACGCGGGGCTCGAACCCACACACCGTGAGATCATGACCTGAGCCGAAGTCAGATAATCAACCGACTGGGTTGCCCAAGCAGTCCGTCTCATTGCAATCATTTTTAAGCACGCAGTTCAGTAGTATTACATCCACACTGTTCTCTAGCCATTACTACCCTCTGTCCCCATAACTCTCTTCTCTTACAAAATCGAAACTCGACTTGTCAGCTTTATTTCCTGTATTCAGTTTCTTAATATTTAGATTTGAATTTTGCATCTGTGTTCTTTAATCAATAGCCTCAAAATTGTGGTTTGCTGCTACATTACGTTTAGATGGTCGTTGGGTTTACAGAATCGATGGGGGCAGTCCTTCCTCCGTGTTTCCTGGAAGAGTTGGTGTAACATTAGAATGAGCATTCTTGGTGAGGTGGTGGAACTTACCTTCTAAACTTGAGGCCTGAACCTCGTTTTCTGGGCTCCTGTCTCCAGTAGTTGTCGAGCCGTCCAGGCTCCCTCTGCCCGCGGCGGTTTTGAGAAGCTACTTTCCCAGGAGTTTGTGCGTTCTGAGTTTTCCCACGTGCTGTGTGAAGTTTGCTTATTTTCTCTGAACCTTTTAGTTTCCACTACACTGCGGTCACATCACTCTTTGGTCACTCGTATTACTTATTTGTCCCTTCTTCCCTTCTTATGTCTTGCTGAGTCACAACACTGCTAAAACTTGGTGGCTTCGAACAGCACCTGTCCGTTGCCTCACAGTTTGCGTGGCCGGGAGCCCAGCGCGGCCTGGCCGTGTGCTGTGCCGCTCGCCCGCGGGGCTGCGGCCGGGGTGCCGGCCGGGACTGGGCGGTCGTCTGAGCGGCGGTGAAGGGAGGGCCTTACGGAGTCCATGCGGTTGCTGGCAGGTTTCCACTCCTTGCAAAACGTCGGCCTCGGGGTCTCATTTCCTCTCTGGCCATTGGCTGGAGGCCATCCTCAGTTTCTTGCCATCTGGGCACCTGTGTGGCGTCTCATGAAGCCAGGAAGCTAGACTCCCCTGTGCCCGAGTCACAGAAGTGACGTCCCATCGACTTTGCTGCAACCTGTTGTTTGGAAACAAGTCTCAGGTGCTGCCCACGCCCAAGGGGAACTTGGAAGGTGAACGCGCACCTTCACTCTAGCCGTTTCAGAGAACCAGTGAATTCTCCCACAGTGCCAGTTAGACTTACGATGAGTCTCTGCCTTCAAAATCTGTTATTTTCTCTCATTTTTCGTTTGTTTTTTTAAGTTTCATTCTGTGTATTTACTCAAGCTCGTGTGGGTGAAACCAGGGTGTCTGTGTCTGCAGCTGCTCGCTGCTGACATCTTGCTTCCTTCCTGCAGTTCTTTACCGTCAGCTTGCTTCTCCCTTCTGTGCCCTCATCCTTCTTCCCTGCCCTTTGCATTTCTTCTCTCAACTGTTGGCTTATTTTTCCTGTGTCTGTAAGGGAAGCTCGGGCGTTGTTCTGAGGCCGCAGGACGCGGGCTCGGGGCCGGCGCACCGCCGCGTCGGTCAGCCATCCTCCTGTGTTCCAGGGAGACGCTCGAGAAGGGCCTGGAGTTCTGTCGGCGGAAGCAGCGGCCTGACGGCTCCTGGGAAGGGTAAGTGAGCCCCCCGGGCGGGCGTGCGCCTGCGGGCCGGGCGCCTGCTCCGCTCCTCTGCGCGCCGGAGACCTCAGTCGTGTGCTGCCGGCCGCGGCTTTCGGACCTTGTTCGGGTCACGCCCGGCCCCGCCCTGGGGGCGCTTGCTCAGCTCGCCTCTCCGTGGCTCGGCGGCCTGGCGCCTGGGGTGGCGGGCCTGTGGTTCCTGCTTCCCCGGCTGTGGATCAGTTCTCAGGTTGCTCTGGGGCAGCCGCAGGAGCCCCCCAGGGAGGCCGGGGCGCCGGGAGTGGGGGTCACGTGTGTTTCCCTCCGCCTGAGGCCCGGCGCCCTCGAGCTGGCTGCTGGCCGAAGGCTCGTGGATGCTTTTCTTGGGTCACCCCCTCTTCCCTGACCCCGAGGGAGGGGGTTGCCAAAGCCCGGCGGAATTCCTGATGTTTCACGCGCCTTCCGGAGGAGACCGCAAGGCTGCCGTCCTCCCCTGCCGCCCCTCCAGCTCCTGGGGGATTTGCTTCACCTACGGCACCTGGTTCGGCCTGGAAGCGTTCGCCTGCATGGGGCAGAGCTACCGCCGCGGGTGAGTGGCCGCGGGCCGCGGGGGGACGCTTCTCAGCAGGACGCCCCACGGGGCGGCTTCCCCTTGGAAGTCAATTTTGGGGATAGTCTTTATTTTTCTAAGTTCATGAGCCAACAACACCCTTTCTAGTAAGGACACTGGACTGAGCTCCTGCCTCGCTGCTCTGGGAAGTTTCTGGCTTGTGTGTGGAGGGGCACCTTGGGCTCACCTGGCCCCACACCCCGTGGGGCATCCGCTGAGAGAAGGAAGCCGGCCTCGGGGCTGAGCTGCCTCCAGCCGCCGCGCCCAGCTCCGCGTCGTGGGGGTCCGGGGGCGGTCACGTCTGCGCGGCGACTGCGTCCACAGAGCTTGTCAGTGGCTCTTCCCAGCAGACTTAGGTGCCGCGCGTCTCTGTGCCCTCCACTGCGCGTGGCGGGCGGGACTGGAGTGCAGACCGCCTCCCTCCCCCCACCAGCCCTGGGGCGGCCTGGCCAGTGGGCCATCGGGCCTGGGACCTCCCCTGTCTTGCTGGTCTCTACAGGGCCGTGTGTGCGGCGGTCTCCCGGGCCTGTGACTTCCTGCTGTCCCGGCAGATGGCGGATGGGGGCTGGGGGGAAGACTTCGAATCCTGCGAGGAGCGGCGTTACATCCAGAGTGCCACGTCCCAGATCCACAACACGTCCTGGGCCCTGATGGGGCTCATGGCTGTCAGGTGGGTGTCACGTGGGTGGGGTCGGGAGGAGGAAGGACACCGAGCATCGAGCAGGCAGTTTGGGAGGGGTGTGGGTTGGTGAGCTGTGAGCAGGTGTGGGAAGAGGTGAGGCCTGCAGGGCAAGGGCATGTGTCTGTCCAAACACAGGGGTTCCTGCAGAGGCTTGCCTTCTAGAAGACTACTCAGGGTGACAAGGGAGACCAGAGGCCCACGCCAACGGTGTAGGGTGAGGCAGGTCCCTGCAGCTGCTCTCTCTGGGCCCTCCTGCCTCCACATGTGTGCACAGGCACAGACACACCCACCTGAGTGCACATGTGCGTGCTTGCACACACAGACCTGCACAGTGTCCCAGTCTTTGCTGTCCTGTCGCCTGTGAGGCCATTTGGGGAATCTTCCTAAAATTCCCTCAATATTAGACTAGGTCAGTGTGAGCAGGAGCAGCAGAGTCTGGTGGGGGGGACGCTTAGGGAAGGGGCTCAGGGACCAGCCCCCGGTCTGCCTACCGCAGCTGAGCTCGGTCCCGAACCCTCAGTCCTGGGGTGTCATGATTAGTGCGAATCAGCACATGTGGCTCGCACGGCCCTCACAGGGTCCCGAGGACCCATGGGCCGGACAGGCACGAGGTCTCACCTCCTTCTGCCCTAGCGTGAGCAAGAGAACACGTCTTGTGGCAGGGCCCTCAGCCAGCCGTGGGTGTGTGCGACTGCCTACCTGGCCTGCTCGCCTCCACACTGGCTGCCTTTTGCATTTCTCTGGGATTCTGGGTAGAAAATGTGCAGCGGTGGCCTGCAGCGTGCTAACTGTCGTGGTGGGTGCCGGGTCCGGTGTGCATGAGCGCCGGTTCAGTCAGCATACAGGAGTTCACGTCCACCACGTGCCAGCAGCACGAGGGTGAGGGTGCAGGTCGGGCTGTAGCGAGAGGCGCTTTCCCCCAAAGAGTGGTAGCAGATGCGCTCAGTGCCTCCTCTTCCCCCTCAGGCACCCCTGCCTAGAGGCCCTGGAGAAGGGAGTCCGGTGTCTGCTTAGAAAACAGCTCCCCAATGGCGACTGGCCCCAGGTATGCCGAGGAGGCCTGAGGAGCCACGGCCCAGCGCTGGCCTCGATTTGCATGAACTCTTTCCAGCCCTACCCTGTCCCCGGTCCCTGATGGCCTCCTCGTGGGCAGGGTCTTAGCTTTGGGGACTTGAGGGTCGCGAACCTGCCAATGAGAGGCTGTGGTGGATGTGGGTCTCCGATGAGGCCGCAGCTGGAGGCAGGGCTAGTGCTGGGGCGGAGGACAGGGGACGCCCTCAGGCTCTGCTTCCACGTGCCCTGCTGGTGTGGGGTCAGGAGGTCACGTGAGGCTGGCCCCCTCCCTTGGATGAGTCCAGGGTTGACAGCTGTGAGGGGCTGGTGACTCAGGCTGGAGGGTTCGCTGCAGGGGGAGGGGTCCGGAGCTAGGGCGGTAGCAGGGGGGTGGCCGGCAGAGGTTCCCGTGGACCCTCCACCCCCAACCCGGGAGCCTGCCAGCTCTCTGCTGGGGTCTCTCTGCTGGGAGCCCCTTAGCCACCTGCGAGAGCCTTTGTGTTTATTCCTCTGTGTTCTTTCAGGACAGCCTCTCTGGCATCTTCAACAAGTCCTGTGTCATCAACTATACCAGCTACAGGAACGTCTTCCCCATCTGGGCCCTCGGCCGCTTCTCCCACCTGTACCCCGAGAGTGCCCTTGCCGGCCGCCTTTGAGGGTGCCTGGCAGGCAGGTGGGTGGGGGGCACCGTCGTCTGGGGTGCTACTGAGCAGCAGCTGTCATGCGAGTCCAGGAGGCCCCTGCCCCCGGCCACACTCCTCCAGGTGTTGGGACCTGGCCTGGGGCAGGGGTGGGGCTGGTGGCGTTAGGTACTTGATTTTAAGGGTAGGTTTGTTTCTTGGAAGAGCTGGTGGAGCCCAGGTGAGGAAGGGAACGGGCTGAGCCGTGGCCCCGGCAGGCTGTTGCGCGGCGCCGGCCAGGATGGGCGTCCTCGCTCTGGGGCTGGGAGGGCGTCCTCAATACCGCAGTTCTTGGGAGCGGGGAGCAGGGCCTCGTCTGCTTCCCGTCTGGGGCTGCCCAGGGGCCGGCTCTTCCTATTTCTTTTGTCTGTGGGGCGGAGGGATGTGATCTGTTCACCGCCGTGGCCCCGGGCTCGCAAGGTACGCGGACCAGACTTGCTGAGTGTCTGGGGCTCTGCAGAGGAAGTCAGACATGGCTGCCAGCCGTGCCCTACACCCCAGGCGGCCCGTGCTGCATTGTGTGGTGCACAAGTGGTGGCCACAGCGGGGCACCAGTGTCCTCTCTCCTGCGTTTATAACCTGTAGCGTCTTGTGCTGACAGAGGCACAGGCAGGAGGCTATGTGTGACAAGGGATGAGTGCTCATGAGTAGCTTGGCGGTCACCACCATGGGGCGCCGCGGGTGCTGGGCACAGCAGAGCAGTCAGCACCGCTGGCTAGACAGGCCTGACGCTGCAGGGTGCCCTCTGGCCGCCACCAGCCCTCATGCGCTGGTCTGTGCTCTGGGCGGAAGCGGGGGCTAGATCTCCGGGGCAGTGCTTCTTGGGCCCTGAACCTCCGAATCCCCTTCTGGCTCTAAGTCTGTCTGGTTTGGCGTACGTGGATTTGGGGCCCAGGATGGAAAAACCTGCTCTGGATTTGCCGTCGACCTTTGAGGACGAGTGGCTCATGTGCTCAGGGCTTCCCTAGCAGTGTGGCTGCTCAGAGTCAAAGTCGGAGCTTTGATGAGAATAAAAGCCAGGCCTGGTGCTGCGCCTCGGGCCCCGCCCTGCTTGGCCACGCCGGTGCCCTTCTGTCCCTTGTTCTTCTGTGCCACCTCCTGGATTGGCAGCCGCCCCTGACTGTGCTCCCTCGGACAGCCAGATGCCTGAGTGCTCCTCCGTTCCTGCCGTTTTCTGCCCAGATCCGGCAGGCCGCTTGCCAAGACTTTGCACCACGTGGCCTTGACCCCCCAGCTCTCTTGGCCTTGAGTGCCGTCCCTGACTCTGCTTGGGGCTTGCCTGCTTTCGGGCCTTTGAGCTGTTCCTCCACTGACCTTCTCTTGCCCCAGGGTGGTGCTCCTGCTCTGAGCCCTGCAGGGCGGGGCAGTGTGTACACATAGGTGGCTCCACCGGCTGCCACACTGTGCGGCATGTAGTGGGCGTTCGTTCAGTGGACCTACTGAGTGTCAGCACTTTCCCCCGTTTTTAAACTCGGGTTTATTTTGGCCGAAGGAACTGTTGGGTCCCCTTGCAATCTATCGGTTTGCTCTTGCACTTCTTTTATTGGCCCTGTTCTCCCCCAGCGGGGGCAGCAGCACCACCAGTGGTGACTGAGCACGGTCTGCTCCCGAGAGACCTCCAGGCGGCCAGATCACTGGGTCAAACCCAAGAAATGGAAACCTACTTTAATCCTTCAAGCGTCACTTCTGGGGGTGGCTCCGTGACGGACGGACACGAGCACATCACACGTGTTCTGTCTCATCTTGGGAACAGTCACAGACCTGGAGTTTCCAGGGGATGAGTGGGTGCTTGAAGGTGAGCAGGTGTATGTCGTTATTTGAACGGAATTATGTGCTTCAGCCTAATTAAAAATCACGCTCTCAATAAAACAGAACAGAAACAAACTCATAAAATACAGAACAAACTGGTCGTTGCCAGAGGGGAGAGGATGGGAGATGAGTGAAACAGGAGAAGGGGCACGAGCGTACAAACTTCCAGTTATAAATGTGCCGGTCACGTGACAGTACGGCGTGAGGCATAGAGCCTGGGACCGAGCAGTCACGCTGGGCGGTGACCACGCTGACTGGCTGAACCCCTGTGGTGCACCTGCAGCCAGCACAGCCTGGTGCGTCAGCTGTACTTCAGATGAAAACATCAGCTTCTCTTTCCTGGGCGAATCAGCAAAGATGCTTGAATTCAAATTATTTTTGGTTACTGGGAACAGATTTTGAGTATTTACTGGGAAATTTTTGCTGCAGCCATATTACATTTTCTGTATTCACCAAATGTAAACCTTAAACCTTCCCTTTGAGGAATTCTCTAACTATAAACCCTTCACTCACAGTGTAAATTCAACTCTAAGAAAGTAATTTTCCTTACTGAACCTAATCAATATTGCTACATATATTTAAATTTTATTTAGGCAATAAAGTGTTAAAAAATTAATGCTATCCATTGTTGCTTCTTCATTCTTTTCTTATCTCTGCAGATATGCTAATTATAGATGAATTGGTCAGCTTGATTTATCTTTGTCTCCATTTGCAATGTAAATTTTTATTCTCAATTCACTTTGGTTGAAAAAGGAATTGAAGGTAGAAACAGGAGCAGAGGGGAGTACAGGCGCGGCCGGGTTGGATCGGTTTGTTCTTACGGCCTCAGCTTTGGTGCTCAGCTTTCTAGGAGGTGGCCGGGGCTTACACAGGACAGCCCCAGTAGCTGGGGAGATGCTGGTCTCGCTGGTTGTGGGTGGGTCACAGCACCCCCCACAGGGCGTCTGCTCGCAGCGGGATGCCACCATAGTCCCCCACACAGGTGGCAGTGGCAGGAAGTTGAGGATGCTGCTCTGGAGAGCACCAGGCCCCTCCGTGGCGTGTTAGCTTTGTGCCTGGCGTTTTCACCTGTGATTTTGGGTGCTGTCCCAGAGACCCCCTTTCACCGCTCAGGAGGACGAGGGTGAGACGGATAACTTAAGGTTACCTGTTTTTTTTCAGTGAAAATAATTCACCCATTAGTTTCTCCATGATGACTCCTCATGGGTGATTCCCAGCCTTCCTCCGGGGACAGCGATGGCCAGGGGGTGTCTGAAGCGCATGCTGGAGACAGCTGGAGAACAGCTAGTTTGTGTGGCTTCAGGCAGCCTCAGACACCTTCCCCACAACCAGGCCTTTTGTGGGAGAGAGGTGCAGTGGGCCGGAGATCCCGTGTCTCTGATGCCCCCTCTGGTTTTGGGAGGGTACAGGAGTGGGGGCTGTTCTTGGGCCATCCAGGCACAGGTGAGCACTGAAACGGCCCATGGTGGCTAGAGTACTTTAAAAAAAAATTGCCAGTGACCCGTTGGATGATCTTGCAAGGTCCAACATGCGTATGTATAGTTGGAGTCTCACCGAATGGGGTGGGAGGGAGGCAGAAAAACATCTGAGTAGTCATGGCTGAAAGTTTTCCAGATATGGAATATATAAGCCCATAGATCTGTGATGCTCAGCAGACACAGACTAATCACACGGACCAAACATGCCCAAACCAAAACCTCCTCCAGACCACATCGTGAGTTGATAAAAACCAATGACGAATAAAAGCTTAAAAGCAGTAAAAACCAGACACATTATATACAGGTGAACAAGGGAAGGGCAGCTGACTTCTCACCAAGGAATGATGCCAGCCAGGAGGCAGTGCTGCGTGACATCTTTATAAAGGATTGAAAGGGAAAAACGGGTCAGCTTAACATTCTCCATTCACAATACAAAAGTCAAGTCAAAGTCGACCTTCCTTTTCCAGACAAATGAAAGCTGAAGGAATCTCCAGCAGCCTTGCCCTACAAGAAATGTCTGGGCCCAAGGAAAGTGACACCAGGTGGAAACTGATCTTCACTAAAGAAAGACCCAGAAGTGTTACACGTGGAAGGCGTTTCCCCCTTGTTTAAAACAAGCGTTCCAACGCAAACCTCTTTAAAACAGAATGAACTTTTAAAGGCAAAACCAAGGAAGCGAACACAGACAGGAAGTGTGCGCGGCCCTGCGGCCCTGCCCGGCTGGCGGCCCCTCCCACCCGCCGCACACCCCTGCTAACGCCGCTGCGGCACGCTCCTGTTCGGGTTTCTGCCTTGGTCGGTCCGTCTGTCCTCAGAGGCGTGAGACCGCAGAGTACACGAGGGTCTGTTGTGGGCTGCTCAGTGCCAGTGTCCCACAGCGCAGACATGGAAAAATCCCCTGAAAGACACAGTCGATATATAGGTGTTGCTGAGGAGAAGTGGGGAATTTAAATTACTCTGTATCTATTTTAGAAATTAATTTGAAATGGAAAACTTTCTCAAAAGAAAGCTCCAGTCTCAGATGGGTGCCTGGTGAATTTTGCCAATTATTTAAGAAAGAACTATCTAACACAAATACAAATACCCCATACCCAGACATTAGAGGAGGAGGGAATATTTTGCAGACTCCTTTTAGAGGGTATGACCTTGAGGACAAAACCAGACCAAGACATTACCGGAAAGGAGATAACGATCAATTTCCCACACAAACACAGAAAGTACTTAACAGACTAGTAGTGACTTGAATCCAGTGATGAAAGAACGGTGCATCAAGACCAGAAGATTGGCAGAGGGAGATGGGCCTGTGGCTGGAGGGGAGATGATGTTCGGAGGGTTTTCCGATGGCATTTACGTGCTGTGGTGGAGGGGGAGGCTTTCATGTCCCAGGGCCTGGCTCTCGGGGTTTGCCGGGAGAGACCGGCCCCTAGTCCTGGAAGCCCCTGCACGCCCTTGCTCAGTGGGCACCACCCGGGTCCCCGCTGTCCTTGTCTGTGTGAGAGGCTGTGGGTCCAGACATGGGCCTGCCTCAGGCTGCACGAGGTTCGTCTGGGACTTAGAAATCCTCTTTTCCAGGGGCGCCTGGCTTAAGGGTCCAACTTCGGCTCAGGTCATGATCTCACAGTTTGTGAGTTCCAGCCCCTCACTGGACTCTGTGCTGACAGTTCAGAGCCTGGAGTCTGCTTTAGATTCTGTGTCTCCCTCTGCCTTTCCCCCTCATGCTCTCTCTCTCAAAAATAAGTAAGCATGAAAAAAAATTTTTTTTTAAATCCTCTGCCGCAAAACCCGACTCAAGGCTTTCTCTCCTTGAAGCCCCCTTATGCTAACTTGGCAGTCTGGGGGGAATAATGGCTTTGCTCTGCGGGGACCCCGAGTGCCCTTGACGTGGCGTCGGGGAGCCCTGGATGTTGGGGCTGCAGGTTGGAGGACATGCTGGTTCCTTGTGTGGACTCTGTCCCTTCCCAAGAGGATCAGGAGATGACCCCCCCCCCCCCGTTGCCTCAACGGCTGCCAAGAAGCGCGACCAAGAACTTCAGAGCCAGGAAACGGCGCCGAGTGCATGTGGCACCCTGAACAGTCAGTTGGAAGAGCGGGTGTCGGGGGGGTTTCGCGGGGGTCCCACTGACCGAGGACTGAAATCTGCACCCTGGCAGCACTCCACGAGCACGGCTCTGTGTGCGATCGGTCCGCACAGCCCTTGCGTCGGGTCGGGGCAGTCTTCCGTTAGGTCCAGTAACAGTCCGTGTTCCGGACACTCAGGGCTCCCGGTCCAAGCCTTCTCAGGAGGACAGAGCGGTCAGCAGGCCGCCTCCGACTGCCAGCCGTTCAGAGCCCGCCCGGAGTCCACGCGGCCTGCGGGCTGCTGGGGGCACCCAGCTGCCCTCCCTCTGCCCACCGCCCCTTCTTGTGGTGCGTGTCTCAGGGGCACCCCTGACACGTGTGTGCATGCCAGTCACCAGCCTCGGTCCTGGGGGACGCCGCCGGCCCCACAGACGGGGAAGCCGCACTAGCACCACGTGGAGAGACACCACGAGTCACGCGGAGTAAAGGCAGAGGCCCCCTGAGGTCTGCACAAGCCACACGGTGTGGATGGCCCGACACGCCCCTCGGCCCAGTGCTCTGGCTGTTGCTAGAAGGTGCCGAACATTCCTGTCTTGGGCTGGCTGCCCTCCCCACAAGCCCCGTCCTAACTGGTCCTGTCGATTCCCCGTGTTCTCCATGGCGCTCACCCTCGGCGGGAGGTGTTGCACTGTGGGGACCGGCCCAGGCCAGGGCTGCGGGTGCCCGGGTGGCACTGGCTCTTTAAGGGCGACGTCACAAGGCTGCGGAAGGCCGGGCAGCGGTGGAACTCCAGGGCCTTCGGCTGTTTCTGGAGTGTCTGCGGGCTCTGGATCTCCACCTCCATGGGGCCGCAGGCCCGCACGTGAGCACGGACGACATGGCCATGGCCGAGGGCAGCGAGCTGATGAACAGGCTCATGAGTGAGAACGCGGACCTGAAGAAGCAGGTGCGCCTCCTGAAGGAGAACCAGATGCTGAAGCGTCTGCTGAGCGAGGGCTGCCGGGAGCGCTGTGGCCTCGGGAGCCGGGACCTGCTCTTCCCCAAGGCGCCCGCCTACCCCGAGGACTGCTCCCCAGGGAGTGCAGGTGAGGCTGGGGCCAGCACGGCGGGGCCTGGCTGGCAGCTGGGGCCCAGGAGCCGTGGGGCGAGGGCCTGGCTCCGTGATCCCTTCCCTCGGGTCTGGACCCAGTCCCCAGTCTGCTGTGTGTCCTCGGGTAAGGCCCTCTGGGCCATGAAGCCCACGTCTAGAGAATGGGGTGAGGTTAGCCCCCCACATCAGTGGCTGCTACCCACCAGCCCCCTGCACAGAGCTCCTGGATGCCAAGCCCTACGAGCACACATGTCCCTGGGGTGCTTCGGCCTCAAGGAGGACCTTGAAGAGGGAGCTGGGACCAGCAGAGGTCAGGGGTAGAGGATGGCAGGAAGAGGACAATGACAGCCAAAGGGGTAGCTGCAGAAAGCCCTGTCCCCACCGGTCCTGAATTCCCACCAGCGGCGAGGCACATGCTTGTCACCAGAAACTTGCTGAAGAGGGACTGGCCTCCTAGGGCTGGTCACCGGTGTGACATCCCACAGAGGGTCAGTGCTGCCTACTTGGGCCACCAGCGATGTCATTGTGCAGTGGCTGCAAAAGGCCCTTGTCACCAAGCCTCACTGGTGCTCTGACTGCTGCCAGAGTCACGGACGCAGCGTGACTTTGTTGTCCTTTGTCCTGAGAACTGGGTCAGGCCAGGGCCCCCTCTGAGGGCTCAGAGGCACCCCTTCGTCAGCACTGGCAGGAGCGCTTGGGGCCCCCCTCCCTCAGCTTCCCTCCTGTGCCTGGTCGGTCGGTAGAGGTTCAGACTCTCACAGGGGCCCAGCTGCTCCGAGAGGGACCCTGGTCAGGGCCTAGGGCAGGGCGGGGTCTCTGGGACACAGCCAGCTTCCCTGCCTGTGGGTCACCCCTACGGGTCCCAGACCTTGCCAGACACCAGTCTCAGCAGGCGCTCCAGTCCCCCCGCCTGGCCCAGAGCCACCCGCCCTTCCACACAGAGGCCTGGAGCTCTGGCTGCAGGGCGCGGGCCAAGGTCAGCGGGCCGAGCATCCTCCGGGAGGGGCCTCCGCAGTGCCGGCCTCTGGGACGCTGCCTGCCGGCCTGGCCACACCCTCAGCCTTCGCGGGGACTGGCGTTGGGAAGGACACTTACTCAGCAGCACACATTTGTGACCAGCAGGGAACTGCAAAGGCTCACGTTTCCCACGGTCCCTTAGCGTCTGCCTTCAACGCAGGATGTGCTTTACACCGTGTTCCCCTCATTGAACAACAAGAGCTCGTGGCAAACTGATAAATACCCCGAGAGGATGTAACACACAAGGCCGAGCCCGCCCGGGGCCTGCCCAGGGCAGCGTGTCCTAGGGTTGCTGTCTGAAATTTGCGGTGGGTATTCCTGTGTGTATGGGGGGATCTTCTGGGTTTTTCTGAACATGAGTGAGCTGTCCACACTTTGATTGCCTGTTCCGTCCACCTTGCTCTTGTCACCCAAAGGTCTTCTTCTCTAGATCCAGAGCCTGTACCCCAGCACTGGAGTGGTTCTCGGGGTGTGGGGGGGTTCCCACAACGGCAGGCCACCTGCCGCAGGGGTGACGGCCGGAAATCCTCGGGTCAAAGGCTGTGTGCTGTTGAAATAGACGCTGCTGTGGCCGCTGCACCCTGCCAGCGCCCTCCGGACCCACTCAGGACCGCACACCGAGGCCCGGCGCCCACACCGGCCTCCTCTCCGGCCGCCTGTGTGCCCCGGGTGCTGTGTTGGTCAGTTTGGCCTGTTTTCTGAGTTCATAATCGCCCCGTGTGCAAATGATTTAAATGAGATCGACAGTGTGTATACTTGTTAATTTTTGTCTTTGCCCTTGGAACTGCCAGACCCTGGCGGCAGTTGGGCCTGGGGGTGGAGGGGCACGCAAGACAGGTGCTGGGAGGACCCTTCTGTCCTTCTTTTTAAAGAACAAGAAAAATTGAGAAACAGCCTGTTTTGTTCCGTTTCCTTGACCTTGTTCGGCCTCGGTACGCTGTCTTCAGCCGCTGCCCTCGGCCTGCTCCGTCCCGAGGCCCCGGGCCTCTGCTGTCTGTCCGTGGCTTTGCTCAGGATCTGGGGACTCTGTCCCTACGTGGGTCTGGGGTTCGGTCTAATTTCTGTGGGTTTTCTGTTTGGGGATTTGATGCCAGACTTGTGACCAGTTTATAACCTTGAGTCAAGAAGCATCTTTTAACTTTTTCCCGTGCTCCAACCTTATTTATGAGGAATCATCTGGAGCCTGAAAGAACTTCCCACTAGCCCCCCAGGCCTGCGGCCCTCAGAGCGTAATTGTTTTATAACTTCTAGATTTTTCTTCTTTGCTTATTGGCCCATTTAGGTTTTCTACTTCTTATTGAGTCATTTAAAAATAATGTCCCACGAGAGCTGAAATCTTGGTGACTATGCAGCTGTGTATAATGGTCGCTCGTAACTCAAACCTCTTCCTGGTCTTTCTTACATTGCTTTTCTCATTTCTGATTTTATTTCTTCATGTTTTCTGTTTCCCTAAGGTGGTTTTCCACAGTTTTGCCGTTGTGTAGACTTTCAGAGGGCTGTCTGTGGCGTGTTTCACGGTCATGTTCATTGTCTTTTAATAGCTCCTCTTCATGTCTTGATTTGAATGTTTAACTTTGAGATGATTTTTAAAAAGTAATTAAAGCATTTAAATTACTAGTTTCAATCCAAATACAGTTTTAAATGTACTAATGTCTTAATATATAGTGTTCTATTTTCATTATTTCTCAAAAATCATTGTTTCTTATTTTTATTTCTTCCTTCATGTGATCATTGCTTGGGAGAATGATTTTACTTCTGAGTAAATGGAATTTTCTGCTGGCCACGTGGGCAGACAGGAGGCCAGACACAGGCATCCTGATGGCTTTTCTCTTTATGAACACTTTTTTCTGGGAAAGCATTGCTGGGGGTAGATTAGTCGGTTCCTGAGGAGACGCGTTTTAAGGTATAATTTTTCATAATAGCTCTTAAAACACACGACTTCTCAAGTATGTATTTACCTTATGGCTGGGAGAGCTTCATAACATGAGGGTAGGGAAGGATTTTATAAATCAAAAAGAATCAACAAGTTAAAGTTGGCTACGTTACAATTTAAAAACTTCTGCATGAGAAGTCAATATAAAAGAGAGTCGAACACAAGCAAGGCGCCCGCTGGAATAAGACACTCACGACGCTGCTCTCCAACAAGGAACGAGTATGCAGGAGACACAAAGAGCTGCTCCGAAGAGTGTTAAAGACCCCCACCCCCACCCCCAAGAAGAGCAGAGAACCGGCGAGGATGCTTCACAGAAAGGAAGCCTGAGGAGCACATGGAAAGGCGCGCGGTGCCACCAGCGGTTCGGGAGAGCCGGGTGCTGTCATCTGCCGGGACCACTGATGTAGAGCTCAGAGGAGGTTAAACAGCACACCCCTGAGCCCAGTGTGGGCGGCCCAGGGTGCTCACCGCGAGCAAGGAGCCGCGTCAGGGCGTCTGCCGAGGGCTCCGCTTTGTCAAGGGAAGCAGGAGTCTCCCCATGCTTAGCAACAGGGCAGCGGGCATGAAAAATGTGTGGTGTGCACACGCACTCACACATGCACGCGCGTGCCTACATGCACACGTGTTCCAAGAAACGGTTAAATGTGTCAGATAAGCTACCCATTGACTCAATACAGAAGAATTCCCAGAAAAGATAATGCAGCAAAAAGGTGTGTTGCAGAATAAAACATGTGTAGCATGACACCGTTTGTATACATTTATAAGCATAAGCAAGTCCGTCTGTTGTGTGTGGACACACAGGTGGGCGGGAAGCGCATGGAGGTGTGTGTGCTTGCCGTGCCCATAAACGGGAGGCTGGTGGCTTCCTCGGGTGGCACCCACAGTGGCATATTGTCTAGAGGGAGGACGAGGGCTCTGAAGCAGGGGCTGTCACAGCCTGAGGTGGGCATAAGGGTGTCCTCCGTGTTACCGCCCTCCTCAGGGAGGTCTCAGGAGCACAGCCTGACCTGCCCCCCCCTTCCCAGGTGCAGACTTCGGAAGGTTCACCAGCGTCCCGGATGCACCCTCCCAGCTGCAGACGCCCTCCCTGGAGGACCTGCTGTGCTCCCACGCCCCCATCTCCAGTGAGGACGACGCCTCCCCTGGCTGTGCCACCTCCCCCCAGGTGCCCTTCAAGGCTTTCCTCGGCCCCCCGGAGCCGCAGGCACCCCGAGGCACTGACAGGAAGCTGTCCCCACTCCTGAACCCCTTGCAGGATCCGCTGCCAGACAAGACCCTGCTGGAGCCCAGGGAGGTGGTCCGGCCCAAGAAAGTGTGCTTCTCGGAGAGCAGCCTACCATCTGGGGACAGGACCAGACGGAGCTACTACCTAAACGGTACGGCCCGCGGGGGCGGTGGGCAGCTGTGGGGAGGGGGCTGGGTGGCCGGCTGGGCACAGCGTCTCCATCTTCCTGCGGAGGAAGGAGAGCGTGGCTGGGAGGGCAGGGTCTGGGGCTGCTTCTGTGGGCATTTCTGGCCTGTTAAAAACATGGACTTGTTCATCTTCTTGGGGTCAAGCTGTCAGGGTCCGACATATATTCTGGGTACAAACCCTTTCCTGGGTGGATGTTGTACAAATGTTGTCTCCCACTCGGTTTTCCACTTGCGTAAGCGCTCTTTAAAGAGCAAAACTGTTGAATGAGATGGAGTCCAGTTTATTGATTTTTTTTCGTTTTATAGAGTTCATGCTTTTTGTGTCCTTTTAAAGAAATCTTTGTCAGACTCAAGGTCACAAAGATTCTTTCCTATGTGTTCTAGAGGTTTTATGGCTTTAGGTTTTACATTCAGGTTTCTGATCCGTTTCAAGTCCATTTTTGTGCATTAGATTTGCATTAGATGGCTGCTTCTTCCAACACCAGTGTTCAGGATTATTTTTTCTTCATTGAATGGCCTTGACCCTTATGTCAAAAATCAACATTCATAGATGTGTAAGGCTACCTCTGGCCCCCCCTTCCTGTTTTATTGTCTGTTGGTGCTGATGCCAGTACACACGGTCTCGAATCCCATGGCTTTAAGGTGAGAGTGTCATTCAGGTAGTGGCTGTTCTCCGTTTTCAAATTTGTTCTGGCCGCTGTAGGCACTTTGCATTTCCACACGAGTTTTAGAATCAACTTGTCCAATTTTACAAGAAAGCTTTCTAGGGGTTTGATTGGGATTGCTCTAGATCTACAGATTGATTAGGTCTATTTTCAGGGAAATTAACAATTTATTATTCATAACAATATTGAACCATAACAATATTGAACCTTTGGGTCCATGAATGCTGTATATCTCTCCATTTATGTAGTTCTTTAAACATTTCTCTCAACAATGTTATAGTCTTATAGTCTTATATGTATAGGTGTTACACATTTTGATAAATTAACCCTTAGCATTTTCACATTTTTGATACTATAGGAAACAGTATTGCCTTTATCATTATCAATTTCTGATTGCTCATTTCTAGTATATAGTAACACAGTTGATTTTTGTGTATTTACTCTTGTGATCCTTAATTTTATTTGTCAACTAGGCTGGGCCATTAAATGAAGTACCCAGATATTTGGTGAAACATTCTGGGTGTTTTTGTGAGAGTGTTTTTGGATGAGTTGAACATTTAAGTCAATACACTAAGTAAGCACACTGCCCTCTCAGTGTGGGTGGGCCTCATCCAATCCCCTCAAGGCCCGAATGGGACAAAAAGGTTGATTCTACCCTGAGGAAGAGAGAATTCCTCCTGCCTGCTTGCCCTTGGACTTGAACTAAAACATCAGTTCTTCTTGAGTTTCAAGCCTGCAGTGCTCTGGACTGAAGCCACACCATTGGTTCTCCTGGTTCTCAGACCCTCAGAGTCAGGCTAGAGCGCCATCTTCAGTCGCCCTGGGTCTCTAGCTTGCTGACTCACCTTGCAGATCTTGAGACTTGTTGGTCTCCATAATCACGTGGGCCAATATCCTACCCACACCCCCATACCCTCCCCCACACCCTATTGGTTCTGTTTCTATTTCTCTGGAGAACCCTGACAAATAAAAATGTTGTATCTTGCAAACTTACTGAACTCACTTATTTTTTTATGTTTGTATTTATTATTTTTGAGGTAGAGTGTTGGGGGGTGGGAGGAAGAGTGAGGGAGACAGAGAATCTGCACTGTCAGTGCAGAGACTGATTCAGTGCATGAACTCATGAAACATGAGATCATGACCTGAGCTGAAGTTGGAGGCTTAATCAAATGAGCCATCCAGGTACCCCCTGAACTCACTTATTTGTTCTAGTAGATTTCTTTAAGTTTATTTATTTTGAGAGAGAGAGAGAGCTCACAGACTGGGGAGGGGCAGAGAGTGAGAGAGGGCGAGAGAGAGAATCCCAAGTTGGCTCTGTGCTGCCAGTGTGGAGCTCAATGCGGAACCTTAACTCCAGAGCCAGCAGATCATGGCCTGAGCCGAAGTTGGGTGCTGATTGACTGAGCCACCCAGGCGCCCCTGGTCTAGGAAATTGTAGATTCCTTAGGATGTATAATTGTGTCATTTGCAAATAAAGATAAGTTTATTTTTTCATTTCTAGTTTATTTTTTTTTAATTTCTAGTTTATATTCCTTTTATTTTTCTTGTCTTATTGCACTGGCAAGAAATAGTGACAGTGGGCTTTTAAAAAAATCTTTTCCTAATTTAGGAGGAAAGCATTTCATTTGTTATTGTTATGATGATACAATTTATTATTGTATATGATGTTAGCTCAGGTCTCTGTAGATGACTTTTATCAGGTTGAGGTTTTATCCTTTAAATCCTGGTTTCCTTATAGTTATAAAGAATGGATGTTGGAATTTGTCCTTTTTCTGCATCTATTGAGATGAGCATTTGGTTTTTATTTGTAATCTGTTTCTGCTAATATGGTTAATGACATTGATTGGTTTTTGAATTTTAACCAACCTTGCATTCCTGAGATAAACCTCACTTGGTCGTGACACATTATACTTTTTTGTATTTTTGGATTTAATTTCCTAAATTTTTGTTGAGAACTTTTGCTGCCTATGAAGGATATTGGTCTATAGTTTTCTTTTAATGTCATTTTCTGGTTTTGGCACCAGTGAATGAGGTGGAAAATACTCCATTTTCTTTAATTATCTAGGGGAGTTTATGTAGAATTGGTATCATTTATTCCTTAGACGTTTGGTAAAATTCACCACTGAAACCACCCACGCCTTTAATTTTCTTGGGAGGAATATTTCCCTGCTACAAATTCAGTTTCCTTAGTTGACATACAGCTCTTCAAATGATCTATTTCTTCTCAGGGAGCTTTGGCAGGTCACTCACAATAGTGAGCTTTTGTGGTTTTAGGGAATTGGTCTGTTTCATTTATGCTGTCAAATTTATTAGCATAAAATTATTTCTAATATTTCATTATTATCCTTTTAGCATCTGTAGGATCTGCACTGAGACCGTCTCTAATTTCTGATAGTGATAATGTCTGTCCTCTCTTTTCCCTTGATAAGTATGGCTGCATGTTTATCACTATTATTGACTTTTTTCTTTGAAGAATAGATTTTGGCTGAATCTTGGAAGGCCAAGGTTGGACTAGAAATGATTTCTAGAACATCTCAGGTGTATATCACTTCTTCCATCGAACTTATGCTTTAAAGACAGAGAAGGGTGGGAAGCGAGACTGATTCCTGATGAGCGAAGTGTATTAATATAGAAGGGGGAATTTGCACCCTGAGCCCCCATGGCCCTCATCTGCCCTGGCATGCTGCTGTGCAGTCCACCTGGTTTTCAGCGCGAACTCCTGGGTACCTCCACAGCCTCGCAAAGGGATTAGGGAAGGCGCACACTGAAGATTGCAATGTGCTGCTGCAATGAAGTAGTGAAGGCCAGACAAGTGGGAAACATCCCATGTCCAAGACCCAGAGGCTTCACATCATCAAGATGGCGGCACTCCCCAAGTGGCCCTGCAGATTCAACAGGGTTCTCGTCACATCCCATCCGGCTTCCCTGAAGAAAGTGACAAACTGCTCCTGAAATTCAGGTGGAAATGGAAAGGACCCAGAACAGGCAAAGCAATCTTGAGAGAGGAGAGCAAAATCGGAGGACTCGCATTTTTCAATTCCAAAACTTACTGTAAAGCTACAGGAATCCGGACAGGATGGCAGTCATAAGACAAACATACCGAGATCGGCTAAGTAGAACTGAGATTCCAGAAATAAGCCCAGGCATTTACAGGCTCATGTGTAACAAGGACACCGAGACAATTCAGCAGAGAGAGAATAGTCTTTGCAATAGGTGACATTGGGACAAGTGGACAAACACACGCACAAGAGTGAGTTGGACCTCAAACCACGTGTGAAAATTAACTCAAAATGTTTCAAAGACTTTAAAAAAATCTAAAAGAGCTAAAGCCATATAGCTCTTAGAAGAAAACACAGAGATAAATCTTATGACCTTGGATTTGGCAATAGATTTTTAGATGTGACACCAAAAGTATGAGCAACAAAAGGAAAAGTATATACACTGGGTTGTATCAAAAGTAACATTTTTTGCATTTATTTATTCTTGATTTTAGAAAGAGAGAGAGAGTCCATGAACAGGGGGGACGGGTGGGAGGAAAGAGGCAGAGAGAATCTTTTTAAAAAATATTTATTTATTTTTGAGAGCGAGCAAGCGGGGGAGGAGCAGAGGAAGAGGGGACAGAGGACCTGAAGCGGGCTCCGCACTGTCAGCACAGAGCCCGACGCGGGGCTTGAAGTCACTAACCGTGAGATCACGACCTGAGCCGAATTTGAATGCTCAACCGACTGAGCCACCCAGGTGTCCCACAACTTTTGTGTTTCAGAGGAACACATTTCAAGAGAGTGAACTGAGCCCACAGAGTGGGAGAAAATACTCGTCACATAAGGGGCTAGTGTCCAGGACATATGAGAACTCTCCACAACTCCACACTGAAAAGACAAATAATCCAATTAAATGTGGGCAAAGCAGGGGCGCCTGGGGGGCTCAGTCAGTTGAGTGTCTGACTTTGGTTCAGGTCATGATCTCACGGTTCATGGGTTCGAGCCCCACGTCGGGCTCTGTGCTTACAGCTAGCTCAGAGCCTGGAGCTGCTTCAGATTCTGTGTCTCCCTCTCTCTCTGCCCCTCCCCTGCTCACACTGTCCCTCTCTCTCTCTCTCAAAAAATAAATAAAACATAAAAAAAATGGGCAAAGCACTCAAATGAACATTTCCCCCAAGACATATAAATGACAAATAAGCACATGAAAAGATGCTCCAAATCATTAGTCATCAGCCAAATACCGATGAAAGCACCATGAGAAACCACCTCACGCCCACTAGGACGGCTGCATACAAATGAGGGGCCAGCACACGTGCCGGAGAGGGTGTGGAGACATCGGAACCCATGTGCGTTGTCGCTGTGGAAAGCAGTTTGGCATTTCATCAAAACTTAAACACAGAATTACTGTGAGTCCACGCCTAGGCATGTATCTAAAAGAACTAAAAACATCTATTCACACAAAATTTAAAAAAATTATTTGATGTTTTTATTTATTTTTGAGACAGACAGAAAGCACAACTGGGGAGGGGCAGAGAGAGAGGGAGACAGGAACCGAAGCGGGCTCTGCGATGACAGCAGAGAGCCTGAAGCGGAGCTCGGACTCAAGGGCGATGAGGTCATGACCTGAGCTGAAGCCAGACGCTCAGCTGACGGAGCCCCCCAGGCGCCCCCACATAAAAATTTTACATGAATGTTCGCAGCAGCATTGTTCGTGATGGCCCAAATGCCTGTCCATGGACCAAGGGATAAACAGAATGTGATCCGTCCACACGATGGGCTAGACTTCGGCCACAGATAACAGTGCGGTGCTGACCCCTGCCGGCCTGGGGGACACCTGGGAAAGCAGCTGAGAGAAGGCCCGACAGAGGACCACCCACTGCGTGCCCGCACTTGCCCGAAATGTCCAGCACGGATGAAGCCACAGGGCCAGGGAACAGACTGGGGTGTGGGGCTGGGGGAGAGCGCTGCGTGACTCATAGTGGGCACAGCGTTTCGCTCTGGTGATGAAAATATTTTGGAATTTGATTGTGGTGACGGCTGTACGACTCTGTGAATATAGAGAAACATCTGAACTGCATACTTTAAGAGAGTCCGTTTTATAGAGTGTGAATTACATCTCAATAAAAAACATTTTTAAGTGATTCGGGAAGCATTGCACCCCATATGCCTCAATGCCTCGGTCTGTAGGTGCTGTCTGGGCCCCTCAGTGTCACGTGAGGATGAATGAAGTCCCCCAGGGACCAGAAAACGGTCCTGGGGAGGGAAAGCAGATGCTCCCCACCAGGACCTCGGAGGGCTCCGAGCCGCCGACCTGCGGGGCTCCTGGGAGGCGGCACCTCGCCAGGAACCCCCTTCGCCCGCTCACCTCCTGCGGCCCAGGCCCGTGTGGGCGGCCACTTGCCGCTGCCTGAGTGGCCACCAGATCACTTTCTCGACACCCTCCGTGGCCCGTTTCCCCGGCACTTCACCCCAGCGTCTCTCCTGGGCCCTCGGAGACCTGCGCAGGCCTGGCTTTCCCCGCCCCGGGACGCTCGGCTCCAGGCCCCACTGCGCCCGGGCCGTCCTCACGGCGTCTGCGGGGGGGCCCTGTGGCTCTGGGCCGCCCGGGAGGCTCTGCCTGGTGGTCAGGCTTTAGGGAGGCTCTGTCACTGCGCCCGGAGGGACGAAGGACAAGAGTGTGGAAGTGGCAGGGGTCTGGGGCCCCCGTCAGGTGGAGGGTCCCCGGCGCAGAGGCTCTGCCTGACTCTGACGCGGGCTCCCCTCACTTTGGGTCTCTCAGGGTCAGACGCCCAGACGGGAGTTCCCGGCAGGGTGTCCTTCAAAGAGCACACGGTTCTGAGTGGTGTAGATGCAGGCCTGCTGTCGGTGAACCAGCTGCCGCGGGGGGCAGATTGGGAAGCAGGGGTCGGGCAGGAGGCTGGCGCCGCGCCCGGTGACATCGGGAAGGACCCCTGCCCACCGCACTCCTCTCCGCAGACGCGGGGAAGACGTTTAGTGTCCAGTAAACGCTAAGGCAGCCTGCGACGCAGAGGGGGCCAAGACGGCCAGGCGGACGGGACCATCACACGGTCACACGTGTTGTTGAGTCACACGGGTCACACACGTGTAGTCAAGTCCACCCACACCCTGCTCCTGGGGGGTGAGGGGACACACCTAGCCTATCCTGATGCACCTGGTCAGAGGGGTGGGCCCTCTGCTAGGCTGGGCTCACCTTGACCCAGGTGCCTGCGCAGAATCGCCTGGGGGTGGGGTGGGGATAAGACAGACACTTCCGTCCACCTCAAAGGGACCGACAGACAGGACTTAGGATCACTGGGTCCTCAGGTTGCTCTTCAGGGCGAAGAGGACAGGTCTCTTTCCTTTCTGGTGACAGAAAAGTCTAACTCTCCTTTTCCAGGGTGTGTTCACCCCGCTGTGGGGGCAGGGCAGGCAGCGCTGGGGAGGGGGCGCCCTGCACCTCCATCGTGCTTGGGCCCTTGGGGAGCCCTGCCGGGCCGGCGGCTTCACCCCAAGCCTGCCGCAGCTGTGTTTCAGACGGTTCTTTCCCCAAAGTAGAACCTGGGGCGCGGCAGGAGGAAGGCGGGGCGCGCTCTGCGTCCTGGGCCCCCAGCCTGGCTCACGCCCCGCTCCACGCAGAGATCCAGAGCTTCTCCGGCGCCGAGAGGGACGGGCGCGTCGTCGGCGAGATCGCCTTCCAGCTGGACCGGCGCATCCTGGCCTACGTCTTCCCGGGGGTGACCCGGCTGTACGGCTTCACTGTGTCCAACATCCCGGAGAAGATCAAGCAGGTGGGCGGCTCTGCCCCAGGGTCCCCTCCCTGCGGTGCGGGCCCCTCCTATCCCAGGGTCCCCTCCCTGCCTTTCTACGGCAGGGTCCCCTCCCGGCCGCGGGACCCCTCCCTGCCCTGGGCCCTCCCACTGCCTCGAGTCCCCTCCCCCCCTTCCTCCCCCCTCCCCAGGACCCCCTTGCTGCCCCGTCACCCTGGCGCCCACACAGCTGTAGACCTGGGGGAGGCCAAGGAGTGTCTGAGACCTGGGTGCCGGGGTGCGGCGAGCTGGCTGTCCCCAGCTGCCCTCGCCCAGCTTACCTGTGGCCCGGGACAGTCCCAGGAATGGCTCACGGGGCCACAGAGCCCGCAGCCACCTCCCCCGCGCTCCCCTCTGTTGGCGGGAGAGCGGGGCCTCCGCTGCGCCGCGCCGGGGGTCTGGCCCGGGGCCTGCGCCCCTCTGGGCAGCTTCCTTCACCGACGTGCGCGCGGTCCCCGCCTGGCCCCGGTCTCGGCCCGCCGCCCACCCACACCCGCGCCGTACCCCCCCCCCCAGACGTCCATCAAGTCCCTGGACGGGTCGGTGGACGAGAAGAAGCTCCGCGAGCTGACGCACCGCTACCTGACGCTGACGGCGCGCCTGGGGCGGCTGGGCTACAACCGCGACGTGCACCCTGTGTTCAGCGAGCTCCTCATCAACACCTACGGCATCCTGAAGCAGCGGCCCGACCTGCGCGCCAACCCCCTGCACGGCAGCCCGGCCGCGCTGCGCAGGCTGCTCATCGACGTGGTGCCGCCCAAGTTCCTGGGC
>NC_043704.1:552853-558114 GCF_006229205.1 Suricata suricatta
GCGCGCCCTGCCCGCCCGCCGCCCACACCCGCGGCGCTGTGGCACTTTATTAAAATCATCTGTTTACCTGTGGACCTTTCCCTTCGGCTCTTGGAAGGCGGGGCGGGCACCGCAGGAGCGGCCGCAGGGATTTGTGGAAGGAAGCCTGGACGGAGCCTGGAGGGCAGGGCGCTGTGGCTCGGCGGGCTCCCAGACCTCCTGGCCCTCAGGGCCTTCCCCGTTACCCTGTTACCCCAATACGGTCCTCTGAGGTCTGCCCCCCCCCCCCATGAAGGGGCCAGTGACTGGTTTCCCCAAACGCAGAGCCTGAGGCAAGGATCCGGCTGCTGGGGGACAGCTATGGAAAATGGAAGCAAAATGAAAGCACAGGTCCTTTGTTCTTAAGTAGGAATTTCAAGAAGGTGACGGCACCGTGTTGGATAGAGAATAAGGGCAGCTGTGAGGAGAGGGTCTCCGGTCACTTCTCTGCTGTGGGTGTGCGGACGAAAGTATTGGGGTTTCTGGGTCAAATCCAACCGGGACAACCTGTCCCTTGGTCCTCACAGCCTTTGGTGTCCCAGTGTCCCAGCACCTTAGGGCACTCTGCAGCCAGCTCAGGCAGCTGGGACAAGCACGCTGGAGGCCGGACACCTGAGGTCCAGGCGGCGGCCGGGGTGGCCCCTCCTGAGGCCTCTCCTGGGCGTGTGGGTGCAGCCGCCTCCCTGTGTCCTCACATGCTTGTCCTTTTGCATGTCTGTGTCCTGTTTTCCTCTTCCCAGAAGGACACAAGTCAGAGTGGGTTAGGGTCACCCTATAACAGACATAATTTTAACTTCGTTACCTTTTCCAAGACCCTGTCTCCAAATACAGCTGCATTCTGAGGTGCTGATGGGGGGGGGGGTTGGGGCTTCTGCAGATGATTTTGGGGGTGGGCACAATTCAGTCCACAGCTGACGGCACCCTCCCCTTCCAGCCACGGGACGCTGCCCCCGCTGAGGGACTGTCTGACTTCGGGGTCTCTGTAGGGCGTCAGGGTGTCTGTGGGAGGAGGGGCTGGGGGGCACTTCTGGGCGCCGTCGGGACGCAGGCTCCCTCTGGGTGGGCCTCTGCCTTCGGAGCCTGGTTTGGAGGAGTGTCTCTGCCAGGTGCTGCCAGGGCTCCCTGTGCCCGTGCGGGACCTGGGAGCGGAGCAGCCGACACCACGTCCACCAGGGACGCCGAGGCCGGAGACGACCTGGCCCGCCCCCAGCCTCGGGGGTCTCTGGGCTTGTCTGGCTGCCCCAGGGCTGATGCTGGAGCAGGGGTGTCCCAAAGCCTGCACAGCTGGGGATCCACACCATCTGGGCATCTCCTCACCTGGACCCTGTGGCCGCCCTGCCCTGCATGGCCGTGTGGGAGTCTGTGCCCCGGGGGCGGGGGCAGATGGGGTACGGCCTGCCTTTGGCGCGTCCCTGCAGGGGACTAAGAGTGACCTGAGAGGCGGGGCCGAGTTGAACCTCAGGTTTGAGGCGTCTGTGCACTCCGGAGAGGCCACAGGCTAGGTGGCTTTGCAGACTGGAAATGCCCCCATTCAAGACAGCATCGACTCCAGCTGGGCTGTCTGGGTGCCGGGCCCGGGGCTGCTGGCCTGGGCACATCGCCTCTTCGCGGGGAGCCCTCGGCCTCGGGGAGCAGCAGCCAGCGGCTGGGAGGGCTGGGGACTCATGGTGGCCTTGCTCCCCAAGGGCGTCCACACACATGCACATACTCGACCCCTCCTCACTGCTCTCCTGCCTGACCGGGCTGAGCTGACCCCCGAGAGAGCCCTGGCCCCTGGTGGGGTCTTACTCGGTGCCTCCCGTCTGCTTGCTGCCTGGGGCTCAGGAGTTGCCGTGAAGAAATGGAAGCTCAAGGTCACCTGGAGGGTCACAAGGAGGGTCCCCTGAACGGTCGCACAGAGGGCCACATGGAGGGTCACACAGAGGGCCACACGGACAGCCCTCAGGAGCCCTGGGACAACCTGAGCCTGAGCTGACCTAAGTCCACTGCCTGGAGAGGACTTATCTCCCCCCCCGCCCTGAGGTCCCAGGCACATCTGCCGCTCTTGGCTGGGATTGGGGATCCCTCCTCTTCCGTTGTCTGCTCACAGGGCCCTGCTCCTTCCCCGGGCCACTCTGCGGGGACCACAGCCTGTGGTTAATAAGCAGCCCGGCCACCATGGGAGGGCCCTGCTGGATGCATAAAGGCCCCACCGGGCCCTGGAGAGCACCATCCCTCCCCCCTCGCTCTGCCCTGTGCGTGGAGCACCGAGATCCAGGCCAGGACCATGTCCCAGCTGGTGGAATGCGTTCCCAACTTCTCCGAGGGGAACAACCAGGAGGTGAGGTGCTGGGGGCCTAAGCAGGGATGTGCCCATGAGCACTGGGACTGAGGAGTGGCTGCGGGAGAGGCGGCGGCCCGATGGGCAGTCAGGCCGGGGTCCTGGCCCTGGTCTGCGTCACAGGGCTGTTGGAAGGACCCCAGACCTTATCAGGTGGGCTCTTCCATTATCCCCATGTCATCTGTGAGGAAACTGAGGCACAGAGAGTTGGTGCAGGCCACTGAGGGCCACAGAGCAATTTAGGCCCTGAGCCCCAACCACTGGGCTGTCCTACTGCCTCAGAAGGTTCTGGGCCATTCATGGCCCTCCCGTAGTGCCGGTGCTCCCCTTAGGAGCTGCTTGGGGGGCTAGGCCCTGACCTCTGTGACCTTGGCCTATTGGAGCCCCAGCAGGCCCTCCATCCAGGCTCTGATTCCTGCCTCGGTTTCTCCTGGAGGGTGCCACCTGCTTCCCCCTTCGTGGGAACCACAGCTCGGTGGTGGGCCTCTCTGGGCTTGTCCTCTGCGGAATTCCCGAATGCTCAGCCCTGGCTCCTTGGGCCCATGTCTGGGCGCAGGAGAGCCGTGCCTGCCTCCGAAACTCCCGCTCCCTCCTCGGTGGGGAGCCGAGGCACAGTGTCGGCCTCTGTCCCCAGGTGATCGACGCCATCTCCCGGGCCGTGGCGCAGACCCCGGGCTGCGTGCTGCTGGACGTGGACGCGGGCCCCTCCACCAACCGCACCGTCTACACCTTCGTGGGCCAGCCCAAGGACGTGGTGGAGGGGGCCCTCAACGCCGCTCGGGCCGCCTTCCGGCTCATCGACATGAGCCAGCACAAAGGTGAGGGGCCGAGCGCCGGGCTGTCTGTCCTCACCCACGGGGTGGGCTCCGGGCATGGGGGCCCGATGGCCCGCGAGCTTGCCCCTGGAGCCCCTGGAGCCCGCGGGGCCCCAGGCGCAGCCCGCAGCACGTGGCGTGCCAGGCAAGGTGCCTGCTTCAGGGCTACTTGCGTGTGACCGTCGGTGAGGCCATGGCATCCTGTGCAGGCCTAGGGGCCTGGGGGGCAGGGAGGCAAAGACTCGGAAACCGGCCTGTCAACAGCCTGCAAAACCAAACACGTTTACTGTGACGGGCAGGGTCAAAGGTTGGTGGACACAAGGAGCTGGTCAAAAGGGCAGGGTCTCTGGCTGCTCACGGTGGGGGAGGCGAGGCCCGCTTGAAGGGAATCCACCAGGGATCCCAACTGGTAAAGTCAGCGTATCCCAAAGCTCCCTGGGGGGTGGGGGGACGTGGTGGGTGAGGGCGCTGCTGACCGCAGCTTGTCTGGCCCATGGTGGGGGATCCGGTTTTACAAAGGACGCTCTGTCAGCTGCCCGGGGAGGGAGGGTGGCAGGAGGCAGCCAGTGCGGACGCTCGGCCTGGGGCGCTGGACAGTGATCTTTGTGGCTTTTAGGAGAGGGAGGGGTTCACACAAAGATGCCGTTTCCCTGGGTCAGCGTGACCGGCTGGGTGTGTGGATGGAGGGCAGGTTGAGGGCAAAAGGGGGGGTCCACGAGCCACCCACCCCCGGCCCCCCTTCCTCAGCCCCCGTCTCTCTCTACAGGGGAGCACCCTCGGATGGGCGCCCTGGACGTGTGCCCCTTCATCCCGGTGAGGGGTGTCACCATGGATGAGTGTGTGCTCTGCGCCCAGGCCTTTGGCCAACGCCTGGCGGAGGAGCTGGGTGTGCCCGGTGAGTGCCCTAGGAGGGACACCCGTGTCGGGGGCTCCCCCTGCCGGTCCCTCACTGCACTGCAGCGCCCTCCTGGCGCTCTGCTCTTGGCTCCTTAAAATGCAGATTACCACAAAAAATCTACCGCAAGCTGACCTGCAGGGAAGTGTCCTGCTTCTTCCATAACGAGATAAACACGAATAGAAACCATGGCCACGTGTGCCCAGGGTCAGGGAGGCGGTGGCCCTCGCGTGCTGCCCGGCAGCGGACACTGCTTAGCTGTTTGTGGACTCCAGTCGGTGCTTGCCAACAGAATGCTGCCTCTTTGGGGAATTCACCCAAGTCTTTGAGTGGCATCTCTGAGCTCACCAGGTAGACACCGAGAGCAAAGCTCCCCCTCCCGAGCTGAAAACATTTACGAACAAGAAATTGTTATTGAAATTAAACAGTGGCAGACCCGTCCAAGGAGCATGGCAGGGGTTTGGTCCCTTAATGAGTCTTGTGACCGGTGAATGCGCAGAGCTGGACTCGTGGGCAACAGACGATACTGGAATGGTGGTCATTCCAGGAAATCCTCGTGTTAGAGGCCTTGGAATGAGCGCAGACAGCGCTCGTGGGGGCCCCCTCTCTACAGCGCCTGCTTCACTGCAATGTAGAAATCAGGTGCTGCATTTTCATATTGAACTTTTTTGTTAAATAAACTTTTGTAAAATGCTTCCTCACACATTCTGAACATAGAAAATCGAATGTTAGCTCTTATTCTCACTTTTTCTAACATGAACTATTTCTCATCAAGACTGATTTGTCCCAAAGTTTTTAAGCATTAATACAGAAGAATCTGGTTAAATGTGAAGCGTGGCGGGGTGCCTGGGCGGCTCAGTCGGTTGAGCGTCCAACGTCAGCTCAGGTCTTGATCTCGCGGCTCATGAGTTCAAGTCTCGAGTCAGGCTCTGTGCTGACAGCCTGGAGCCTGGAGCCTGCTTTGGATTCTGTGTCTTCCTGTCTCTCAGCCCCTCTCCTCCTTGGGCTGTCTCTTGGTCTCATTTCTCAAAAATTAACATTAAAAAAAATGTGAAGCATGGCTAGGATGCTTTTTTCCATCTTTTTTTTGTTTATTTATGTATTTATTTTGAGAGAGAGAGAGAGAGAGAGAGAGAGAGAGAGAGAGAGCATGCGTGCAAGCAGGGGAGGGGCAGAGAGAGAGAGAGAGAGAGAGAGAGAGAGAGAGAGAGAG
>NC_043704.1:558214-560435 GCF_006229205.1 Suricata suricatta
ACGTGCACGCCCGGGTGGATTTCTTCTGACCATGAATTGTAATTTTCAAAGCTGTTATAGCCGCCTTGATGTACTTGACTTTTCCAAGTACAGAGTGCGAGTGAAGTAAAACCAGGAGGTAATGGATACAGTTGTTTCGTTCGAACACAAGAATAGAAGTAGAACTCTAGAGGAAAACAAAACAAACAAAACCCAACAGGAATTAACCCGGACAAGCACAGACAAGTCGGAAACCGAGTGCGGCCCGGCGCCGGTCCACAGCGCGCCGGGCCCGACGCCCCATCCGGGCGGGTGCAGGCCGGCTCCGCGGGGTCGTGGTCGTGCTGTGGGTGTTGGGAGTTTGTGGTGAGTTTTGTCTTCTTTTCCTGGTGTTTCCTACTTTGTGGTCATATTTGTGGTACAATGAAAACACATTTTAGGAAGAAACGTGAACATGGATTCCGAGCATCTGCTTCTCATAATCTCTGTGATGGCTTTTCCGGGGACATCTGTGCAGGGGGGCAGCGGGGGGGTCCTGGCCCAAACGGAGTGTCCGTCAGTGACCACCCACACCCGCCCCCCCGAGGCCCAGAGAGGTGGGAGCCGAGGGAGGTTGGTGTCCCGGGCGGCCCACCTCACTGCTCCTCCGGGAGTGGGGGTCCTGGGCTGCCCCCCACCCCCGGAGCCTGATCTGGCCACCTCTCTTGCAGTGTACCTCTACGGGGAGGCGGCGCAGACAGCCGGGCGCCGGGCCCTGCCGGCCATCCGGGCCGGGGAGTATGAGGCGCTCCCAGAGAAGGTGCGTGCCTCCTCGCCTGGGCGGGGTGGGGGGGGGGGCCCTCCTCCCTCCCCTTCCCCCACCCCGGCAGGGCACCCCTCCTGTGAGGGACACGGCAGCCTAGGCGGAGTCTTCCCACAGCTCAAGCAGGCCGAGTGGGCGCCTGACTTTGGTCCCAGCACCTTCGTCCCCAGCTGGGGGGCCACTGTCACGGGGGCACGGAAATTCCTCATTGCGTTCAACGTCAACCTGCTCAGCACCAAGGAGCAGGCGCACCGGATCGCCCTCAACCTCCGGGAGCAAGGGCGCGGGAAGGACCAGGTGAGCAGCCTGCCGTCCCCACCAGGGCCTGGCTCCGTCCCCAGGGACTCATGAGGGGCTCATGGGAGAGAGCCAGGGGTAGGGTGGTGTCGTGGTATGGACTGGCCGACAGCCCAGCCTTGGTGTCCCCAACTGCCGGACCGGGCGGCGGGGGCTCCCGTGATGGGAGCTGGGGACACTTGCTTTAAGAGACATTTGCACGGAATCAGGCAGGGAATGTAGCTATGGTTAGAAGGCTGCAGCATTCCTAATAGGAAGGAAGCGGCTTCTGCGCCCCAGGGCCCTAGGCCTCCAGGTGTCCCAGGTACCCCCAGGGGCCCCCGCAGGCCTCCAGGTGTCCCAGGGACCCCCAGGGGCCCCACATACTCCCAGGTACCCCCAGGGGCCCCGCAGGCCTCCAGGTGTCCCAGGTGTCCTGACCCACCACGTCTGCCACAGCAGCTGTCTCCCACTTTGAGCTTTGATTTTACAGAAAGTGTGAGTTGGACCCACAGACACAGAGACCCTTGGGGAAGGAGGTAGAGGGTGACATCCTGCCTGCTTGTCAGCCCCCCGCCCCCAGAGACCTGGGTCCTGCCAGACAGCTGAGGGCCCAGGCCCCCAGCCTCCCGGCCCATGCACACAGTGCGCAAGCACAACACACACAGCAAGCCCTAAATCGTATTTTGCTCCTGCTGAGTTCAGAGGGCAGAGGTGGTTCTTAGGTGGACTGAGCCACCCCGAGGAGTGAGGAGCAGAGAGCCAGTCTTGGGGTGCAGGGGGATGGCAGGGTGGGAGTTTGGGGTTGGATGGGGGTGGCCCCGGGCAGGCCCCCAGCCTGTAGTGTGTGGGCGAAATGTGGCCTGGGAGGCAGAGCTGGTCTGAGGCTGGTGCCCTGAGTGGGCACCAGCCTGGCACCTGACCTTTGGGGGCTCAGTTTCCTTGTGGTGAGAGGGTCCCTCCCTGGCTGGCTCAGGTGAGAGCTCTGGAGAGTGAGGAGGAGGGCAGCCTACCAGCTATCCGCACAATCTGCACCACGGAGTCCTCCCCACACAGTGTGTGCACCACAGTCCTCCCCACACAGTCCATACCACACAGGCCTCCCTGCACAGTGTATACACCACAGTCCTCCCCACACAGCCCTCCCCACACAGCCCTCCCCAC
>NC_043704.1:560535-567234 GCF_006229205.1 Suricata suricatta
TCCTCCCCACGCAGTCCTCCCCACAGTGTGCGCAGAGTCCTCCCACGCAGTCCTCCCCACACAGTCCTCCCCACACAGTGTGTGCGCCACACTCCTCCCCACGCAGTCCTCCCCGCACAGTGTGTACACCAGAGTCCTCCCCACATAGTCCTCCCCACACAGTCCTCACACAGTCCTCCCTGCACAGTGTATACACTATAGTCCTCCCCACACAGTCCTCCCCACACAGTGTGTACAACACAGTCCTCCCCACACAGTCTTCCCCACACAGTCTGCAGGCCATGGCGTTAGTGGAAGGAGGGAGCCCTCCAGCCAGCTGGGAGTTTAGGTGCCAGTGGCAAGTGTAAGTGCAGGTGCCAGGGGAGGACAGGCAGGGCCTGAGCGGGCAACGTCTTTTCCTTTGCAGCCAGGACGCCTGAAAAAGGTGCAGGGCATTGGCTGGTACTTGGACGAGAAGAACCTGGCCCAGGTGTCCACAAACCTCCTGGACTTCGAGGTGACAGCGCTGCATACCGTCTATGAGGAGGCCTGCCGAGAAGCGCAGGTGAGCAGGTGTCCCCTGCTGGCCGTGGGGGCCCCTCCCGGTGAGCGGGGCGGGTGTCCCCTGCTGGCGGGGGTCAAGTCCCTCCCGGTGAGTGGGGCGGGTCCCAGGTCGTCTCGAGGCTAGCTCCCCTGGGCACTGACCCTGCTGGACCTCTGCAGGAGCTGAGCCTCCCGGTGGTGGGCTCACAGCTGGTGGGCTTGGTGCCTCTGAAGGCCCTTCTGGATGCCGCCGCCTTCTACTGCAAGAAGGAGAATCTCTTCGTCCTGGAGGAGGAGCACCGCATCAGGCTGGTGGGCTGCGCTCCCGCGAGGCGCCGCTGGGGGGGATGGGAGCAAGCTGGATGCTCTCGGAGCGGGCCTGGGTGCTGGGCGCACCTGCGCCGCGGGCCTGGAGCCCCGTCCGCAAGCTCGGCCCGGCTCCTCCTCTTCCGCTGCTTTAGTGCCTGGGCTTAGATGACGTCATGCTATTATCATTTCGGGGAAACTACAGTTTTCTTTGTGGCCGAGATGTTCAATCTTGTAAAAAGGCCTCGGAGAGGATGCACGCCACTTTCCCCCGTCCTTTCTGGTGTCTGTCCTGGAGGTGCCTCGCTCTGGCGGAGCTGGGAGCACTCACTTCCGGCCCGGCGCCCGGGGCACCCCGGGAGGCTCCCACCGGCACTGCCGGGTCACTTAGAAGCTGGCGCTGCTGTCCCAAGATATACAGTTAATTGGAATTCCTCCGCAGGAAGTGCGAGAGGGCGGAACACTCTGGAAGTCTTGGTCTTGTAGTTGACTTGACCCCTTTGCGTTTCCTGATTCAGTAAATATGTCTGGACTCTTTTGTCCCGTTTGCAGGCCTGTGGGGGTGTTGGACATGGTTCCTTCCAGGTTTATGGAAGAGTCTACTTTTTAGGTATTCTGGTGATTACCTTTATAACTTAATATACTTACCTCTGTTTTTAACGGTTTAAAAATTTTATCCAAATTTTCAAATATGTAGTTTATCAGTTTCTATCACTACACTGACAGTCTGCCATGGAGGAGAGAAAACAAACGTACTTAGCATCTAGGCACATCTTTTCTTCCTTCTCTATTTCCTGAATTTTCTGAGGTATAGTAGTTATTAGTGGGCGGTGGGACTTCTTCTGGTGGTTACTTTTTTCAATTTTTTATTTTCTTTTTTAAACGTTTATTTATTTATTTTGAGAGAAAGAGGCAGGAGAGGGAGCGAGAATCTCAAGTAGGCTCCACCCTGTCAGCTCCGGGCCCCACTTGAGACTGGAACTCACGAATCTTAAGATCATGACCTGAGCCAAAATCAAGAATCAGACACTTAACTGAAGGAGACACCCATGACCCTCAACTTTTTCTTTTGTAGTAAAATGCTTGTAACATACAGTTGGCATCTTAACCATCTTTATTTATACAGTTAGTGATATTAAGTACATCATAATGTAATACAGCCATCATAACCCAGAATGGGTTTTTCTGTGTCTACAAAAAACACCATTAGGGTTCTGATAAGGACTGCATTGATTCTGTGTGTTGCTTTGGGAAGTATGGCCATCTTAACAATAAGAACGTGTTCCAATCCAGGAACATGGGCTTTCCATTGATTTGTGCATTTTAAAATATCTTTTAGCAATGTTTTGTAGTTTTTATTGTAGAAACTTTTACCTCCTTGGTTAAATTAATTACTTCCTAACTATTGTATTCTTTTTGATGCTATTATAAATGGAATTATTTTTGCAATTTCTTCTTAAGATTGCTGATTGTTAGAGTATAGAAATGCAACTGACTTTTCTGTGTTGACTTTCTATCCTGCTTCCTTGTTGAATTCATTTATTAGTTCTAGGTTGATAAATTATTAAGTTTAAATAATATGCTGAATTCTTTCACTCTTTATCAATGTTAGTGTCTGTTGAGGCTTGGTGAAGAAAGACAAGAACGTTAGTGCACGTGCGCAAGTGTCATCTCTACTTTAAGTTGTTATGTTGCCATTTTTACATTGTCAAGTCTATAGCATGTGCCTTCTGTATCTGGTCCGCATGTATTAAGAAGCCACAGATATTTAACCTTCTGTCTATTCGTAGATGAGGTCATCTCTCTTCCTGTCTGTTGTTTGTTGCTTGCATCTCACGATTGAGCAGATTTTTCCCTCCTCCCCCACCCCCAAAAGCAGATTTTGTAAACAAAGTCTCATGGAGCTTTTCCTTGTGGGCCCTGGCATGGTTGGCAATGTCTTTCTGTGAATTTATTCTTGTATGGCGATTGGATAGCAAAATCCCGAGTCACTTGTTTTTCCCTGAGAATAGTGCATCCCTGTCTTTGCCATCTTCTGGAATTGACTGGCTCCTGGGGAGGTTCAGACTGCCAGGTGATCTTCCCGATCTCCAGGGACTGGGTTTGTCCGTGATGCCTGCAGACCCCTTCTCTGTCCCCAAAGCTCAATAAGCGTCCACATCTCGGCCAGTTATTCGGCATCATTTTCTTCTCTGGAGCAATGTTCCCGGTGACTTACAGATTCCATACTTGCTTCATTTCAGGAATATTTCCCTCTGTTACACTTTTGTTCCCGTTATTTTGTTCTTTCACTTCCAGGATGCCAGTCCCATTGCAGCGGCACATTTCTGTCTTTCCTTGACTTTATTTCCACTTCTTTCCCCTGGTATTCACTGTGGTTTTCTCGAACCCAGCCTCTAAGCTGCTGGTACAGTTTATGGCCAGGTCTATTACAAATTTTGTGTATTTTCATGCTGATATAATTCCCTAATCACAGAAAAGATGTAGGAATGGCACAAGGACCCCTTTACGTGTTCCGGGTTTACCAGTATTTCGAATGTGCCCTGTTTGCTGTATTACTCTCTTTCCGTATCCACGTAGAGTCATGTCGTGTTGTGTTTGGGGCAGCTGAGAGCAGGTTAGACACTGTACCGTGTTACCTAGAGTGCAGTCGGCTGTATTTCTTGAGAACTAGGACATTCTCTGGCACAACCTCAGTACGAGGAGGAAAATCAGGAAATTCGGTGTGAAGACAACCGTTGTATCGAGTCTGCAGACCGTCACTGCCTGACACTGAGGTCCCCGTCCTTCCTGTCATCACGCTCTGCGCTCCCACCAGGCAGAAGTCCGGATGACAGCCATTTACTGCGATTATTACCTTTCCTCCGAACCTTCCCTGTGCTCCTGCTCCTTGTGGACCTTGACATCCTTTGAAAGCACAGAGCTGTGTCCTACAGCAGCTCCTGCCTGCTCGGCTGTGTGCCCAGCACGCCCATCTGGCGCCATCGTCTCCCTGGGGCCTGGAAGCCTTGGGTCAAGGTGCTGTCCTCTGATGCAACGTTTCCGTTTTTCCTTTTGTGGTGGGTGCGCTGTGGGACGTCCTTCAAGGATATGCAAGGACCCTGCTCCTCTTGAAATTCCAGCCATAAGTTTTAGCAGCCAGTAATGGTTTTCTAATTTGACACTTTTTTCTGTAAGAAAAAGCTTTTGCCTTTCCTACATGTGTTTATTCCTCTCAATGGGCTTGATGCTTCTCTGTGGATTTTAGGTATCAAGGTGATGCTGGCTTCATAGAATGAGTTTGGAAGTTTTCCACTTCTCTGTATATTTTAACACATTTTTTATTCTTTATCGGAAAGTTCTAGTATCTGCCGTCTTCGAAGGTCTGATTTGCACATGGCCACATCTGCAGACTTTCTCACGGTCACTTGCTTCTTCGTGTTTTGTCATTTGTGATTATAAGTGCACTTTCTACCACTTTATCTGTGGTAGTTCTTGGACACCTGGGTCAAAGGTCGGATTTGCCTCCGTGAGGTCTTGGGGGCGTGATCACACCGGACCCCCCAGATCCAGTCTTTTGCTTGGAGCTCTGGGGCCCCACATGTAGAGAGCTCCAGGTGAACCGTGGCCCACATACGCACCAGGGAGACCATGCTTAGAATTCCCGGCAGGGCCTCTTCCTGCGCGCCAAAGGGACGGCAGAGACCGAGAACTACCCGGATGACGGCCTCAGTGGGCTTCCCCCACCCCGTTCATCCTCGGAGATGTCCCGTTTCAGGGGCCTCCAGTCTGACCCCCGCCTCCTCAGGACTTGACACTGCCCTGCTTGTGGGCAGCTTCTAGAAACTCCCAGATGTCCCTGGGGCACCCAGCTTCAGGGTGAGCAAGCTGCCTGGTTCCCTTTCTGGTCATCCCTGGCCTTGAATGAGCTCCTTGACTCTGTCCGCGTAGCCAGGCATGCAAATTCATTTTTAAAGTTCTGTTTGTCTTTCTGAGGTCTTGTGTGTGAGGAGGGCTTTGCCTCACTGCTCGCTGAGGACTGTGATGGGTGCTCAATAGGCCTCAGTTATTAAATGTTTATTTATTTTAGGAGAGACAGAGACAGAGACAAAGAGATTGCTGATGGGGGAGGGGCAGAGGGGAGGATCCAGAGCAGGCTCCTCGCTGGCAGCACAGAGCTGGACACGGGGCTCGAACTCAGAAGCTGCAAGGTCATGACGTGAGCTGGTCGGACACTCCACCGACTGTGCCCCACAGGCGCCCCTCAAGAGACCCTCTGACCCATTTCCCCGTCCTCAGGGAAGCCTCCCGCCACCCCGGGCCCCACTGGCTTGTTTCTCTCGAACACTTGTCCCTCTCTAGTTTTGTAGAAAGTGTCGGCCTTGTTTGTTGGCTCTGAACGCGCCGGGCTGTGCTGCTGGCAGACACGCTGTGAAGTGTCTGAATATTTTTTGGTGGAGAGAATTCTAGTCTTTTTTAAAAAATTTTAATGTTTATTTACTTTTGATAGAGAGAGAGCAGGGGAGGGGCAGAGAGAGAGAAGGAGACAGAATCTGAAGCAGGCTCCAGGCTCTGAGCTGTCAGCACAGAGCCCGACATGGGGCTTGAACCCCCGGACTGTGAGATCATGACTTGAGGTGGAGTAGAAGGCTTGACGGCTCAGCCCCCCAGGCACCCCAAGAATTCTAGTCTTAAATGGAGGTTGTTCCCATTTGATTTTGAATTTAGGCAGAATCTCCTTTTCCTCACAGGACGAGTCTTATGTGGAGGTGAGTTGGGCAGCTCCTGGGTTTTAACAGTTGTGAGAACTGACATTCCAAGAAGTAAAGTCTTGTCCAGAGGGGCGGTTTTGTCAGCCACTTTCAGGGATGGGCTACACGTGTGGGGTTTTCTGTGGGACATATGTGGCTTGGAACGAGGGCACTGCCTCTCTGGGCCTCAGTTTCCCCATGGGGTAAGACGTGTGGGCGTCTCTGTCAGGAGGTCTTTGGGGGCCCCTGCTCTGGGCTGGGGGCTTTCCCGGGAGCTCTTGGTGGGTGGGCACGTGGCCAGCTCTGCCGGGCTGCCCACACAGGGTGGATTGGAGCGGGGACGTCACCGCGAGCACAGGTGGGACCCCGCTCCTCAGGGCCCCGCCTCACGTGGGGGGCCGAGGGGGCTCATCCTCACCAGCCCCTTTTTCCAGGTGGTGAACCGGCTGGGCCTGGACTCTCTGGCCCCTTTCAACCCTAAGGAGCGGATCATCGAGTGAGCACCTCCCCCGTCCCCGCAGACGCCTGCCGCAGTCCTTCCAGAGCCTTCTGCTTGGTCACTTATTCATCAGCAAACAAGGCTGAGGGCTGCTTGAAGGGACGCAGTGAGGTCCCAACAAGGTCCCATGTGTCCTCACAAGGGCTTCTGGGTGGTCACGCTGCTCTGCAAACTGGGACTGGGTTCCCTCCCCTGTGTTGGTGACGGGGTGTGTGGAGGGGCCTGGGGTCAGGGATCAGGGTCTGAGCCAGCCTTGCCCTCACAGCCTGGCGGTAGTGACCCTGAGCCCTGTCTTCCATCCCCCTGTCCCTGAAAGCCCCATCCCGCATCCCTGGCCCTGCATGACAGAGGACATGTCCCCTGTCCCTGTCCCTAGCCCTTCCCTCCCCCCTCTGAGCTGGCTGAGCCGCCCCTCCCCACAGGTACCTGGTCCCCGACCGCGGGCCTGAGCGGAGCCTGGTGGACGAGCCCCTGGGTGCCTTTGTCCGCGAGGTGGGCGCCCGCTCAGCGGCCCCGGGGGGCGGCTCTGTGGCAGCGGCCAGTGCAGCCATGGTGAGTGCGAGGGGACGGGCGAGGGGCAAGGACGGGGCCCGGGCGCCCGGGCCTCACGCACGGCTCCTCTCTCGCCCAGGGCGCCGCGCT
>NC_043704.1:567334-574742 GCF_006229205.1 Suricata suricatta
TCCGCACCCACCCCGGGGCCCCTGAGGCCTGCAGCCACTCCGCACCCACTCTGGGGCCCCTGAGGCCTGCAGCCACTCCGCACCCACCCCGGGGCCCCTGAGGCCTGCAGCCACTCCGCACCCACTCTGGGGCCCCCGAGGCCTGCAGCCACTCCGCACCCACCCCGGGGCCCCTGAGGCCCACAGCTGGCCTGGCACCCACCCCGGGGCCCCTGAGGCCCGCAGCTGGCCCAACGCCCAGGCGCACAGACCCTGGAGGAAGGCATCAGGAGGGGTGTCCCAGGAGGGTGCGTCCCAGGAGGGGCGGGGGGCCAAGCCCCCAGCGGAGCCGGGGGTTGATGGTTCCAGAGGGACTGGGGGAGACGTTTCAGCCACAAGACAGAGGACCGCGGGGAGGGCTGGCGGGTCGGATCGGAACCCAAGAGGGAGCTGGGGTCCCAGGTGGTTGGTGACAGCGCCAGAGCCCCGCTGTGCGTCTGTCCGGGAGCGTTCCCGGCGGAAGGGCCGGGAGAGGCCTGAGCCGCCCGTCCGGAGCCCGCTCGCAGGCCGCGCTGGGGTGAAGGGCAGTCAGGGCGGCCGGGGGGCCGTGCACCCCCAGAGTGAAGGCGGGATGCCGACAGGGAGGAATCAGTCTCCTCCGAAGAAGTCACCGTCTGGAACTCAAGTTCATGTCCTCTGGGAGGGAGGTATAGACATGCTCTCCGTTTCCCATTTGTGTTTTTACCTTTAAACTTCATTTGTTTGCTTTTGAAAATAGGCCAAAGCTTCAGGCGGTTCAGAGTTCACGAGGGCAGGAGGGTAGCGCCGCCACGCCCCCCCCCCCCCCCCCCCCCCCCGGCCACACCCCGCGCAGGCGCAAGTTCTAGGGTGTGCGTCCTGGGGTGTTTATCTATATTCTCCTAGATCTGTTCTTCTCTTCTCTCCTTCCTCACACAAACGGCATCATCCATCTGTGTTCTTAGTTTGCCACTTGTGTTTCTCATTTGGTGTCCTAGCGGAGATCTTTCTATATGGCAAATAGAGACCACACCCCCATTTATTCCATGTAACATACCGCCATCACCCGTGGCCGGCCACCTCACACGTGCTCAGAACACCTCCGTGAGCCCGCGGACGGGCCGGACGCCTCACACACGGCCTGCTTTACGGGAGACGGTGAGGGTCTCGAGTAGCTGACCGAATCCCATACTGTGTGGGCACAGAGTGGCTGTCGGTGTGCGGGGACCGCGTGGGCGTGGCGGCCCAGCCTCAGGATGACCCCGTGTGGGAACTCCAGGCACCGTATTTACCGAACCACATCCTGGGGCACCACGTAGAGTGGAAGATCCTAAGCTGAACCCTCCTGAGTTGGGACCGTCTGTATCCTGCAGATGTCTGGGTCACAGAGCCGTCGGCCAGCCTCATCGGGGTATCGCGGCCTTCTTGTTGGCACTGGGGACACTGCTGTGTGAACACGTCTGGCGTCTGTCCCTGGGCGCTGGGGGCCGCCTGTGGGAATGATCCGCAGGGCTTGCTGCCCAAGGTGGCTGTGCTTCTCACTTTGAAGGCTGCTGCCAAGTGGCCCTTGGGGGGCTGCACGGATGGGGCCCCGCCCGAGAGGTCTGAGGGCTCCTCCCTGGACCCCGCCATCGGACTTGCAGTCACCCGTGGTTTGTCTCTGGAGCTGCCCTGGTGTGCGCTGCTCAGTGTGGGCAGCCAGGAGCGTTTCCCGAACGTCTCACGGCGGTTTTGTGTCCCTTCTAGAGAAGAAAGGCACCCTTCCCGCCGGCTAGGACCTTCCCACACACTCAGGACTCGCTCTGTGGGTGTCCGCTGGCCGTTTGCTCGTGCTGGTTCCTGGGACGGGCTTTGTAGGCTGCACAGTCTTCCGTCCCTGAGCTCGGGGTCTGCCGTCTGCCCTCTCCGAGGTTTCGTGCCCGGTTCACAGCCCTGGCTGCGCTTGCTGGGCTTCTCCAAGGTTCCCTCCAGACTCCTGTGCTCGGATGAACGCGGACACTGAGAGCTGGTTAGGGAGAAGCATCAGCTTAAATACAAATACAAACATTTAGGGCTAACCAGTGATTAGAAATTAGGTGAATGAACAGAAAACAGCTGGAGGGAGTAGAAAAATGAAAATCTAATCAGAAGTGAGGGAAGAAAAGAAGGATAATCAGCAAGAGTGTGTGGTTTCGAGAGAGCTTAAGAAGGGACCAAGAGCCACACTGTCAAAGTCACACCCGCGAGAGTGAGTGTGGAGCGCCACACTCCCTGGGGGCGGAGGGAGTTCTGAAAACAAAGGAGACGTCCTTGTCTTGTGCCAAATGCATAAGTGATTTCCAGAAGGGGTTAAACATAGTTCATAATAAGCCTAACTCCAAGCGGGTGGCACCCTCACCTGGACGCAGACATGACCACGGGAAGGCATCAGCCCCGCTCGGCCTGGCTGCGTCACGGTGGCAGCCGGGGTCAGTGTCCCATGCGTGTGAGGACGGCTGTGGAGACGGGGCGGGGAGGCGGCCTCGGGACACTCGGGGTGTGTCTTGTCCGTCAGCGGGAGACGCTGGGGCGGTGGCCCGGCGAGTTCTGGGCAGGGCTGGGGCCCACTTGCTATCAGGCCTGCTGACAGAGCGTCGACTTGGATGGAGATTTAGCCAAATCTCGCACGGGCACATTCCCCACCCGGCGAGGCCTCGGGCCCTGGGCCCTTGCAGGTGGGCAGGGCCGGATGTGGGTGTGTGAGGGAGAGGCCTGGGCAGAAGGGGTGCGCCGATGGGGTGCCGTCTGGCGCAGGGGCCTGCATAGGGTGTGTGTGACCACCTCCAAAGGAGGGCCTGAGCCGGGGGTGGGGAAGCACCTGTAAGCTCTAGACTCAGGGTTGCACAGTCGTCTGTGTTAACCCACAAGTAGTGACTGGAGCCCGTGCTATGCGAGGGGCCCCCAGCCCTGGGGGCGCCCCCCAATCCTGAGGGCCTGGAGCCTGGCAGAAGTGCTCCCAGCGCGTCCATGCCCTGCAGAAATGCCAGCCCTGGGGGCGGTGGTGTGGACGCCGTGTGGCCCCAGGGCACGGCCATGCTCACCCCACTCGCCGTGTGCTCTGTTCCCGCAGGAAGCGACAAAGCTGCCCAAGAACACGCCTGAGGAAAGGGAGCGGTGAGTGCCGCAGTGGCCGTGGGGCCGAGCCACCCGGACCGTGGGCACCCAGGAACCTTGACCTTGGAGCCATTTAGTCCCCCCTCTGGGGCCGCGTCGTGATTGGACAACGCCCCTGTTGTCCTCACCCTGGTTCTGTCTGCTGGAGTGGAGCCGTGGGCGGGTCCGGCGGCCCCCGGGTGCCCTGGGCTCTCACCATCCACCCCCTTGGTTTCAGGCGGGCGGCTGCCCTGCAGGAGGGGTTGAGGCAGGCGGTGGCCGTGCCCTTGGCGCTGGCAGAGAAGGTGACCTCACTGTGGCCCGCGCTGCAGGAGCTGGCACAGTGTGGAAACGTGGCCTGCCGCTCGGACCTGCAGGTACGCGGGGTCGGCCTCCCACTGTAGGGGAGCAGCGTGGAGGGTGGTCGGGCATTCACAGGACGCTGCCCGGGGTCCTGGCCGGGCTCAGCCACCAGAGCCTGCTGGTTCATCCCGTTCCAGGAGCAGGAAGTAGGGACGTTATTTAAGCCTTCGTGGCAGCGGGGCTGCAACTCTCATGTCCCTCCAGAGTCCACCCCTGACCACGCCCCGCAGACTGTGCTGGAGACCCCATCTCCTCCCTCCCTCATCCTCTCCCGTTCCCGCCTTCTCACGGCCCCAATTCTGGGAAGCACCCAAGGCAGCTCGCAGATGTGCACAGCTGGTGCGCGGAGGGCTCAGGCGTGGGAGCACAGCAGTCCATCCCGAGTGCCACAGTTCACGGGGTCTCTATGAGAGGACACCTGTGCTCCGTGTCTGATTCTGGGGCCCCGGGAAGCAACCCTTCCTCCCTGGGGGGACAGCCACATGCCGTCTGGACACAAGGGGGCTCCCCTTTCGGGGTTCAGGGTTCTGGGTTTGCCCCCGACCGTGCTCTGACCTGCTCCTCCCGCCAGCAGGCAGGACCCTGGAGCGCCGGCCACGGTCAGGGCCTGAAGCTGCAGGCCAGGAGGCCGCGCCTTGCTCAGACCGGGGGGTGGGGTGGGGGGGGGAGGCTTCATTTTCTACCCCCAGGACGTGGTTGTCGTCTGTCCCTGGAGGGGCCGGGTCAGAGCCCACCTTGCTGTGCGTGGGGTCCCAGGGCCTCCTCATACAGGCCAGCCCTGTGCTGCCTGGGGACCCTCGGATGCTCATTTGTTGGGGTGTGAGGGCCCCCAGAAGTGGCCCTGAGTAGCAGAGTGGGCAGGGTGAGCCGCCGGGTCACAGCCAGCCAGCTCGCTCCTGGTCCCGTCGCAGGTGGCAGCCAAAGCCCTGGAGACGGGTGTGTTCGGGGCGTATTTCAACGTGCTCGTCAACCTGAAGGGCATCACCGACAGTGTGTTTAAGGAGCAGGTGAGCAGGAGGGCGGGGTCTGGCCCCGCGGCGGGACCTGGAGGCTGCTTCGGGGTGGGGGTCCCACGATGCTTCTCTGGCCTCCCCTGGTGGCCATTGTCCTCTCTGGGGTTTCTGTGGAGGCAGATGGCCGGGCCTCACCAGCCGGGGGGTCTGGGGAGCTGCTGGGTGGGACCCCCACGTCCTCTGTGGGGCCGTCCACACTCACCTGCTTGGCAGAGCCACCCGGGGTGCCGTGGCCGGTGCCCTAGCACGGGTGTGCAGGGTCTCAGAGAACAGTCACCAACCTACGACGCGATCTTAGCTTCAGCGTCTGTGATCGTTTCGTTGTGATTGCTGTTGAGGTCAGTTTGAGGGATGTACAGTTCACCATTTTAAAGTGTGCAGCTCAGGGCATTCTGCATATGTGTGACCACCATCTCTATCAAGTTCCAGAACATGCTCATCCCTCCAAAGGGAGCAGCGCCCCTTCCCCATTGTAAGACCGCTGCTCCTCAGCCCACAGCCCCTGACACCACCCGTGTGTCTCTGTGATTTTGCAATAATCTCTAAAAAGTGACCTCACAGCTGGGGATGAAGGCCTTTTCAGGGGCTGACCTTGACCTCTGAGGGAAGTCGATGTCCACCATGTGTCTACGCGGCTGTGGACGGAATGGTGGGCCCTGCGTTGTGGCTGAAGTGGGAATAAGCAGGCGGTGGGGGGGGCTGGGCCTGGCAGTCCTCACATCTCAGGAGAGATGCGTGGGGAATCGGCGTTCCCCAGGCGAGGGGCTTGGGGAGCACCGCCAGAGGCGCAGGGAGGTGGCAGGGGTCGCGGGCCGGCGGGGACGGGCCCCAGGGGTGGGGTGACGCCTGGGCCTTTGTCTGGCAGACCCACCAGCACATCTGCAGCCTCCTGCAGGAAGCCAAGACCCAGGCGGCGCTGGTGCTGGACTGCCTGGCGGCCCGGCAGGAGTGAGGGCGCCGGGGACCTCGTGAACGCTGCACCCCTCAGTGCCCCTCCCCTTCCCCGGAAGGGTCCAGCCTCCAGACCGGCCCCTGTGGGGCGCTGAGCGGGCTGGGTGGGGCGGCAGGATCGCCCCCCATCTCTTGTGGCTTCTAGTAAAGTCCTGACACACCAGTGCCTGCGTAGTGTGTTTGGGGCTGGGAGAAGGGCAGGGACGGGGGCCCATGACCAGTGCGCGTGGGGACAGGCGGTCAGAGGAAGTGGGGGCACAGCATAGGTGACATGCTGGTTCCAGGATTCCACAGGCAGGTGTGAGATGCCACTGGGGTCACAGGTCGCTGGGAGCACACAGCGCTGGTGTGGGATAGTGGAGGGCGTGCGTCCTGGAGTCGGGAGGAGTGGGACTGGTGCGGGCCCCTCACCGGGACTGTGAGGGTCTAGATCATTCTAGTCCAGGTCTGTTCTTCCTCCAGAGTGGAACTGATAGACGGGACATTCACTTCAAACACCTTGATGCAGCGGTCATGGAGTGTGGGTGCTGTGTCTGGGTGAGGGCACCTATGGCCTGGGGCACATGAAAACACTTTTTTAAAATGTTTGTTTTTGAAAGAGGGAGCAGGGAAGTGGCAGAGAGGGACACACAGAATCCACAGCAGGCTCCAGGCTCTGAGCTGTCAGCACAGAGCCCGACGTGGGGCTTGAACCCACGAACACCGAGATCATGACCTGAGATGAAGTCACTGCTTAACTGACTGAGCCCCCAGGCGCCCCAACTTGTGCACATTTTTGAGGCCTGGGGAGCCACAGGGAGCTGGGACCTCACTTTTGGGCACTGCGTGCTGGCGATACTTCGTGGTTGGCACCTCTCACTGTCCTGGGTGGCACTAGCCACTCCGCCGTGTGCCTTGGTTTCAGACTTCTGGCCTCCAGGCTGTGGGCCAGTTTCTGTTGTTTAAGCCACGGTTTGTGGTCTTCCGTCTTCTGTTGCAGCAGCCCGGCACTCACGGAACGGGAAGGGCAGGGTGTGCAGCGGCGGGGGGGCGCATGGTCTGGGTCTGGGGCGGGGGGTGGGGTGGGGGGCGGTGGTTTGGTGGGGGATTCCTGTACAGAACTTCTCAGAAGGTGAATTTAAAAGACCAGCGTGTCTGAACAAAGAGTCACTTAGAATCTGTCTACCCAAAATATGGCCTCATGCAAAGCAACAAACTTTTTTTTTTTTTTGAGAGAAAGAGACAAAGAGAGAGAGCAGGGGAGGGGCAGAGAGACAGGGAGGGAGAATACCAAGCAGGCCCCCCACCCATGGCTCTGAGTTCATGACTCAGGTCTCGAACTCAAACCATGAGATCAAGGTGCCCCACAACAAACGTTTTTAAAGCATTCGGGCTTGGCTTGGGGACAGAGGGGGACTTCAGCCAGCAAGCAGCATCCTTTCCAGCTCAATGCCAGCTAGACAGGTGCGGGTTCCAGCGCCTGGCGACAGCACCTGCCCCCAGGAGAGGAGGCCAGCTGGGGCACCCGAATGTCCCCGTGGCCACCACAGAGGTGCGTGGTGGGCGCAGACACAGGAGGCGGAGCGCAGGAGGCGGTTCAAAGCCTTTATTGTGCGGGGCTGAGTGCACACAGGCATGTGCAGGGCTCAGTCTGGGACAGGTGACCTCCGAAGGCCCAGGCGGGCACTTTGGAGCATGACCAGTGGATCAGGTGGGCTCCACAGAGAGCCTTGGGGGAGCACAGGAGGGGCTGAGGGGCCCAGGGCTGAGGCGGGGCGGGGCAGTGAGAGCCTGCCCATGACCATCTGGGGCACTGGCCACCAGGATGCAGGGGTGAAGCCTCTGGGGTCCAGGGAGGGCGTGGAGGACAGGGAGCAGGCAGATGGGCAGGAGGGGTGTAGGGCTGCAGGACCCTCTGGAGGAGCTGCGTGTGGGCGGGGGTCCTCCTTTCCTGACCTCACACCCACACCCAGAGAGATGGAGTCCCCAGCATG
>NC_043704.1:574842-578863 GCF_006229205.1 Suricata suricatta
CATTCAGCTCCTCAGCCCTATGGGCCCCCCTCTGGGACACGGGTCCAGGTTCCCTGACCCCGGGGGCCAGGAGCGTGGTGATCCCATCAAGGAGGTTCTGACTCCGGGCACCAACGCCCAGGGCCGCAGCCCCGGACCCAGGCCTGGGGCGGCTGCTGCAGTCTGGCCCCGGCCAGCGGCCTGTCACCCCAGCAGCACGGCACTTGATCACAGCAATGCGTTCACGTTCTTTTTCAGCTTTTATAGAATGTTTAAGATGTGTCACAACATCTGAAGGGCGTTCCCTGGGCCGTCACCACGCGGTGTGGACGCCAGGCCACCAGCAGGTGGAGCAGCGGTTGCTGGATTTTTTCCAAAGGAGCTTCAGTTACTGACATAGCTTATTTGGGGGCAGCACAGACGAAAAGCAGCTTCTGCTTTAAATCCATGCAGCTGGGACTTGCTGAAAATGTCTAGCAAGTCGTCTGGGTCCCTGCGCTTCCCGGTCACTGCCAGCAGAGACACACGTGGAGGGGGCTGCTCTGTGGGGCAGTTTTCCTCAATGTTGACAAAAATGCACAAGGGGTGACCGCAGGCAGAAGCTGGAGGGAAGCTAGGAGTTCTGGGCGGATTTACAAGGCTCTGCTCTTGGGTCTCAATTTTGGCTAAATAATGGCTTCTCCAAAGATGCCCACATCCTAATCCAGGAGCCTGTGAATATGACCTTATGTGTCCCCCCCCAAACCGCAGATGGAATTAAATGATGACCTTGAAACTATTCTGGATTCTCTAGTGGGCGCTGAGTGCCACCACAAACCCCTCGTAAGAGGGAGGCAGGGCGGTCAGGCTACCAAAGGGGATGGGCTGTGTGACAATGGAGGCAGACAGGAGCTGGAGGAGGCAGGGAGGATCCTCCCGGGGGCCCCCAGAGGGAACGTGGTTCCCCCACAGTGGGGTCTTGGATTTGCGGCCTCCAGGCTGAGCGAGAATAGATTTCTGCTGTTCTAGTGGCCTCGGGGAGCTAACGCAGCCGGGCGGGGCAGCCCCTGCGGCTTCAGCAGAGGGCCAGTGCGGTCTCGGGGTCCCCCACGATGTCCCTGTGCACCAGCTTAAATGTGTCAATGAACAGTTCCATCCAGTCCTGCCGCTCGTTTCCTGTGGCGAACTTGGCTCGCTCGGCGGTGTAGACCAGCACGGCCACCAGCCTGGAGTAGGCGGCCGGGTCCTGCGTGAACTCCGTGGCGTTTAGCAACTGTTGGATCAGGGGGATGGTCCTGGGGAAGGAGGTGTCCGGGCCCTCTTCCGTGCGGAGGAAGGTGACCGGGGGCTCGCCGCCAGGCCACGGTCCATCTGCAGGGGCACCCAGAGAAGGCTTTAAGGCACTAAGTTGGCGCGGGTGCGCCTCCAGCCGCCCTCCTGGGCCGAGCGCATGGCGGGAGCCGGGTGCGTCTCTCCTCCGGGATGACTTAGGGCCCAAGCGAGGAACGGGTGTTAGGCTCGGCCAGCGGGGGGATGAGGAGGCACAGGGGGTTGGGGAGCCCGCAGAAAGCGCGCTGCCGGGGAGACGGGGAGTAGACGCCCCTTCAGGGTCACGACAGACCCGGAGACCCGCCAGACTCTTGGCACACAAGGTGGCACCGACACTTGAGTAGTCTCGGGTTAGCTTCTAGCGGCTTGAGGCTGTGCCCCCGGAGGACCCCAGCCCCGCTTACGATGCCTGACTGAGAAAACCCAGTGTGGCCAGGAGAGTTGTCCGTCCCAGCCCTGACCTGCTGATCGGCCGGCGGGCCCCAGACCCCCTCTCAGAACCGTTACCAGAGGCCTGCAGTGGGAAGTCCTCCTTCCTGTGCCGCGGTGCCCATCTTCCACTGCCCAGAACTACCCCTCGTGGACCTGGGGGCGGCTCTGACACGGGCACTCGGGGCGTCAGGGCCTGACCTCGTGGGCGCCCTGCTCCAGGTGCCCCACCGCCTCCTGTCCTAATGTTCCAGGAGTTTCTGTCTCCTCTGGGTGGGTGCCAGGTAGCAAACCCAGGCGGCCGGGTCCCGTGGACCTCACCCCGCAGCACACACACTGTCCCGGGGCCTGTCCCCCTGCACGCCCAGCCCCAGAGGGTCTCCGGCCTCTGCTCCAGGGAAGGTGGGCTCAAGTCACCCCGGGCCCCCACCTGGGGCCCAGGCCTCATGGTTCTGACCCAGTCACGGAAGCCGCTCCCTGGCCCGGTCTAAGCCACCTGTAATCCTGTCTGCAGCCTGGCGAGGCTGAGAGGCTCACCCGGCCCCAGGGCGCCGGGGGGCGGTTTGTCCTGCCGCTATGTCTGCTTTCTTTCTGGTCACGATGTCTAACGTACTTGGACATTTTGGTCCCTTTACAGGATGAGCTTGTGAGTTTAGCAGAAAAGGTAGTCAGGAGAAGGCGGAGGAGGGTCCGGGGGGCCGCCCCCCTCGCTGCAGGGTCCCGGCGGCTCAGGGCAGCAGGTCGGCGTCCCAGGGGCCAGCGGTACTCTAACAGCAAAACCAGAGACCTCACAAGAGAGGAGGCGGCAGCCTGATGCCTCTCGTGAACGCAGATGCAAAAGTCCCCAACGAGATAGGAGCAAATCACATCCCACGGTGTAGAAAACAAGGCGCAGCACGACCGATGGGATTTACCCCAGGTCTGCACGGCGGGCTCAGGCCTGAAAACCAACGTCCTCCATCACATCAACACGCTACGGAAGGTGAGTCACACGATCCTACCCGAAGATGCAGAGAAAGCACGTGACAAAGCCTCACGCTCGCTCGTCCTCGGTGACAAGGGACCTCTCAGCCTGACAAGGAGCCTCGACCAAGAACCTCAGCCAACTTTGCTCTCAGTGCGGAGAAGCCGAAGCGTCCCGCCACGGCGGGGCCTCTGCTGGGCCTGCGCCTGGGCTGAGGCTCCGGGTTCCGGCCCTCAGGGGCCCGCCTGACGGGGGGGACCCACCCCGTGACGGCTGGGGTGCCGTGCCAGGCGGGGCGGGGCAGGGGCGCCGCTGGGGGATGGGCGGCAGCTCCGGGTGGGCTCTGGCAGAGACGGGCGTCAGGTGTGGGTCCTGCCTCCAGCCATCGCCAGCTGACTCTGGGACCCCAGGCCAGGCGGCGTCCAGAATGACCCCAGAACTCACAGCTGTGGCCAGAGGTACAACCGTGATGACCACTTTCGGGGATGTTCCTGTCAGGGAAGGCTGGGGACTCCTGCCCCCAACCCAAGGCAGCTCTTCCCCCGGGGCTGCCTCTGCCTTGCCCCGAGGGGTACGCGCAAGCCCAGAAATGCCGACTTCGCATGGCAGATGGGGATGTGGACGCAGGCCCCGCGTTTCCTAGCTGTGTCCTCCGTTGGACCTGGCAACGCGGCCCCGCGTGCCCCCCATGGTGGCCCCAGCTCCCCAAGCCGGCTCCTGGGAGGATACGGGCCTGGTGCCCACGGTCCGGCCAGAGGCCCCGGTGCTGGTTCCAGGACCCAGGCTGGCAGGGAGGTCCAGCCGCACCCAGGGCGCCTCCGAGGGCCCCCTGGCCTCAGTCACCGGGCAGGAGAGCCTTGGGGGTGGCATCCAGATGCCAGCAGAGTGCCGACAATGCCAATCCACCTGCTCCCGGGCCCACAGGACCTGGGACAGCCTCTCTGTGCGCCCAGCACTCCATGCTCAAACGAGGTGCGACCCTGTCGGGCCAGGGGCACAGGCCCGAACACCAGCTCCCAGAGGCAGCGGCTCGGGCTGGGGGTGGGAGCAGGAGCGTGCGCCTCCCAGACGGCTGTAAATCAGCCACTCTGTGGACTGCGAGGCGCTCTGGGGGGTCTGCCCCTCCCGCAGGACGGGGACCACGAGGTGAGGAGGCCGTGAGTCTGCTCTGGAGGCCAGCAGCCAGCCAGCCGAGTGCAGGCCTGGGCGCAGCACCCTTCCCAACATGAGCTAAGTGGAGCGGGGGGTGACCAAAGGGTTCCAGGTGCCAACCCTCACCCCCAGCCCCTCCTCAGACGTGCCAGGGTCCTGGGGCTGCGAAGACATTGTCGAGGACTGAGA
>NC_043704.1:578963-604016 GCF_006229205.1 Suricata suricatta
GCGCCGAGGCCCCTTCCTTGAATTTCTGTCTGTCCGCTGACTCTCGTGACCGCACCTCAGGGCCTCCTGCCTGCCTGCGCGGGACCCCCCGGCCCCCCACCCGCCCCCCGTGGGCGCAGCTGACCGGTCTCCGACTTGGGGTCCTTGGCGATGGCCCCCAGCCTGTTGACCACGTTGATGACAAAGTTCTTCTCCAGGGTGAAGTTGGTGTAGCCAATGCTCTCGGAGCTGTCGATGACGAACACCACGTCCAGGGCCCCACACCGCTTCTCGCAGTCTGGGGACCGGGCGCAGGGTCAGTGGGAGGGGCAGGTGTGCGCGGACCCCGGGCCCTGGGAGACGCCCCCAGGGTGCGCAGCCAGTGGATGGTGGACACAGTGACCCTGAGGGGGCGGGTGTGGCCCAGACAGATGACCCTGACCCCTGGATGAGGGCCCCCCAAGGACACAAGTGGGGGCCAAGACTCACCGCAACACCCGCACGTCTCCCTCACGTAGGTCATGACATCACACTCCTGCAACACAGGGGCTCAGCCGCGGCCCGAGAGAGCAAGCTCTTGCTGACCCCGGCCTCTGACCTCATCCCCGCTGCCCTTCCGTCCCCATTTTAGGAGGAGGGACCATTCCGTCTCCACCTGACACTCACCGTGAGGCCGGGGTCTCCAGGGGGGCCGGGCTCTCCCTGGAGGAGGAAAGACGACAGTGAGGGGTGGCCCCTGTCTGGGCTGAGGCTGGGCAGCCCCCTACACCCCGTGCACCAGCCCCACGGGTCCACCACCGGCACGGCCCTGAGGTTCGGGGTGCACGCTGGCTGGGCTGGCCCAGGGCTGTGGCCTGAGTGCTGGAGGGACCAGCAACTGACCTACCTCGGGTCCTGGGGCCCCTCTCGGCCCCCGCAGGCCGGGCTCCCCAGGGGGACCGGGATCTGCCTGAGGAGGGAGAGGGGTGGGTGGGTGGCAGCCTTGACCCTTGGCAGGCCTACAACCCCTGCACGTTCAGCCCCTGCACACCCCTACACCCCCCTGCAACCCCTGCAGCTCCCTATATACCCTGCACCCCCCTGCACCCCCTTGAATCCCCCTGCACGCTTAGTCCCGCAAGCACCCTACATCCCTCTGCACCCTTGTGCTCTCATGTACCCCCCTGCACCCCTCTGCACCCTCATGCACCCCCTCCACCCCTCTGTACCTTCATGCATGTCCCCTTGCACTGTCCTGTACCCCTCTGCACCATCATGCACCCCTCCTGCGCCCCTCTGCACCATCATGCATCCCTCCTGCACCCCTTTGCACCCTCATGCACGCCCCCTGAAGCCCCCTGCAGCTCCCTGCACCCCTGGCCCCGGGTACTTACAGGCTCACCCTTCTCGCCCTTCCTCCCGGGCTCTCCTTTGGCACCAAAGTCGCCTCTGCCCCCCTGAGACACGAACACTGGTCAGCCAGGGCTAGGGAGCTGGCACTGCCCCACCCCCGCCCCAGCCAAGACTTCCAAGGCATCTGTGGGGTCACGGCCTGCTTTTGCCAGGAAGAACCGGTGCCTGGCAGTAGGGTTTGTTACTTGGCCACACACAGCGTTTCAGGAGAGATGCGGTTTCTGGTCTGACAGAGACTAGTGCGTGGAGCTGCCACCACGCAGAGGACACTCGTCGGTGGCCGAGTGTGAGTGAGGGGCATTCGGGCCTCCCCCCGCTGGGGGCAGGGGGACCTCTGTACGTACCTCCGGGCCGCGCGGACCAGGCTCGCCTTTCTCTCCCTGGGAAGCAAGCACAGGTCACGGTCACTCAGCACGGAGCCCGAGGGGCTGTCCCTGGGGCGGGCAGCTGGCTCTCCTGGGGACCCACAGATGTTTGGAAGCTCCCCCACCCCCCGCCTTATGGTCTCAGCTGTCACGCGCTGTATAAAGCCCTGGCGCTGCGGGCGAATGCCACACCCGCTGCCCTGGGTGGATCCCTGGGGGCCTCTGCACCTGCCAGGTGACCCTGCCCCTCCCTTCCCCTCGTCCCCAGGAGGGAGGCCCCTGCAGAAACTTGTGGGTCCCCCAACCCATGCCGGGACTTACGGGCGTTCCTCGGGGTCCTGGGTAGCTGAATCCGGGCCTGCCGGGGTCTCCCTACAGGACGGGGAGGCCGGTCAGGGAGGGTCCGGTGGGAAAGGAAGAGACCGGGCTGGCAGGGACCGAGGAGAGGGTGGAGGGGGCCACCCGCCTGGGGAGGGACCTGCTACCCCCAAGGGTGAGAGCTGGAGGGGCTGCCCGCTCCCTCTGCCCCCCATGCCAAGGGAGCCGGCCTGGGGCGCTCCCGGCAGCCTCACTCCAGGGCTGAGGCTGGTCCTGCCCAGTGGGGTATGGGGGGTACCTTGGGACCAGGCTGTCCTGACTCTCCACGGGGACCAGCGTCACCGGGGTCTCCCCGAGATCCCTGAGGACAGAGAGAAAGCGGAGTCAGAAGCATGTGGACTGACCACCTCCAGCAACACTGTCCTGGCCCTGCTGCCCGGGGCACTGGGCGCCCGGAGGTCACTGCCAGCTCCCCTTCCTCCGTGTGCCGTGTCCTGGCCCCTGGGCCCCACGCCGCCTCCCGCCCGATGCTGGACCCCTCAGGGCAGGGCGTCCGTGTGAGGCACATAGTGGCCCTTGTCCCCTCATGGTGCTGCTGCCCGAGTGGGTCACAGTGTCCTGCCTGGGGACAGTGTCCTGAGGACAGGAGGACCCAAGTGGCATTACAGGGTGGGGGCCCTGCCAGGTGTCCTGCTACTGACCTTCTTCCCGGGCTCTCCGAGAGCCCCCTGAGGGCCTCTGGGTCCAGGCAAGCCTCGGTCTCCCTGAAAGAAATCGGATGTGGCACCTCAGAGACGCCACTGTCGATCCCCGCAGATCGGGCAGGGATGGGGGTTCTTCCTGCTCTCCGAGAGGCCCTGGGCAGGGGAGGGGCGGGGGGCCCTGAGTCCCCCCTCCAGTCGGCAGCTGGGCGCCTGCTCCGGGAGGATGCGCGGTCTCACTTACCTTGGCTCCTTTGTTGCCAACCTCTCCAGCCAGACCCCGGGGCCCCTCAGGGCCAGGGTCTCCCTGTTGGAAGAGAGGCCCCGTGAGCCTGGGGCATGTGGAGGGGGAGATGCCAGGTTATGGCAGGTGACACTGGAACGGTCCTGCTCCAGGGAGGGACTGTGACCCCTTTCCCAGAGGAGGAAACCCCTCTTCAAGCCCTTGACCCAGGTCTCGTGGGGAGCAGTCAGTGCTCGGATTTTGCCACAAAGACCAAGACCTGAGTTTACAGGAGTGTGTGTGTCTGCAACCAAAAGGTGCGGGGCGGAGCAGTGCGAGGCCGGGACAGCTGTGTGTGACCCTCAGGAAACTGCCTTTGCCGCGGTGTGGGTGGGGGTCACCTGTCTCCTGCTTCCTGAGAACCTGTAGGGGGCGCCTCTGCCCCCACTGATGGCCAGGCCCCAGGGGTCACGTTTGTTTTCCTGGGTGGGCGCGGCGGGGAGATGCTGGTGGTCTGCTGTCCCATGGACCCGTCGACACCGTGGGGAGAGGCTGGTGCAGACTCGGCCAACAGCTGCCCCTCTCGGATGCTCACCTTCTCACCCTTGGGGCCATCACCGCCTGGGCTGCCCTTGGCTCCTGGGTCCCCCCTGCGGCCCTGCAGAGAAGGGGGGGCTTGGTGTGGGGCCACATGGCCGTGGGGACCCCATGCTGTGCTCTCCTCACTTGGACCTGGGCTTTAGGGGAGGGGCCTTGGTCCTCTGCAGCCAGGGACTTAGGAAACAGGGGACCCTGACCAGCTTGAAAGACCTAGTCTACTAGGAGTTCAGTTGACGTGCCCGGGGCCCAGCTTGGACCGGCCATCAGCACGGCCATCCCGTTCACTTCTGGGTGAGGCCAGTCCTCGGGATGTGTCCCCTCTGAGGGCCAGCCTGGGGCCAGGTCCCATTCGACCTGCAGTAGACACCAGGGGACAGCCGGGTGGGGTCGCTGCGAGGGACCCACGGAGTGCACGCCTGCCTGAAGGTTCAGCCCTCGGAGCGTCCTGCAGGGAGGGTCCCGTGGGGACACGAGGCTGGTTCCCAGGGGGAGGCACAGAGGAGCCTGGACAGCAGGGGTCCTGCCCTGTCCTGAATGCGGCCCGTGGGTGGCCTGTTGCACTGGGTGGCAAGGGACGCACCAGGAGGATGCAAGGCGTGTGGGGCGCTCCTGAGGCAGGAGCCCAGGCCACCCAGGCTGGCCGCTGACCTCTGGGCCCCAGTGGGGGAGGAGCATGAACTCACGGGCTCGCCTTTGGGTCCTCGGGGTCCAGGTCCGCCCTTGGCTCCTTTCACACCAGGACTTCCAGGGGCCCCGTTGTTGCCTTGATATCCCTGTGGGGAGGAGACGCGTCAGCCACAGCAGGGAAGGGCCCTGAGGAGTGTCCTCACGCCAGAGCCCAGCCACCCGGCAGCGTGTGCAGAACACAGGGCTTGCTGTGCTCCCGGCTCTGGGCCGGTGGGACGGCTGGAGTCTGGCTGTGGCGGGGGTGGGGGGACCCGCTCGGGGCACTTGCCTTGCTGCCTTTGGCCCCGCTGTCTCCTGGGGGTCCTCTGCGTCCTGGGCGGCCAGCATCTCCCTGGAAAGGTTTGGAGAAGTTGGTCTTCAATCGCTCGGACGCTGGCGACAGGGTGAGACCCTGCTCGAGCGGTGGGCCCCGCATGGCCTCGAGGCTGAGTTCACTGGACGCAGGCTCGGGGAAGGGCTGTCCTTCCTGCTCCTCCAGCAGCCGGGGGGAGCCCAGAGAGTGGACGCAGAACACCCACGGGCGCTGAGAGCTTTCCCGAGGGGGCGCTGAGAGGTCTGGAGGGGACTGGGCTTGTTGCTGTGGCCACCGGGGCACCGCAGAGCTGAGGCAGGACACATGGCCCTGAGCTGGCCATGGACCGCTACCGTTTCGGGCAGGGCACGTGTGAGGGCATCCCCCAGGGCATGGGTAACCTATGACCCCCCTCTTGGGCGTGGGTAGCACATCACCTCCAGGATGTATGCACCCCATGACCTTCCTACACGTGAGCACCTCTAACTCCCCTGAGTGTGAGCACCCCACACCCCCTGGGCGTGGGCACCCGGTGACCCCTCAGGCAGGACACTCCCAGGCCTCCTGCCTGACAGCCGGTTTGCAGCAACAGGCCCTCTCTGCTGGGCCTCTTGGCCGGGCTGCCTCCCCCAGGACCAAGGTGCTGCTGGTGGGGAGGGGCGGCCGGCTCTGTCCTGGAGGGCCCTCACCTTGGCCCGGCAGCCTACCTTGGTGCCCTGGTCCCCTTGCTCCCCGGGGCTGCCAGCATCCCCTGGGTATCCATCGGGGCCCTGCAAGACAGAACGACAGGGCTGTCCTGGCTCCTGCCCGGAGCTGTGTGTGTGGGGGGGGTCTCCTCGTGAGCTCGGGGCGGGTGGCAAACACCCCATCATCGGGATTGAGTGCTCTGCCTGCACGGCCGCTGCCGGAACCAGGGTCCGGAGAAGCAGCCGCCCTTGAGCTCACCCAGAAGTCCCTGAGGTTATTCCCTGCTGTGTGACCACAGCCCAGCGGAACCCTGGGTGGGGGTCGGGCGCAGGCAGGAGAGGGGCTGAAGGAAGGGCCCAAGCTTCCTTGTTGCAGCTCGCGGGGCTGGCCACCACCCTGCCCGCCCCCGCCAGGCACCCAGGGCCAGGGGTTTAACCCGAGGAGGAACACAAACTAGGCTCACCCGACTCCCGGGGTCTCCCTTGCAGCCAGGAGGCCCGATGCGCCCCAGCTTGCCCTGGAGAAGAGGGGAGCAGAGGGTGAGGGCGCGTCCGGGATGTGTGCCAGGGACGGGCGTTGGCGCAGGTGCAGTCCCTGCCACTTCCACACCCGGCAGGCACACCACCGTGTGTCCGCAGCTCCACTGCTCGGGGGCATCTCTGTGGGGCAGTGGCAGGTCCCCGGGCGGGACACGGCCAGAACAGAGGGCCCGAGTGCTGCCCGCCCTGCACCCCAGGTGGGCATGAGTGCGGCCTGCCAGGCGGGCCAGATCTGGATCCGGGCTGGGTCCTCAGGCTCTTCGGTGTTCTTATCCTCCCTGTGTCCACTGCAGCGGTGCCACCGGGGCCCATCCAGCCACAGGCTGTGGGCAGCGGCCAGCGGGGCCCAGAGGCCTGTCTCTAGGCAGGAGCCTGAGAGTCTCCAGGAGGCTCCGCTCACCCGTTGTCAGAAATGCCCAAATGCACCTGCGCTCCCGCCCAGCCCAGGGAGGGAGCCCAGAAGCACTCTACCTTCTGTCCATCCGTCCCGTTCTTGCCAGCCAGGCCAGGGGACCCCTGGAGGGAGAGGTGCAACCGTCAACCCTCGGAGCAGCAGGAAGCTGGGGCACCCTGCCCGCCCGGCCCGCACAGCCCGCTTACCTTCCGCCCATCAGCTCCAAATTCACCCTGTGCAGGAGGAAAGTGAGGCGGGTTAGCTTGGTGCCCCCCGCGTCAGTCACCGCTGTCTCAGGGGCCAGGTCTGCCTCGGACCAAGGAGGCCAGAAGGGCCCCAGAGAGGGCCACTGGCGCCGTGACGATGGTTCCCGTGTCCTGATCGGGGCCCCAAGCTCGAGGACGGGCGCTGCTGGGCCAGAGTCTCACCTTCTCTCCTTTGAAACCAGGAACACCCTGAGGTTGGAAGGAAAGAAGGGCAGTGTTACTGCGGGGTGTGATCTGTACGCGTGGGCTCAGGGGGGTGTGAGCGGCACCCATGGGCTCGGGGGAGGGTGTGAGCTGCACCCATGGGCTCGGGGGGGGGGTGTGAGCTGCACCCACAGGCTCAGGGGAGGGAGTGTGAGCTGCACCCACGGGCTCAGGGGTGTGTGTGACTGCACCCCTGGACTCGGGGTGGGTGTGAGCTGCACCCGCAGGCTCAGAGGAAGAGCAGCTGGGCGTCAGCCTCGGGCCAGGTGCTCAATTTGGGGACCATTTCCAAAATATTGAGATGCTTCACTTCTTGCATTGAGGCTGGAGGGGGTGGCCGGCCCCACCTGGCCCAGGCTGGTCCCCACGTCCCACCGGCCATGAAGGGCAGCCACTTGCCTTGGGTCCCGGGAATCCAATGGGGCCTTCGATGCCTGGATCTCCCTGTGGAAGAAGAACAGAGGCCACAGCTCTAACCCAAGTCTTAGAGACACGGGGCCTTGGGGGTGGGGCAGGGAGGACACTCACCTGTCGTCCCTTCTGCCCAGGCTCTCCTGGCTCGCCCATGTTGCCCTTGGCACCCTAAAAGCAGATGGTGGAAAAAGGGGGTAAATTAAGGCAGGAAGAGGCAAAGAGACTGCAGGAAGCAGACGGACAGAGGCTTCTGCACTGCTGTCCTGCTTTGGGGCTCCTCTGTGTCTGCTCAGATGCCAATCGTGGTCCCGGAAGCAACTTCCAGCGCCCCCGACCTGGGAGGAAAACGGCAGCCACATCCATGCCTGGGTACCACCACCCAGGAAGGGGGGGGGTTGGGAGGGTACCACCACCCAGGACGGGGCTGGGGGGGGCGGGGAGGGCAGTGGGAGCGCTTGGCTGGAGACCTGGTGGACGTGCGTCTACACGTCTACTGATCTAAGCAGCTCCCTTAGGAAAGAAGAAAACATGAGGCTATGTGGTGACAACTTCCCAGTAATTGTTTCAGGAGGGCTTGGCCCCCCAGGGCCTCCCATGATCCTCTGCCTTTATCTGTAACCGTTGACACGAACTAGCAGTATTTCTGATACTCTAGTAGTGATGCTGTAGGAAGACTGGCAGCCAGGTGCCGGGGGGAGGCGGGAGCTTCGTGTGAAGCCGCAGCCGCGCTGCCACCGGAACCTGCGTCGGGTCTCGCTGACGTGGGCAAGCAGGCTGCTCTGCCAAGCTCACAACTAAAGAAAGTGTTCCTACTTTTTTCAAAATGCTATGAAATAGGACGCAGATAAAAACTGAAGTGGGTTCTTCTAGGGTCAGAAGGGTTGAGGCCATTCGAGGTGTAGTTGGTCCTAAGTTTGGAGCCAAAGAGGTCAGACCCCGTGGGCTGTCCAGGCGTCTTACCTTCTGTCCACGGTAGCCCTTGGGGCCGGGGGGCCCGGGGATCTCCAGACAGCTCACCTTGTAGCACTAAAACAAGAAGCAAGCGGCGTCAAGTAAGGCCCAGGTGGGAGGCTGAGCGGCCAGCACGGGCGGGGGCGGGAGGGGACTCGAGGGTGCCCGGGAGGCTCCGGTCACGTCAGGAAGACCCAGGCTGGCTCAGACACGGCCCATCGTGGCCACGAGTCAAAGCGCCGTGTCGAGCAGCTGTTCCAGGAAAGGGCGTGTCTGCAGGCGCTGTACCCCTTCCTGGCCGTGAGCCGGCGCCAAGGACGCACAGGGACGGGGAGCGTCCGATCAAGGTCCTGAGCTACGCAGCACACGGGCCCCTGCCCCATGCCGTTGGCCTGGCTCAGGCGGACAGAGCCCGCCGCTTGGAGGGTGACCCTGAGCCTCAACCCTGGTCCTCTTGGTGTGGGCCTGTGGTGACCCTAATGCCAACCCCGGGGCTGAAACAGCCTGGTTTTGGATGGGAGCCCTTCATGCAGACTTAAGAGTCTCAGGCCCAACGTGAGCAGAGGGGCCTCCTGCCTGGCCCCCGCTTGTGTGTCCCAGATGCCGGGGAGCACCAGGGGCTGGCGCAGGGGAGCCTCTCCTGGTTGGCCCTCAGGGGCCCAGCGGGCAGCGCGGTGCCAGGGCTGGCAGGCTGGCAGGGGCTGGCGCGGGGAAGCCTCTCAGGGGCCCAGCAGGCAGCGCGGTGCCAGGGCGGGAACGGAAAACGCCTCTCACCTCTCCATAGGCTTCATGTTTCTGTAGAAAAGACAGAGAAACCCTGCTTAGCGGAAGCCTGATGCCTCCCTCCCAGAGGAATCCACCGAGGCCCGGGGCAGTGTGCTGCCCACTGCCGTACTGGGTAAGAGGGTCCCCCACCGTCTGGCCCCCACCGTCCCCCCCTGGTGCCCAGCGTGTGGGCGTGGCCCGGGAGCAGCTCACCATGACCTTGATGATGCGGTTGATGGCGTCCTGGTTGATCTCGGAGTCGGGCCGCATGGTGGTGTAGTTGTTACGGTAGAGCTCCAGGGGCATGCTGGCGATGTCCCGAAGGCCCTGCTCGTTCAGCAGGTTCTGCTTGGGGGCCACGGCGAAGAGCCGGATGCCCTCCTCGCGGGCCCTCTCGGCCTGCATCTTGATGCCCCCGCATGGGCTGCCGGTGACGTGGCCGTCGGTGATGACCACCGCAAAGTGGACGGCGCCCTTGCTCCGGTGCCGCCGGATCTCCTGGGTCATGTTGCCCAGAGCGCAGTCTGTGAAGGTGCCCCGGCGGAAGGAGCTGATGGCCTGCAGGCTCCTGGTGAAGGAGGCCCGGTCGCTGTCGGGCGGGCTGAACACCTGCACCAGGTCGGAGAAGTGCAGGCCGCCGTAGCGCCAGCTCAGGGCCACCTGGTCCAGGTAGGACTCGTCCTGCAGCTGACTGACGAACTGCTGCACGAACTGCTGCATGTGGTAGAGCAGGCTGTCGGTGGGTGACTGCATGGTGACGCTCTCCGACGTGTCCAGCACGAAGTACACGCTGATGGGGCAGTCGGTCTTCTCTGGGGGGCGGGGGACGGGTCACGGGCCGTCCGGAGGGAGGGAGCCCCCCTGCTATGGGCAGCCCCGCCTTCCCCCCGCCCCCCCTCCCCCCTGCGGCCAGTACCTGGGCAGTGGTTTCTCTCAGAGATGCCAGGGGCGATGACCTCCTGCTGCTGGGCACGGAGGGCCCCCAGGAGCCCCCAGAACAGGAGGGCGGAGCAGGAGCCCCAGAGCATCTTGGCAGCACCCATGCACCCTGATCCTGCAACAGGGAGGAGCGGCCACTGTGGACGGCGCCTGCGGCTCGGGCCGCTGCACCCCTGCGGGCATCTGGAGCCCTTCTCCCCAGACAGTGGGGTGGCATACCCAGCGGGGGTCCCGCATGTGGGCTCAGGGAGATGCCCTCTTCCCTCGCCCTAGGTGGGGGCTGCACACATCTAGTGGACTAACAGACTGCAAGCTTTGGGTTTGATTCTGGGGGGAATCAAATGGTCCCATCTCTGCCCTGCGGGGCTGGGTGCACCGGGCAAACGCGTGTGTTAAGTGTCAGCGGTCGGTGTTGGTGGCAATGGAGTTCGGTGCAGGGGGCCTGGGAGTGGGCAGGGCAGAGGGGTCAGCTGTGGGGGATGGGGAGGGGGGTTACGAGGGGAGGGGAGGAGAGGCCCAGGCTGGGGAGGGCTGGGCCTTGGCACTTGATGCCAGCCATCCAACTGACCCCATGGTGACAGGCTGGGGGAGGCGGCCTTGGGATGGGGAGTAGGGGGCTGAGACACAGACAGGCCTGGGGGGCTGGCAGGTGACGAGTGCCAGGGTCCTGCTTTGTTGAGGGGACAGTGGTGCTGGGTGAGGGGTCCTTCCCCAGAGAGGCTCACTGTGTCCTGTCCCGTCTCCATGGGAATTGAGTCCTCCCGGCTCGCTGGCTGCCTTGCAAGCACACAGCCAGGGAGAGGACCGGGGCCTGGGGTGGGTGTTGGGGTGGGCTCTGGGGGCGGGGCAGGGGAGGGCTGGGCTCTGGGCGCCGGGGTGGGGGAGGGAGGGGCTGGTTCCGGCAGGACTCGCAAACACCCCTTTGCCTTTTGGGGCCCCCGCAGCAGAGGGCAGACACAACAGAGTATGCGGCCCCAGCAGGGACTCCGGGCCCGCCAGTGGGGAGCATGGTGGGCTGGGCCCTGCGGGGCCTGGGGGCACATGTGGTGCTCGGAGAGCTTTTGGGGAAAGCGGGGGGCACAGGGGCACTTCGGTGCGGTTTTCCTGGTGAAGCCCCTCAGTGATCACCTCCTTTGAGAGGAGGTGGATTTTGGGGGGCAGGTTTAAGGTTCAAGGTTGCTTGGGTTTAAGGTAAGAGGGGCTGGTCCTGGCAAAGTTAGCGGTGAACAGGACACGGCCCTGCCTCCCCAGCATAGGTCATGGTCAGGCCAAGAAGCCGTGACCCTGCAGGCAGAGGCCGTGACCCAGCAAGGCGGGGAAGTTGCCCAGACCAAAGCAAGCCCAGGGGGCGCGCCAGGGAACCCGGGAGGGCTTCCTGCATGAGGCGCTGGACGCACCCAGGCTGAGGGCAGCTCCTGGCTGAGGGGAGGCTCATTCAGGGAGGGCTGGGGGCAGCACTGGCCGAGGCGGGGGCCGGGAAAGCAGCGTGAGGGGCAAGTAAAGGGCTCCCCGAGGAATCTGGAAGCCAAGAGGAAGTCAGGCTACATCAGTCAGAGCAAAGAGGTCCAGAGCCACGCCGCTGTGGTCACTGTGGGACCTTGGCGGGCGGGGTGGGGGGGGCTGGTCGGGGCTCGGCACCGGGATGTGGGTGCAGTTCTGTCCACGACTCCTCCCCTGCTGCCCCCGTTGGGGGGCCTTGGGTGCATCCTGTCCTGCCAGCTACAGGAGGGAGGGGGGCTGAAGGACCAGGGACTGGGCATCCAGCTCAGCCCCGCTCTCCACGGTGCACACGCCCCGCACAGATTTCACATATCACACCCCCCACACACTGCCGCACACACAATTAATTAAAAGAGGCGCCCATAATAAGGTGTTCTGGTGAAAAATCTTACTCTCAAATGAAATGAGTTAAACAAATCATCTACGCAGGAAAAAACACACTAGCGGCAACAAAATGCGAAAGGACCTGAAGGGAAGAGTCACTCTGGTGTGCGGTGGCCTCCACGGCGGCCCAGTCCTGCCTCCTGCTTCTCCCGCGCTCAGCGGCCGCTGGCCTGGCGCGCACCAGACCAGCCTGCGGTGACAGCGGGGGACCTCCGAGAGGAGCTCCCAGAGGGCCTCACGGCCGGTGCCTGGCCCTCTTCCGTGGTACCCGCCCGAAGGAAGCCAAGCACATACCACGGAGGCGCTCACGCGGCCCCTGCGAGGCCCACGAGCCAGATCCGGGGCCCGGCCGACAGCCGGGGGGCCGCCGCACACACGCACCCCCAGCCCAGGCAGGGCGTCAGGCGAGCGGAGCCCTGACCGGCTCCTGACTGTGACTGCGGCTCCCTGGGGACCCGGGGCCGCGGCCCCCTGGCCGGGCCACGCCTGAATTCCCGACCCAGATAAATGATGCCGTAGTAAATGCTCGTTGTTTTAAATCACTCAGTTTGAAGGCAATGTATTACACAGCAATAGGTAACTAATTAAGACATCAAAGCTTTTCTCCACAGTATTGTGGACAGAAAAACAATGAGACGGTAACTACAGAATTTTGAGAAGAAACTAAAATGAACCAAAGATGTCTGCCTAGTCAGCCTAGCTTCTGTGTCAAAGACAAAAGTCTCAGATGTGAATGGTTTCACCCACAGACGATTTCTAAAAAAATTCTGCAGACAACCGAGAAATGAGTAAGAGTAAGTGAGAAAGCAAGGAAACCTGAGAAATACAGTAAAATATAAAAAACGAAGGATAAAAGGGCCAGAAAGCACAATTAAATGCCAGAAACCTCACATGGCCCCAATCGGGACAATATATGTGGACGCGTGAAGTTCTTCCCTTAAACACGAATGTTCCCACACAGCCCGACGTTGGCGAGAGCACGTCAGCGTCGGCCAAACTGCAGAAAGAGCCCAAATGTCCACCGCGGACGAACGGACACAAAAGATGTGATACAGAAACACAACGGAGAATTCCTCGGGCATCAAGAAGGACAGGATCTCGCCATTTACAACGACTCGGAAGGAGCTAGAGAGTATCGTGCTAAGTGAAATAAGTCACAGAAAGACAAATATCACACGAATGACTCACTTGTGGAATGTAAGAAATAAAACAAACGGAATAAAAAGAGACAAACCAGAAAACAGGCTCTTAATACAGAGAACGAGCTGCTGGTCTCAGGAGGGGCGGCGGGTGGGGGGTGGGTGAAAGAGGTGACCGGAGGAGGACACACAAACTTCCGGTTATAGAACGAGTGAGCCACGGGCTGAGAAGACGGCACGGGGACTGCAGCCCACGATCCTGCGCCAACGTGTGCTGACTGCGTTACGGGCGGGGACAGAGGGAGTGTATAGAATTGTCCAATCACTATGCCGTACACCTGACTCAGTATCACAGGTCAGTCATCCTTCAAGAAAAAAGAAAGAAAAGAAAAAAAGACAAATATTCCTAAATCGGATCAATGAAACCCGTCTGATGAGGTTTACAGGAGTGACGCTAGATAGACTGTCACAGACGACGCAGAGGAAATCAGGGCGGTGAGCACAGGCGGAGAGGAAGACCGCGGGGGCACAGTGCGGGGCACAGGGTGGGGGAACAGCGGGTGGGCACAGTGTGGGGGCACAGCGTGGGGCACAGCATGGGGCACAGCGTGGGGCACAGCGTGGGGCACAGTGTGGGGGCACAGTGAGGGGCACAGTTTGGGGAACAGCACGGGGCACAGCATGGGGTACAGTGTGGGGGCACAGAGTGGGGCACAGTGTGGGGGCACAGTGTGGGGGCACAGTGTGGGGGCACAGTGAGGGGCACAGTGTGGGGGCACAGGGTGGGGCACAGCATGGGGGCACAGGGCGGGGCACAGGGCAGGGCACAGTGTGGGGCACAGCTGGGGGCACAGCGTGGGGGCACAGCGTGGGGCCAGGCTAATCTGAGGCAGAAGGGTGACGGACAGGGCCAAGAAAAAGATACAGGCTGCTGTCTGATTATGAGTCTGTTAGATTTCATAACACAAAATTATATAAAGTAAAACTGTTGAAAAAAATCAAAGAAAAAACTGACAAACTGCAATTATTAATAGAAGACTTTAACAGCTTTTAAAGTTCTTGACAGATCACGTAAACAACAACAAAATAGAGGATCTGAATGTCATGTTTTGCAAAACTCTGATAGTAGCAAGTATGGAATATGTATTTTCTAAACATTTGTATTTGGATAATGTACATAAAACAGACACACATACACCTAGATCTATCTTTGCAACATACAAGTAGGGATCATACGGGGCACCTGGGTGGCCCCATCAATTGGGCGATCTGCTTCGGCTCAGGTCACGATCTCACATTTCATGGGTTTGAGCCCTATGTCAGGTTCTGTGCTGACAGCTCAGAGCCTGGAGCCTGCTTCAGATTCTGTGTCTCCCTCTCTCTCTGACCTTCCCCTGCTTGCATTGTCTCTCTGTCTCTCAAAAATAAATAAAAAGCATAAAACCATAAAAAACCAAGTAGGGCACATATGTTCTTTTAAAGGTTTTAGAATACTCAATTATAGAGCAACCACAAAAGCAGCTTTAATTAATTAAAAAAAATTAGAAATTATACAAAACCAGTCACTCAAAGGACACACAAAAAATATCAAAGCATCTGGAAATTTAAGAAATCTCTCTTGCTAAAACTACATAGGAATTAGTGACAACGGCAGTGTTATGTATAAAAACAAGTATGAGAAGGCCAAAGCTATAACTACAGGACAACACGTAGCCTTAGATGCTTTATGTTGTAAGATGGGAAATCAGTGTAACAAATTAGTTGAAGAAGCTAAGGGCAAAAATAAATTAACAAAATGAATTTCAAGAAAAGAGAAAGAAAATAATAATAAACCAATTGATTAAAAAAACAACAGTAGAACAAAAAATACAGAGTTGGTTCTTTGAAAAAGCCAATAAAGTAGAAAAAATTAATCAAAAAATGATGAAGCACAGATATAATAATACAGGAATTTAAGGATGAGTAAAATAATGTAATGATAGACGAAGAAGGTTTTGAAGATCATACCAAGTACAGCTCTAAGCTAACAGATATGAAAGACCATGTTCTGGAAGAGTCTGAGAAGAGGTGCGGAACCGACGGGTCTCTGCCCTGGAAGGCAGCACAGCCCTACGGCTCTGGCCCAGATGGATTTGGGTCTTCAAGGGCAAATAGTTCTCTGCCTGTTTCAAAACATAAAAAGATAACCTTGCCATTCATTTTTAAAGTTGGAAAAACCTAGGGCTAAATATTGATCAAAGAAATCCCTAAAAGGAACTCTGCAGACAAATCTCACTTCTAAATACAGTTGCAAAAATCCTAACAGAGACTAGAAAATCAAATCCAGGGGCAGGTTAAGGATGACTGTACCCCAACTAGATGAAGTTAGTTTAGAAATACAAGGCTGCAACACTACAAAATACATTAACGTGAGGCACATGAATATGAACAGAAAATCATGTAACTGCTTCAAGGAGCCCAGAAGCATCCATTTCTGATTTTTTTTTTTAAAAAGGCAAACTTCATAAGAAATTTAGGAGTTGAACTAACATTACAAAGCATATAAATTTCCAATCAACAACCAATATCGTATTTTATACAAAAACCAAAATAAGTGTTCTTATCTTGGTAGGGCACAGATTCCTTCAAGAATCTAGACCATTCTATGTGACACAAATGCTCATGTACAGAAATCACACCTTTCCTGAACTCAAGGAGTCCATCCGTGGACCTGACCTGGATTAAGAACTCCTGCACTCAGGAGCACCTGGGTGGCTCAGTGGGTTGAGTTTCCAACTTCAACTCAGGTCATGATCTTGAGTTCGAGCCCCACATTGGGCTCTGTACTGACAGCTCAGAGCCTGCTTCGGATTCTGTGTCTCCTTCTTTCGCTGCCCCTTCTCCACTTGTTCCCTCTCTCTCTCAAAAATAAATAAACATTGACAACAGCAAAAATCTCCTGTACTCAAAGAATGCCCACAAAGAGACAAGACGAAGTGATGAGGTCACTGGTTTTCAGTGTTGTGTTGGAAGCCAATGCAACAGAACCATAAGAAGAAACAAAGTATAAATCTTGGAAAGGGAAGAGATGGAAACTGTACTCGCTAAAGACGGGACTGTCCATTTAGAAAACCCAATAAAATCAACTGTACAAAGTTTAGGGGAAATAAAATACAGTTCTCTGTATTTAAGAATCAGTGAGGCAGTTATAAGAAAAATATATACAAAAAGCTGTTTTCTTCTGTCAGCAACAACCAATTAGGCAATCAATGGAAAATGTACTATTTACATTAGGAAGAAAAGCACTGTAAATATAAGGAGTAAACTTCAGAATCTAAGAATGTTCAGGACTTACAAAAAAAACAAAAAAGAATTTCTAAGGAACACATGGGAGAGAAACCTTATTTCTGGAGGAGGAACACAGTATTTCAGAATATCAGTTCTTTGTTTTTTTGAAACATTTTACAGGATTTTTAAAATATAATTTATTGTCAAATCAGCTAGCATACAGCGCATACGGTGTGCTCTTGGTTTTGGGGGTGGATTCCCATGATGCATCCCAACAAGTGCCCTCCTCAGTGGCCACCACCCATTTTCCCCACCCCCCACCATCCCATCAGCCCTGTTTGTTTTCTGTATTTAAGAGTCTCTAAGGGGTTAGGAATATCAGTTATTTCTGACTAACTCTATACCCGAATGTAATTTTGACTAGACTCTCCAGGAAATATTTTTGCTTTTTTTGCTTGTGGACACGTTGACAAAGTGAACTGCAGACAGAATAAAGGGCGGCTGAGAAACACAGGAGACTCAGGGTGATGCGTGTGCTCTCAGGGGCACTCGCTACAGTAAAACCCTAGGAATTCGGCACTTCTGGGTTGGTGGTGGAACGGGCCAACAGGCCACCCAGCAAGCAACAGGCAAGGCGGCGCAGAACTGAGCTGAGACTGTGGCCTTTCAGAGCAGCGACGGGGTCCTGAGCCAGGGGTTCCCGACGTGATGACGCACAGGAGTAATCCACCTGCACCCGAATAAATTCCAGAGGGGAGCGCAAAACACAGACTAAAAAGTCTTTGGGGAAAAAATGGAAAGGATGAAATGACAAGGGACTCTCTTCTGTCATCGCTGTGCACCAGACACTGCGCTGCCTCTTCTCACGTGACGCCCGTGACCGCCCATGGGCCCACCTCGCGAATGAGGAGACCGAGACCAAGTGCAGGTAACTTGTCCAGGAAGCTCAGCCAGGAGCTGAGGTCCAAGGCCCGGCAGCACGGTTCAGGACCCGCTCTCTTGACCAGGTGCCCACAGAGGACCTTCCTTACAGCAACTCAACATGAGCAGCCTTGGAACAGCCCGAGAGCCAGACGGCAGCCTTTCCAAGATTTCATATTTTTCTGAAGTTTATTTATTTATGTAGAGAGAGAGATTGAGTGAACACAAGTGAGTGGGGGAGGGGCAGAGAGAGAGAGAATCCCAAGCAGGCTTCATGCTGTCAGCACGGAGCCCAATGAGGGGCTTGATCCCACAAATACTGAGATCATGACCCGAACCAAAATCAAGAGTTGGATGCTTAACCAACTGAGTCACCCGGGTGCCCCAAGATTTCATATTTTTAAGGTTTAAAAATTTTGATGGCCTGCTATTAGGTGTGCAATGTTTATAACTATTATAACTTCTTGCTCTATTGAAATCTTTACTAATAAATAAGGTCTTTTGTCTTTGGTAACTGTTTTTGACTTAAAGTCCGTTTTACTTGATAATCAGGATAGCCACCCTACTCTCTTTTGGTTCCAATTTGTATGGAATAAACTTTTCCATCCTTTCACCTTTTTTTAATGGTTATTTATTTTTGAGAGAGTGAGTGTGAGAGGGGATGGGACAGAGAGAGAGGGAGACAGAGGATTTGAAGCTGACTCTGCACTGTCAGCACAGAGCCCAATGCGGGGCTCAAACTCATGAACCGCAAGATCATGGCCTGAGCCAAAGTTGACGCTTAACCAACTGGGCCACTCAGGTGCCCCTCTGTCCTCCAACTTTTAACCTATTTGTGACTCTGGATGTAATGAGTCTCTTGTAGACAGGTGACCCTTGAAAAGTGCAAGGGCCAGGGATACCACGCCCCCCTCCCCACACTGTCGATAATCTGCATGTAACTTTTGACTCCCCCCAAACTAATAGCCTACAGTTGACTGGAAGACTTACTGATAATAGAGAGTGGATGAGCACTTATTATGTTATACATATTACAGAATCTTACACTAAAGTAAGCTAGAGAAAACATATTAAGAAAATCGTATGGAAGAGAAAATACATTTACAGTACCGTACGGCAAAAAGTCTGCACGTGAGCAGACCTGCACAGTTCACACTCAGTTTCAAGGGTCAGGTGCAGTGGACCATGTTTTTTTATAATCCATTCTGCCAGTCTCTGTCTTTTGACTGGAGAGTGTAATCTGTTTACAATTCAAGTAACTACTGGTAAGGAGGTACCTGCTTCCTTCCTTTTGCTATTTGATTTCTATATACCTTACAGTTTTTTGTTTCTCGTTTTCGCTATTACTCTTTTTTGTGTTTAGTTGATTTTTTAGTGAAAGATTTACAGTCTTTCCTCATTTCTTTTTGTGTATATTCTTTAGGTATTTGTGGTTACCATAGGGATTACATTTAATCTCCTGAAGTTACAACACTCTACTTGGAATTTCTATCAGCTTTATTTCAGTGTTGTACAAAAACTCGGCTCTTTTACAAGCTCTACCTCTACCCCTTTCAGTTACTGATGTCACAAAACTACGTTTTTATACATCGTGTGTTCAAAACATAACAAAATATTATTTTTAATGAATTAGTTTAAGTTGTGTAGAAAACAAAATGTGGAATTATCATTGTTACAATAACATTAGCTTTTATAACTGCTCATATGTTTATCTTGGCTGAGATCTTTATTTCTCTATCTGGCTTCAAGTTACTACTTAGTGTCCTTCCATTTCATCCTGGAGGACTCCCTTGGGCATTTCTTGAGGGTCAGATCTAGTCTGTAATGGACTCCCTCAGCTTCTGTTTAGCCGAAGAATGTTTTAATTTTATCCTCACTTTTGGAGGACAGTTTTGCTAGATATAGAACTTTTGGGTGACAAGTTTTTTTTTCTTTTAGCATTTTGAATATCATCAGCCCACTGCCTCTGGTCTCCCAAGTTTCTGATAAGAAAGGGATGCCATGGATACCATGAGGCACGTCTCCTGCTTATTTCAAAAACTTCTTTTTGTCTTGGTTTTTGATGGTTTGATGACAATGAGTCTCACTGTGAGTCTCTTTGAATTTATCCTACCTGGAGTTCATGGAGCTTCTTGGCACTTCTAGTCATGTCTTTATCACACTTGGATGTTTTAAGCCATTATTTCTTCAAATACTTTCCTGCCCTCTTCTCTCTCTCCTCTCCTTCTGGGACTCCCACACTGTGCATGCTGGCCCGTTAGGCTCTGTTCACTTTTCTTTGATCTTTTCTCTTTCTGTTTCTCAGACTCAGTAACTTGTACTGTCCTATCTCCAATTTCACTGGCTCTTTCTTCTGTCTGCTCGAATCTGTCTTTAAATTCCTCTAGTGAAGTTTGCATTTCAGTTATTGTACTTTTCAGCTCCCTTATTTCTTTTTAATTCTATATAGATTTCTCTTTATTGATATTTCCATTTTTCCAGACTTTTTAAATTTTTTTTTATTTTTTACTTCTTTAATGCTTTCCTTTAGTTTTTTGAGCATCTTTAAGATGGTTGTGTTCAGGTCTGTCTAGTAGATCTACCTTCAGGTATTTTTCAGGGATAGTTTCTGTGGGTTTATGTTTTTTCCCCCTTTGAATTGGCCATAATTTTCTGTTTCTTTGTATGATTTGTGATTTTTTTTTGTTGTAAACTGGACATTTGAATCTAATAATGTGGTATGTCTGGAAATGAGATTCTTCTCCTTGCTTGCTATTTGTTTGTTTTTGATTCCCTTAGGCTGTCTCTGTGTCAAGGGTCAGCCTGAAGTGTAAGTATGGGGTATTCTCAGGTATTTCCTGAGCACACACCTTCCCTGAACATGTGCAGTGCCTTCCTAATCCCCCCTCTATATGGTTGCATTCCAATGAACTACTTCAATGCCTGGCTCCCCACAAAAGAAAAAGTGAATGGGGGAAAACATGGCAATACTTTAAATCCCCTATAAGTAAATTCAGCCAGAGAGAGAAAGGGAGGGGGGAGACCTGCAATGATGGGAAGAAGGGAAACTTCTGGCGGCCTCAGTTGGTTTAAGAAGAAATTATCACAGAAAGTGTCTTCTCTGAACCCCAACAAATTGGATGGCCTTGGTGAAATGGACAAATTTCTAGAAACACAAAACCTACAAACCGTGAAGAAATAGAAATTCCAAAGAGATCTATAACTAGTAAGGACATTGACACAGGAACTGAAAATCTGACAAAGGAAAGCCCTGAGCCTGATGGCTTCACTGGTGAATTCTACCAAACATTTACAGAAGCACTAATACCAGTACTTCTCAAACTTTTCAAAAAACGTTGAAGAGGAGGGAATATTCCCTTATTCATTCTATGATGTCAGCATCTCTGATGCCAAAGTCAGACAAAGATACTACAAGAAAAGAAAATACTGACCAATAATCCTATTGAATATTGACACAAAAATCCTCCACAAAATATTACCAAACAGAATTCAGTCGGATAGTAAAAAGATTAAATACCATGAACAAGTGGGACTTATTCCTGGAATGCAAGGATGGTTCAACAACATTGATCCGTGTAATATTACTCACATGGTCATCTCAATGCAGAAAAATCTTTTGATAAAACTTAATATCCTTTCATGATAAAAACACCCAAAAACTAAGAATAGAAAGAACCCACCTCAATATAATAAAATCCATACATGAAAATTGACTTGCCTATGTTCATAGATTGGAAGGCAATATTAAGACGTCAATATCACCCAAAGTGATTTACAGATTTAATTCAATCTTTATCAAAATCCAAATGATCAATTTTGCAGAAATAGAAAAAAACATTCTAAATCCGTAAGAAATCTCAAGAGACCCTGCATAACATAAACAATCTTAAAAGAGAAGACCAAAGCTGGAGGGCTCACACTTCCTGATTTCAAAACTACTACAAAGCTATAGTGATGAAAACAGTGTGGTAGTGGCATAAAGACAGGCATTAAACAAGTGGAATAGAACAGAGTCCAGAAATAAACCTTGCATATATTCAAGTACTTTTCAACAAAGATATCACGACCATTCAATGGGGTTAAAAATAGTTCTTTTCAACAAATGGTGCAGTGAAAACTGGGAACCCACAAGCAGAAGAAGGAAGTTGGGCCCTTACCTAACACCATACACAAACATTAACTCAAAGTGGATTCATGATCTAAATGTAAGACCTAAATCTATAAAACTTTTAGAAGAAACATGGGCAAAACCTCACAACATTGCAGCTGGCAGTGATTTCTTGGCTATGACACCAAAAGCATAAGCTACTTAAGAAAAGATAGACAAATTGAGTAGCCTGAAAAATAAAACATTTTGTGTGTGAAAAGACACTATCCACAGAGTCAAAAGGCAACCAGAGAATGGGAAGAAGTCTGCAAATTGTACATCTGGTAGGGATTAAAGTCCTGAATAGATAGAGAACTTGAAAAACTCAAAAACAAAAAACCACACAACTTGACTCAAAACTGGATGTAGGAGACTTGAATAGATATTTTTCCAAAGAAGATATACAGATGGCCAGTGAGCACAGGAAAAGATGCTCAACATCACAAATTATTAGAGAAACACATACCAAAATTGTAAGGCTATCCCCTCATACTCATTAGGATGGCTAATATTAAACCCCCCCAGAAAATAACACACACTGGAGGTTCTGGAGAAGTTGGATTATTGGCTGGAATGTAAAACAGTGGAGCCTCTGGGGGCAATCGTATGGTAGTTCCTCAAAAAAAAAAGATAAAATATCAGTATGTCCCAGCAATTCCACTTCTGGCTATAAATCACCCCCCACATTAAAGCTGGGTATCAGGGCGCCCGGTGGCTCAGTCAGTTAACCATCTGACTTGAGCTCAGGTCATGATCTCATGGTTCATGAGTTTGAGCCCCACATTGGGCTTGGAGCCCAGAGCCTGTTTCAGATTCTATGTCTCCCTCTCTCTATGTCTCAAAGAGATATCTGTACACCCACCTTCATTGTTCACATTAGTGATTACTTCCAAGAGCTAAACCATGAAAGCCACCCAAGTGTCCAGGGGCAGGTAAATAGAAAATCATAGTGTAGTATATTCACACACTGGGGTATTATTCAGCCTTAAATAGAAAAAAAATTCTGTCACCTGCTACGTGTGGATGAACCTTGAGGACATATTATGTTCAGTGAAATAAGCCAGTGACAAAAAGACTCTTATGATTCCAGTTACATGAGGGACTCAGAACATTGAAAAAATCATAGACACTGAGCAGAACGGTGGCTGGCAGGAACGGGCGGGGGAAGGGGAGTTGGTGTTTAATGAGTACAGAGTTTCAGTTTTTCAAGATGCAAGGCATTTCCGCGACAGACGGAGGTGATAACGTACTTAGTACCACTGAGCTCTACAGGTAAAAATGGCTAAGATCAGAAGTTTTATGTGATGTGTGTTTCAGCAAAATTTTTAAAACTTGGGGGGACAGTTCTTACAAATTAGTAAAAATGAGCCCCCATTAGGACCACGGGGGAAAGTGCAGCCCGGCAGATGGTCAGAGATGAGACAGTGTGGAAGGCACAAAGGTCAAGGTCCTGCGGACAGGCCGAGAGGGCGCCTCTCCCCGCCGACGGAGCTGGCGTGTGAGAAAAGCGAACAGAACCACACGGCGCTCCTGCCCGTCGTGGAGGACGCCGGTCCTTCTCTGCTCTTCCGGTGCGGGTCTGACCCGAAGCCTGAAAGTCTTGACGCTTTTGACCCGGGTCGCCCTCCTCGCAGCAGGGGCCCCTCACGCCTGGGCCCCACCTCCACTGCTTATTACAGCGACTGCAAGGGCCACAAGGCTCGCCCCCTGTGTGGCGTGCAGTGTTGACATGTTTTAGGTCCCCCAGGAGGGTGTACGTACTTTCTGTGGAGAATGTCGCGTTAGGACATGGCCCAAAGCCAGCACTGGCCCAGGGCGGGGGCTGGGCTCCCCAGGGGCTGCTCAGGGAGCAGCCCCCCATGATCTTTGCAGATGCGCCCCACACCAGGGTCCCCCTTCACTTTGCACAAATGTGTGGAAGAAGCCAGAGAAGGGACCGATCCACCGAAATGTGGAAAGAATCAAACTATCTGCGGTTTTCTTAATGGTAAGAACCAAGTTTTTGCAGCATCATAAAGCATTCCGTGGGTGCAAACACGCTCCTCGCACACTCTGCCCTGGAGGCCCTTCGCGGCCCTGGCGGCTAAAGAGGCCGATACTAGCAAGCCTGGCCCGGTTCTCCAGATGACAAGGTGCCGGCCCAGCCCTCTGCCCAGGCCCAGCCCCTTCTCCTAGGCACGAGCCGCCCGCCTCCCACCGGCGTGTCCCAGGTCGCTCATCTGAAGGCCCCCCTGCTGCCCGCAGCTCCCGGACACACAGAGCCCCCCTGCGGGCCGGCCACGCAGTCACCACTGGGTGTGACACGCGCTGGTCAGCGGAGGGGGCCCCGGCTCCGCCCAACCTGGTGGCCCAGTGGCAGGAGCCCTGCTCTGTCCCTGCGCGCTGCCTTCCCTCACCGCCATGCCCAGTGACGGCCCCTGCCCTGCCGCGGACTTTGTCAGCCTCCCAGGCTTCTTCCATTAGCACGTGGTGGCAGCGTCACAGTGGCCAGAAGGGCCCAGTGGCCCAGTTCCTGGGTCCTGCCGAGGGGCCACACCTGGGCCCCTTGTGCCCACCCTCTCCAGCCTGGCCTGGGAGACTCCAGGTCACATATGCTGGGGGCTCAGCTTCCGCACTCCCCCCCCCAGATGTCAGGAAGGCAGACGGCGCCCCTCCTCAGAGCCCCGAAGGCCTGGCCTGCCTCCCGGCCTGGTGAGAAGAGACTGGGAATAAACCCCGAAAGGCTTTTTTGTTGTTAAATGTAAGATGATCTCTGGGCCAAAACTCCTTTATTGGAAGAAAAAACCACACATTTGTGGATCTCCAGCTTCCTTCTTGGGTATTAATCTAAAAATGAGGCTCCTTTCCTTGGGGACAGCTGGGGAGAGCGAAGGTGTGGGCGCCGGAGGTGGTGCTGTTCTCCCTGGGCACAGGGGATATGCCCTGTGGGCACCCCTGGGGCACCTGGCCTTGCAGGCCTAGTGTTGTTGTTAATGTCGGCAGGACCTCAGCAGCTGACTGCCCCCACCCCCAAGCCGTGCTCTAAGGGTGCTGGGACCCCAGGGCTCTGCTGAACGGGGTGAGGAGGCCTGGGAGGGTGTGGGGTCTGGCCTAGCAAAGGAGCTGTCACAGGCGCCCTCAGCCTGGTCTCCAGCGGCCCCCTGCTTAGTGTCACCCTGTGACTTTGGTGGGCGCTGGGGCTGGAGAACCCGAGGAATGCAGGGCAGCCTAGGCGCTTACTAATTCTAGAGGGTGGAGGGGGGTGACCTGTCCTCTCCACTAGGGTGTCAGGGATCCTTTGTCACCTGATGAGTGCCTGGAGTGGGGGCGGGGGGTGGGGTGGGGAGCGGGAGAGCTCATTCTAGACCGGGCCGCTCCTTCAGGAAGGAGGAGGAACAGTCTCTCCCTCTTAGGCCCAGGGGAGAGAGACCAGCCCCGCTGGAGACCCTGTGCCTGGCTCCAAGTCAGAGGGGCTGGTCTCCCCTTGGGGTGACGGGCTCCTCAGCCCTCTGAATGTGACCTCTAGGCCAGAGGGAAAACCAAACCTCCCAGGAAGTGGCCAGGGATCAGACTGCAGATGCTGAGCCCCTCAGGGCTATTTGGTGACCAGGTGACCGGGAGGTCTCCCCAGCCGTCCCAGTCCCAGCAGCCAGCCCGAGGGCTGCAGTCTTAGCACGGAGCCCAGAAATAGGGAGGAATCCCTTCCAACCCGCCCGCCAGCTCTGCCCCAGAGGGTGCCAAAGAGGGGACAGTCAGACAGCTCGGTGCCCCCTGGCCCCACCGCGCGTTCTAAGGCGCGGGCACGGGGAGGTGGGAGGGAGGCCATGAAGTTGGAACAGGGACCACCAGGCCGGCGCCCCCCGCCCCCCCCCACCCCCGCGAGGTACTCGTTCGCTGCCAGGCCAGGCCCCCGCCCCGTCCCAAGTCGCCCGCGCGGCTCCGGGCGGTCCCCGGCCAGCCGAGCGGCGCTTACCTGAGCCCGGTGCGCGCGGGGCGCCCT
>NC_043704.1:604116-640274 GCF_006229205.1 Suricata suricatta
GCCGAGCGGCGCTTACCTGAGCCCGGTGCGCGCGGGGCGCCCTCGCCGGACTCCTGTCGCGGAGCTCCGGTCCCAGCGGCCGGCCGAGTCTCTGTTCGGAGCGGGCAGGAGGGAGGGGTCCGCGGCGGGGCCGCCCACTTTATACCCCTCCCGCCGCCCGCCAGGGCCGCGCCCCGACAGTGCGGACGGCGGGGGGCGCTGCGGCCCCGCGGATGGCTGGAGGGGGGCGGGGGAGGGGCGGAGGGGGGATGTAGGGTCGGAGGGGAGGGCGAGGGGGTGGGATGTGAGGGCGGTGGTGGGGGGATGTAGGGTCGGATGGGGACAGGGAGGGGGACACTGCTGGAAACAGGGCGTGGCGGGGCGGGCCCGGCCGCCTCCCCCAGAACTAGTCCTGCGAAGTCAGCAGCGGTGCGTCCCCGCCTCAGCGGGTCCTCACAGTCCTCCACGCCACCCCGTCCACACCTGGGCCACCCCGAGGTAGCTGCTCGGACTTCACGCTGGCCTGGCTGGGGCGGGGGTCCCTGCGCGATTTCCAGGCTGATCTGACCTGCGAGATGGGGAACTGCGCCCTGCACCTGGAGTGGCAAGGGGCGCTGGGACTCAACCCTGGACGGTCCCGCAGGATCCCCATTCCCCGTGTTCCCCTTGCGCAGGCCTAGCCTGACCTAGCCGGGTCTGGGAACACGCAGGTCCCGCTACCCTGGGACTCAGAAGGCATGTCCATCGGCTCCCCAGGGCCCGAGCGCCTCCCCATAAGATGGGAAGGGGCTGGCGGGGAGAGGACAGGGGAGAGGGGAGGGGGGCCTGACCGAGGGAGCCTCAGGGGCTGCGGGAGGGGCGGGGCCGCAGCAGCACTTCCTCTGGAGAACTCCGCAGGTGGGCTTGGTTCTGGCCTGGGAGGCCACCGTGGGATTGTGGGATCTGGACCTGAGCAGAGTCTGGGGGCACCTGGCAAAGCCGTGGTCCAGGTCTCTGCTCCCTACCCTGGAGCGGCAGACCCCCAGGACCAAGGCTCCTCATTAAGGTGGGGTGCAGGCAGGGCTGGGCAGAGGTCCGTCCCGGGTTGGGGTCTCCGGGGGCAGGGCTAGATCACTGCTTTGTGGGGAGGGAGCTGGAGGGGGACAGAGGTGCGGGTCCAGCTTCAGTTTGGCGAATCTCTGATGTAGCCCCCTCCCCTCAAGAGAGATGCACATTGTGTCTTGGTCACCTGTATGTGCCCAGGGTGCTGCCGCTCTGCGTGCCCTCTGGTCTTCCTGGCCACTTCTTTCCATCTGCAGCCTGATTCCCGTGCACTGATTCCCTCAGGAGGCATCTTTGTGTTCACAGGGAGTCCCACAGAGGCCCAGATTGTTCTAGCAGAGGGGAGTAATGTCTCCCGGGAGGAGAGATAGGCCACCCCTGCGGCTGCACCACAGGATGCCCCTACTCTGATGTCCAAAGGGCCTTTGAGCTGTGCCGGGGCCCCAGCACTGGCCTCCCACCTGCTCCTGGCTCCCAGAGCCCCCTTGGCCTGGACCACTCTCAGTGCCCACTCACTACCCAGCCTCCCAGGGCAGCACCACTCACTCCTCTGGTCCAGCACCCTGTTTCTTTGTGTCTGGGGGGTGACCCCGAGTGAGGGGCACCAAGGAAGGCAGGTGTATGCGTGTGGGTCTGTGTGCACTTGTCTTCCCCCAAAGAGACTTAGGCATTCACATGGGCGACTGGATTCACACCTGGAGGGTCATCATGGCCTCCCTGTTGGAGGGAGGATTATGGGGACAGGTAATAAAAGGAATCTTGGCTAAAGTGTTGGTCACGGTGGATCCCTAGTCAACAGGCCACCCAGTGGTCGTTTCCCTGGTTCCCAAGGAAACCATACTCGGCCATTGGAATAACTGGGTTCTGGCCTGTGTGGTCATGAAAGCCCAGGGGGAAACCTGGACGCTGCCCCCGCCCCCCCCTCCCCCAGCCCAGAGAGCAAACCACAAACAACATCGCATCCCTGGAGGTTGAGACCTGCAGGACGCAGGGCTGGTGGGCCTCGCAGAGCCCCGAGACTGATGAGAGGGACCGCAGGCCGCTGAGGCTTAACCTCGGAGCCGCCCCACCTCCTCGCGAGGTGGGACCTGGGATTCCGGTGTAGCAGGGTTGATTTACGATTGAATTATTTCCCACTCTAATTAGGAAAGACAGGCAAGAACAGTGTGCATTCGTGTGGGAGGGACGATCATATGCATTTGTGGTTTTGGCCCCGGGGCCACATAAATCCTCCCCTCTGTCCTAACGTGGTCTGGGAAGCTGGGACCCTGGACACCCCCGGGACAGGAAACCGTGCTGGCTGGGCAGGCCAAAGGAGAGGGGGCCCTCGTGCTGCAGCCTTCCGAGGCACGCACCCCAGACGGCGGGAGAGGGGCTCCTGTGAAAACCTGGAGGTCCGCACGTCAGGGAAGGTTTCGGGGGTCCTGAGCATGCTGGGATAGCCCCTGAAATTAAAAGACAAGTCTCCTCATGTCGTGTCCCCTACTCCAGAGAAGATTGTGGGACTTGTGGGTTCTGAAGACAATACATTCCACCCTCAGGAATAGTACTCTGACCCGTATCCCAGGTCACATGGAGGCAGCCAGCTTCAAGGGGAGCCTAGGAGCAGGAAATGTCTATGCAGCAGGCCTGGGCTGGGACCGTGTGGGTCTGGAGATGTCCCTGCGGGAAAAGACGCCCAGTGGAGGGCCCTTTGGGGCCTTGCTGGGACCCTTCCTACCTACTTCCTTCTGTGCGAGGGTCCTGCTGAGGGTCCCTGCCTACTCCGAGAGGCCTGTCACGTGCCAGACACGGCAAGTGGCTCAAGGACCCCCACTACCCTCAGCTGAGCGGAAACAGGCCAGGGAGCTGCAGAGGGGCAGGCCCTGGGGCCAGGACTCGCCTTGTGTCTTCACGTCCGCAGGGCAGGGCCCGGCACAGAGCGGTCCCTGGCAGGGGGCTGTTGAGTGGGTAGACCCTGGAGCCTCTGAATGCAGCCTCCACGGGGCCCTGTGGTTCTGGAGACTCACGCGGGCCGGAGGCCGGAGGCCCTGAGAAGTGCCCTCTGGGCTCAGGCAGTGCTGCACCCCACCATGAAAACCTGCAGGGCCTCCCAGCGTGGCTCTGTGGCCCAGCTCGGAGGGTGTGATGTCGGTCCTACCGTCTCCCGGCCGAGGAACCCTCCCCTTGTCCGCCACAGGTTTGTTTTCCTTGATTTGCTGACGTTCTAGAAACGCAGGTGGGCCCTGTCGGCTCCTTCCTTCCAGGCAGAGGCGGAATAGCTCTGGGAGTGTGACGTGCAGCAGAACGTGGGGGTGCCAGGTGTCCCGGATCCGGGGGCTGGCTGTGTGGAGGCGGGCACCGATCTGTGTGGAGGCGGGCACCCATCTGTGTGGAGGCGGGCACCCGATGCTCGCAGCGCCCTGTGGGGTGTGCACTACTGTGTCTCCGGAGAGGAGGTCCATCCGAGGTCGTGTGCCGGCCACTCTGGCCCCGTACGGTGAGAGGTGCAGTCGCGGGTGCCCAGGAGAATGCAGGCTCCGGGAGGAGCCTGGGGAGGAGGCTGGTGCGAGGTCGGGGAAGGAACCTGTGCATTTGGGCTGGGGGCGCGCTGGGCCTGAGGGCCGGTCGGAATGCCGCTTCCTGGTCTGCCCGCGTGTCCCTGGCCCAGGGAGCGGACAGGCCGTGAGGCTTTCCCAGGCTCCGCGCATCTCGTGGGACGGCTCTGGGCGCTGGGGCTTTGCTCTGTGGCCTTAGAAATGCGCTTCGGAAGACGTTTGTTTTCCTTTGCACACTCACTGGGTTGAAGGCTAAGGTTCCCCTCCCCCACCCCAACCGCTCTCGACTTTGTCCAGAGACCTGAGAGCGCTACAAAACCCACCATCCACGGGGAGCACGTGGGAGTCAGCGCATCGCGGGGTGCATTCCAGGTGGTGACGGAGAGGTGCTGTTGTTTATTCAGGCCACGGCTACCCCGTTAGTCCCCCTAATCCCTCCGGGCCTGGGGCGGCTTGTGCGTCAGCCTCTAACCATGACAACACTAGGCTGGAGAGCTGGTCCGCAGCTCAGGCAGCCAGGACGGAGCCGGGCACCCGGGGAGGGCTGCGGCGGCGAGGGCGCCAGGTGGCAGGGAGGTCTGGGACACGTGCTGGCGGATGGGAGCTGCCCCCTGGGAGGGAAGGGGCCGTGTGCTCCCAGCGGACTCAGGCACGGCGGTGCTCGGCGGGGTCCCCACTTCCTCTGGCGTCTGGCCTCGGGCACATGGTCACTTGTTGGAAGGTGAAGCCCGTCGGAGACCGCAGCGTCCCGCGGCTCCCGCAAAGCCCCCCTCCCACGCCCCACCTGGTCGGCTCCCAGGCAGGACACGGGGACTCCCGGGGGGACAGGCCGGGGAGGAGCTTCTGGTCCACGGGCGCGTGTAAGCTACACGGACTCGTTTATAACGTGCCTCAAAATATTTACGCCCCGTTAAAAGGTCCCCTTACCCAGCTGTGCTTCCCTGGTGACAGGGTCGCCAGAACGCCACGTGCCTCGGCCCCCTCCCGTCCCGGAGGCCCCCGACGCGCCCTGTGCCGACCGCACGGCTTCTCCTCAGGGGTCAGCGCGGGACGCGGGGTCACCACGGCCCCAGGGTCTGAGCCGGACCTCGTCTACGTGCCTCTTCCCGGCCAGGGGCCAGATGTCCCTGGATTCTCAAAGGTACAGGTGGTTCCAGAGGCAGCGCACCTCTTCAGGGAACTGGGACACGACAACACACGCAAAGTCATACTGCCTGATCTCTCTGGAGGATGCAGGAGGTCCCGAGCTGTCCTGCTCATGACCACGGCCCCGGCCGTCGCCTCCCCACCGTTACCTGTTTCTCCTCAACAAAACACCCTGTGCTAACACCATCCGACTAAACACCACCGTCTCCTTTGCTCGGTGTCGGGGTCGGCGGAGCAGGTCACCAGCCCCTCAGTGCGGCGCTCAGGAGGCCTGCGGCGGCGGGTGTGACCTAGGATGGCGTGGCTCACGTCTCTTGCTCCTCGCTGTGGCTTCCCTGGAAGGACAACTTGCACCCGTTTGTGCGGTGGCCGCACGCGCACAGCGGAGGGACCACGGAGCCGCCCAGACTCTTTCGATCTGGGCTCAGGCGTCACAGCTTCACGTTGCCACTGTTTGTTGGTCAAAGTGAGACATGGGGCCATCCATGACTCTGGGACGGGAGACAAGACTCCAGCTCTGGATGGGAAGCGCGCCACCATCGGTCTATACCGCCGCCAGCACCACCGCTGCCCTCTCCCCCTCCCCACCCCTCACCGTCCTCTCTGCAGGCAGGGGCTGCCCACGGCAGGGACTTGGGTCTTAGACGGAAGTAGCCTCTGTCCTCAGAGGTCTTGCCACACAGGTGACGACAAGAGATGAATTCGTGACGGCCGGACAGTGGTGTGGTAAAGGCTCACTTACACTCGCAGAGCCTCGAGGGAGTCCGAGGGCAGAGGCTCCGCTGTCCGGCTTCCATCTCGGGGGCAGGGGGCGGGGCCTCTGTCTGGTGTACGACCCGATGTGCCCTTTGTCCGCTAGATTTTTGTCCTTGGCTTTAAAACTCTTTACTAATTTTAAAATGGTCCTAATGGTTGGTGTTAAACTTCTGTCGTCTTATTTATTTATTTTGGAGCGGACAACGCACGTTGCTGTTCACAAGGTGCACTAGGGCGCGGGGAGGAAGGCGGACTTCCGTCTCGGTGCTCCCTAGAGCTCTGCCTGGGGAGGACGGCCTCCAAGCTCGCTCGCGGGGCCCGGTGGGGCTCGGCGCCCACGCAAGGTGGCATGGCAGCTCGGTGCCCCCCGAGGGGGAGCTGGGAAACAGACAGACACACAGAGACAAAGAGACAGAGAGAGCGCCGCCAGTGAGAGAAGACCAGAGAAGGAGGCGGAGGTCTGTCAAGAGAGAAGCCAACATCTTTTCGTAGACTGACCTCAGGATTGCCCTCCTGTCACTCTCCCCATGACCTGCTTACTGGAGTGAGTCTTGGGGCCCAGCCCCCGCTCCAGGGGAGGGATTACACGAATACCAGCAGGCAGGGGCCCGAAAGCCAGTTCAGAGACAGCTAACCATCCTTCCCTTTATTACTTTGTTTAGTGCGGGTCTGCAGGCAGCAGTTTCCGGGACTTGCCTGTCTCACCAGTTGTTACTGAACCTCCAGTTCTGAAGGATGTCTCTCTCAGTGAGCGTTCCATCTTGGCGGCCATTTTCTTGTGCTTCTCTAAAGGTGACATCGGATTGTCTTCCGGTGCAGATCTGTGGAGACTCTGTCTCTCCGTCGTTCCTCCGAGGACAGGGGGCCTGCCTCCTCTGGTGCTCCTGACACCCCCGCTCCCTCCGGCTCACAGCGCTGCCGCTGTGACGTCCTGACATGTGGCGCTCTTTGCATTGATCCTGTCTGGCACGCCGGTTTCTTTTCTGAACCTGCGGAAAGACATCTCTTATCAATTTTAGAAAATCCTTTAGGAAAACTCTTCAAATACTGCCTCTGCGCCATTCTGCCTGTATTCTCTGCTCGGGCTCTGAATTTCACAGGTTAGATGTCTTCAGCCTCTGTCTTATGCTCCTTTCTGTATTTTACGTATGTTTTTAATTTGTCCTTCAGTCCTGCCCATTTTCCCTTGACCTGTTTTCCAGTTAACTTATTCTCACTTCTGCTTTGTTTAATCTGCTGGTAACCCCAATCCACTGAATTTTAACTATCAAATACTGCATTTTTTTAGTTTTAGATTTCCATTTCCTCTTCAATGTACAGATTACAGTCCTCTTATTCCGTTGTCTAATTTTCCACTTTCTTGAGATACTAATCACATTTACTTAAAATTTTTTTAATGTTTATTTATTTTTGAGAGAGAAAGAAAGAGAGCACGAGCAAGGGAGAGGCAGAGAGAGAGGGAGACACAGACTTCAAAGCGGGTTCCAGGCTCTGAGCTGTCAGCACAGAGCCCGATGCCGGGCTTGAACTCATGACCCATGACCTGAGCAGAAGTTGGACACTTAACTTAGTCACATTTGCTTTAAAGTCCATATATGATACTCCAAAATCAAGGCCATCTGTGGGTCTGTTTCTCTTGTTTATTTTTTCCGACAGAGTCACATGGTCCTGTCTCTTGCCCTGCCTGGTGAATCTTTATCAAGTGCTGGACATTATGTGTGAAGGCTGGTAGAGGTCCTGCTTAGTGTGGTCTTCTTTGTTTAGAATCAGCCTTCAGTTTATTTTGGTGGCAGGTAGCATAGGGTCAGATTCCCTTCATACGATTCAAATCCAGGTTTTTCTCTCTGTGAAGACTGACGTGTTACCACTTCTTCCTTCCTCCTGGTGCATAACTTTTAAGGGACCCAGGTGAGAGCCTGGGGTACTTAGGTCTAACCAAGGGTCTGTCCCCTGAGGGTCCTGAATTCTCGGTGCTGTCTCACCACCACAGATGGCAAAGACTATTTCATGCTTTTTGGAAACAGGCTTATTGAGGTATATTTTGCATAACAAAATTCATCTTATTTAGGTGTGAAATTCAACAATTTTTGGTAAATTTACTGAATGGTATGTCATAAATCAATTTTAGAACTTCTTCACCCCCCGTAAGACCCCTCCTGCCTCTTACCCTTTCCCCCTAATCCACCTCCGCCCCAGAAAACCACTAGTCTATGTTCTGTCTTTATATATTTGCCCTTTTGCATGTTTCATATAGAATTCTCCACATTATCGTTCAAGAATCAGAATAAAACAAGCATCAGACCCGAGGTTCTCTCCAGTGGAATTCTCACTGTGCTGAAGATTGGGGGGATTTGCGGAGGCTTCTTTCTTCTCTCGTCAGCTCAGTAAGAAATATGGTGATCAACTTTATGCCAGTACATTTAGACAACTTTGAATAAACAAAGTTTTGGAAATATACAGATTATCTAACTAACCCAAGAAGAAATAGTCCTATATTTACTAAGGGGATTAAATTCATTATCTGAGACAGCTTCACTGGAGAATTCTAGCAAACATTAGGGAAGAAGTAACACCCATCCTGCATAAACTTTTTGAAACTATAGAGGAGAAGGGAACGTTTCACAACGCATTTATGAGGCCAGTGTTCCCCGGACACCGAACCAGACAAGACCTCTCTGCCTGACTTCCCCGTGTGGCGGGGCCCGGCTCTGTCTGGGGGAACGAGCGGGCGCAGTCCGGTCCAGGCCTCTCTGCGGAGGTCACAGCCTCCGGCTGGTCCACGATGACAGTGGTCAGGATGCTGTGACCGAGGCACACGAGTGACTGGCTGTGAAGGGCACGGCCCCGGGCTCAGACCTGTGCTCTGTGGTGCTGGCCGGGCTTCACGGCCCATGGTCGGGGGAGAAGTTCCTCGGGAGTAACTCTGCAGGCTTCCAGGCCCGGGGCGATGCGGTCTGCGTCCCGACGCCTCGGCATCCTGACCAGCTCCCCGGCGGCGCTCCCCGGCGGTGCTCCCCGCTCCTCGGCAGTGCTCCCCGGTGGTGCTCCCCGGTGGTGCTCCCTGGCGGCGCTCCCCGGCGGCGCTCCCGGGTGGTGCTCCCGGGTGGTGCTCCCCGGCGGTGCTCCCAGGCGGTGTCAGCGCCGCTCGGTGCGCCAGCGTTGGCTGGAGCACTCGTGTGCTCACTCTGTCCAGCTGGACCCAGGGACGCAGACCGTGTGGAGGGAGGAGGGGAAAGCCTGTCACTGGCTAAAGAGAGGCCCAAACCGCCTTCAACAGGCCCGGACCTGATGCTCACGTTAGGAGAGATGTGCACTCACGCTTCGCAGCAAAACCTGGGATGTGTCCCGTGTGTTCCATTTTCCCAGCTCCTGCCTGGCATGGACGTGTCCCCCCCGGACTCACCTCTGCTCTTCTCACTGAGTCTTGACCCTCCCTGGTTCTGCTGAGCCCCCCAGGGTCAGAGCCCCGTCTGCTTGGCAGCTAGCACCCCCACTCCGCCAGCACGGCTCTGACCCGGCCCCCAGGGGGCCGAGGTGTGCAAAGTGCCGGGAACACAGGAGCATGCCACCTCCCCCAGGAAGCCCCCCGCGGGCTGTGGGGCAGAGCTGGTAACACGCTGCGTGTGGGCGGCGGGATCCTGGGACACCTGGGCTTTGTCCCCACTTTAGAGGACAGGCGGTGTCACAGAGCTCAGGACGGGGCACTGGGTCATCTTCCAGAGCTGGAGTTTGAGGCCTGGGGTGTGTTCAGGCCCAGAGACCGGACAGCCAGTCCGGCTGTTGCTGCTCAGATGCCAATACTGGGGGAGGGGGCGGGTCGGGAAGCAGCGGGCCCTGGGGACCAGGAGCAGAGAGCACACAGCTGTGCATCAGAAACGGAACCCTCCCGGGGAGTGAGGAGCAGCCCCCGGAAGGGACCCTTGGAATCATCTGGGGAGGCGCCCGTCTCCCAGCCCGGCCCCCTGAGCCCCCGCCGGGACTCAGACTTGTGCCGCCCCCCGCAGTCAGGGGGGTGTGAGGCCCTGGCAGCCAGCCTTGTGCCCTGCTGTGCTTCTTCTGGAGGCCCACCCTCCTCACCGGGGCACAGACCCTTCCCCGGGGTTTGCACTCACGTTGCCTGGGGCCCCTCCCCTCTCCAAGGGCACCTCAGAAAGGGAGACTCAGTGACATCAGCCAGAGAAGGATCACTTCCCTTTGATGGGACCACTCTCGGGCAGGAAAAACATCTAAATTGTCTGACAAATTAAACCCTAAACTGAACCAGCTTGTCTGAGGCTTAACGGTCTTGAGACCCAGAACAAAGGAGCGCGGGTGAATTCCCACAGACCTACGCTCGGGGCCCAGCCGGCGCTGTGGGCGGTGACTGGAAGGGATTTGGGAGTTGGAAGGGACTTCAAGAGAGCCCGGTCCCAGGGCTCAGGGTAATCACGGGTGTGGGATTTTCTGAAAAGCCGCAGAGCCCTATCAGTTTCTCCCCGGGATCAGGGACTCTCAGGGCCAAGAGGAGTCCACGGGCGCAGCTGTCGCCTGCATCTGCTCTTGTGTGACCCGTGGGGAGGCCCGGCCGTGGCTGTGCGGGCCCTGCCTGGTCCCGGGCACGGGGCCACCACGGACACGGTCGAGGGGAGGCCGGCAACGTGTCGCTCCACCGATTGCTATTCCACACACTTACCCCTCCGCAGGTGTAGACACGGCAGCGTGTGTGGGAGGGACACAGCAGCCTCTGCTTCCCTCGGCTGGCGAGGCCGGGGCCGTCCAGGGGCTCGCGAGCGAAGGGGCTCAAAGCGGGACGGCGCAGCTACAAAGAGCAAGCGTGTCCTTCCGGAACCCTGAGCCGCGAGGAAGCCCAGTGGCCCCAGGTCATCTTCTCCAAGCTTGCGTGTCTGTCTAAGGGGTTCTGGCCGTGCTAAAGCCCCGCTTGTGCACTCCCTGGGCCCCAAGGAGTCTGGTCTGTGGGCCTGGCACCAAGGCCTGTGACCGTCACTGCGTCTGAGCCTGGGCCATGGCAAAGCCCCCACTCCGGCTGGCTCTTCCTGAGGCAGCTCAGACACCCCCTCTTCGCAGGGAACCGCGGCCACCCTCCAGGTCACCTCATTTGGCCTATGTCTGGTGACCTGACCCTCCCTGGAGGCGGAGGCCTCCTGGAGGGGGTGCCGCCAGTGCGGCCCTCCTGAGCCTCTCCCTGCTGGTCCATGAGGTGCCCCTGCAGCTGGCAGTCCCGGGCTCGGCACGGGGTGACCTGGGCCCCAAAGCGAGGGGACCTGCTGGTCTGGCCAGTGTGGCCCATGAGCCTGGCCTACGGGGCTGGGCGGGGCTGAGCGTCTCTGGGGAGCTGGCTGGCCTGGGCTGGGGTCAGATGAGGGTGGGAGGGGCAGGCAGCTGGTGGCCGTGTGGACACAGCGGCGCCTGGAGATGCAGGTGGTGGATCTGGAGCAAGTGGGTGAGGGGCCAGGTCACGCCCTGCTTGAGGAGTGGCCGAGCCCGCGTCTGGCCTGCTCACTCCAGGACTGAGTGTGGTGTCCTAGGGGCCCCTGCGACTGCGGTCAGCCCTCAGCATCATCGTTCAAGCCATGGCTGACGGAGGGCGAGGGGCTGTGGGGGTGGAGGGCCGGGCTTGTGGGCCCAGGAAGCACAGAGCTGTCCATCTACGGCTCCTGCCCCCGCTCCCTCCAGCCTGGCCTCGGGCTGCCCCCGGGCTGGGCCCCTGCACGCCTATGCTGGACGCTGATGCCCAGCCTCTCAGGGCCTGGCGGTGCAGCCCCCCGGAGGGATGGTGTCTCCGGATCTGGGCACCTGCCCAGTGGGTGGTGGTCTCTGTCCGCCTCTCGGAGGGTCTCTCCACCCCTAGGCGCCCAGTCCACCCTCTGATCTCTGCCCATGCCTGGCACTGACCAGGAAGCCAGGTGCTCGGAGCCCCCACTCACTGCTGTGCTACCTGAGGCTGGCCACTCGCTCCCTGGTTGCCTCAGTTTCCCCACCTGTAGGGTGGGCATCTGTGTCATCTGAGACTGTCTGTGAGACAGAGCGGGTGGTGGTCCGTCCCTGCTAAGAGAACAAGGGAACTGCCCTCGCAGGAGAGAAGACGGCCCCATGCGAGGCCCCTGATTCCGGTCAGGCTACGCCCGGCGGCCCCGAGGTGGGGGTGTGGGAGCTGCTTCGGGGCATGGGCGTCGCCGCTGTCTGGAGCCGGGGAGACTGGGGGCTCTGAGCTGGCTGCCGGTGGCCAGGCGCCAGGGGGCAGGCGAGCGGCCTGGGTGGTGGAGACCGCCGGCCCCTCCCACGAAGACCCCGAGCCAGGGCTCTCCCCCCACCCCTGCTCTGGGCCCGCCCCTCAGGTCCTGCTGCTGGGGACTTGGTGGGGGGGGGTGGTGTCAGTGGGGCCGGGCCCACTGCGGGGGAGACGTGGCCGCAGTGCCTCCCCCGGGGCGGCCACACTGGCCGCTGCGGCTCTGGCGATGCCGCCCGTCCCAGCTGGCCTGCATTAGTCACCCGGGGAAAGTGTTCCGAGGTGGTGGGTCCAGGTGAATGTGTCACAGCAAAGCTACCAGAAAGAGCTGTGGCTGTTTGTGAGTAACCGTGGAAACAAACGCCACACTGGCTGCGAACAGGCCCTCTGTGTCTGGTCCCTGGTGGGGCCCAGGGGCTCGCGGGTGCCCGGGAGTCTCCCCTTCCGCCCGCGGTGGCCAGGTCCTCGTGGGCGGCGGGGGGCACCCCGTGGCGGCCGCCTCGCGCCTGCGGGGTGATGCAACTTGCCGAGCAGCTGACCTCGGGAGGAGGTGACCTGGCGGGGCCTGGCCAGTTTTCTCTGGCCGGTGGCGGAGGAGGAAGCCCGAGGGACAGGCAGCCCCGAGGGACGGGGCGTGGGGGGTGGGCTTCTCGTGCCTGGGGTACCGGGGCCACAGGGAAGGAGCTGCGGGCGCCCCTGCCCCCGAAGGTGGGCCAAGCCCTGGTCTTACGGCTGCAGGGAACTAGGTTTGGCCCATGGCCGGGACGGGCTCTGAGAGGGTTTTCCTGACCGCGTCCTGATCGGACCCCAGCCCTGGTGTCCGCGTGTGAGGCCCCGCCGAGCCCCCGGAGTGTGCGCTGAGCGCCGGTGCTGGGCAGGGTCTGTGGGAAACTCGCACAGTCCCGGGGTCCCCTCCTGCCAAGCCGGGCCACTGTCCCGGCGCAAGGCCGGCGGCCTCTCCGCACGGGCCCTCATGTTTAGTGGCACTTTTACGACCCCACTGGACGGTGTCCCAGGGCCGCACCAGCTTGCGGGCTGGCGTCTGCCCACACGGATGTGCTCCTGGCGCCTTGCTGGTCGGCTGGCGGTGGGTGCTGGTGAGCCAGATGTGAGTGGGTGTGGGCAGGTGCCACCTGGATCAGCCTCTGGGGACCGAGAGCAGGAAACCGGAAGATAGAGTATGAGAGGTGAGGGTGCCTGGGCTGAAGAGGCAAGGTGGGGACCGGGTGGCGTGGGCCCTCCGTCAAGGGTGCGCCCCTGAGACACAGCCATGGTGCACACACTCCGAGGTGTGCACACAGCATGCTACACTCCATGGTGCACACACACAATCCTACACTCCATGGCGCACACACACAATGCTATACTGCGTGGTGAACACACACCATGCTACACTCCGTGATGCACACACTCCATGGTGCACACACGCCATGGTGCACACACACAATGCTACACTCCATGGTACACACACACCTCATAGCGTACACACCCTTGCACACCCACGAAGCGGGGACTGATTTGCGGTGAGCTCAGAGGCTGCTTTTCAGCGGGGGTGGGGGTTGGGGGAAGGGAGAAGCTTGTGGTTTGTAGGAGGGACTCCGCCCCCCTCCCGCCCCCTCCCATCCCCAGTGAAGGCTGCTGTTCTCTGCTGCATTTTCCTGAATTAGAGCCCCGAGAGGGGCCGGAGGCAGGGTGTCGGGGTGGATATGTGTGTGCAGGCATGTTTATGAATATCACACACGCCTACATGTGTACATGGGTGTGTGCTCACACATGCACATACACATGTGTATGTGTGTGCATACACTGTGCTCATGTCTCTGTGTGCACGTGCACATACATGTATGTGTACACTGGTGTGTGTATGCATGTACACGTGTGAGCCTGTACGTGCACACACATGCATGTGTACATATGTAGCCAGGTGCCCTTGGCAGGGATGAGGCATTGTGGTGACCATTCTCCTGGAGTCAGGAGAGACATGCTTGGGAGCAGAAGCTTCTAGAACACCCTGGCTGGATGAGATCAGCTGTTGGCCAACACATGTTAGCCAGATGGAGCCGGGAGCTCACAGGAAGCGAACCTCCGTTAAAAAGCCCGTGTGAGTTGGTGGGGGAGGGCGGTGCTGGCTTCCTCTGAGTCACACACAGGGTCTGTTTCCAATTATGTGTCCCACTGGCAGAGACCGCTGTGTGTGGAGCAGCCAAACTCAGCCTCATGTACTCTCTGGACCCCGTGGGAGCCTGTGTCTTCTTCTCCGCCGGGCCACGGAGAGGGCTGGGGGCATGGTCAGTGACGGGGCCACATCAGCACTTCTGGCCCACATCTGGAACCCCTTGACCCGAATCCTTGGGTTCGGAGGACGAGTCGGCAGCTTGGTGGTCTGGGGTCCCTCCTGAGAGCCCAGGGCTGTGCCCCCGGGCCGCGTCTCCAGCCTGGCAGGGCCTGGACATCTCTCAGGTGCCTCCGGGGCGCTTTGTGGGACACCCTCAGAGGATCCCTTACTTCCCCGTAACCCTGCCCCGTAGCTAATCAGCCTCCATGCGCCTGGGCCCATGTCTGTTCCGTCCGTCATCGGGAATTTTCTGACCCTGCCCCAGAGAATCCCAGGAGGCCCCTGTGGCTCGAGGCGTCGGGGCGCAGTGGGTGCCTCTGCCCGCCCTGGGGCCAGCAGCGTCCCCTGCCTCCGCCCTCAGGCCCCCAGTCACCTTGTGTTCTCAGGGTCTGGAGACGGCCCTCTCCTCTGGCCTGTGCCAGCAGCTGTGAACCTGGTGGTCCTGTCCCATCCCAGAGGCCCTTGCTTCTGTGCCCTCCACACTTCCCACACAAAGGTTGCCTTTCCCAGGCTCAGCCTGCGATGCGGGATCTTCTGGAACTTTCCACCCTAGCAGAGGTCTTTCTAGCCCCTCAGGGACTAAGATTTTGAAATACGAAAGTAGGAACAGGCCCATTTTCTGTGCTTTCTGTGTTAACTGGAGTCGGAGGGCCAGGAAGCACATCCAATGTCGGGGGGGGGCCTTCTGTGAGTCTTCTGATGGCGGCAGCCCCGGGGGGAGGGGGTCCAGGCAGCACCAGGAAGAGCACTGAGGGCCTTGGCCTGTTACTGGATCCGGACTTTTAGGCTGTGCGGCAAGAGTAATACTGAAAGAGTCTCCAGAGAAACAGAACCAGTAAAATATCTATCTATAAAAATGTCTGTCTGTAAGAGGACACTTACTACAGGAACCAGCTTCCTGGGTTACGGAGGTCCGAGGCCCCGCGATCTGCATCTCCAAGCCCGAGGCCCAGGAGAGCTGCTGGTGGGAGTCAGTCCGCTGCCTGGAGGCCGAGAACCGGGTGCTGCATCGTGTGAGGCAGGAGAAGACGGACGTCCCAGCTCAACTGGGAGAAAGAATTCACTTTTCTCCATTTTTTTTTGAGGGGAGTTGAGGGGCAGAGGGAGAGGGAGAGAGAATCCCAAGCAGGCTCCATGCCCAGCATGGAACCCCATCCCATGACCCTGGGATCCTGTGACTGAGCTGAAATCAACAGTTAGAGGCTCAACCAACCGTGCCAGCTAGGTGCCCCCCTCCTCCACCTTCTTATTTTCTCCGGGCCCGCACTGGACTGGGTGAGGCCCGCTCACCTTGGGGAGGGTGATCTTTACTCCGTCTACCAGTTCAAATGCTAATGCCTTCTGGAGACGCCACACAGACGCGCCCAGAAACAATGTTTTGCCAGCTCTCTGGGCACCCTTAGCCCTATGAGGCTGACACATAAAGTTAGCCACCACCAGTCCACCTCTTGTCAGCTTGGCACCCATACCCATACCGTTAAACCACATTTAACCTCCAAATAAAGACAATAAGATGTCATACATAAGTCTGCCTATCATGATACAACCATTCTGCATCCAGGAGACTTTGCGTCGACTCCTTCCCCAGGAGAGAAGGTCAAGGCCTTGGGTGATGCTTATAGTCTTCTCCTTGATATACTGCAAAACTAACAATACTTGATACTGATATAAAGTCGATACATTTTATATTACATAAGAAGGAAATAATAGAGGGAAAAAAACAAAGACATTTGCTTAATATATGTATATACACACACACAAATACATCTATTACAAAATAAGGAGAGAACACTCATGGGGTTACAGCGTGTGACTGGTCACGTGGTCCTAGTTGGCATTTATAACCACCTTTTACACATTCTGTATCCCTTCGCCTTCAGCAAGCACCTGGGCTAGTCATGGATCTGACCACCACCTGGTGGAGTGGCCCAAACCTTCCCTCCTGGAGGGTCTGTGGGTCATTCGTGGTCCCACCTGGCTTGGGTTGCTGGGGTCTTCCTTGGACCTTGATTCCAGGGCGTGCTAATACTAAAAGATGTCCCAAGGGTGCTCCAGGGATAGACACACCCTTCCTTGCCCCCACTGTGGAGGGGCCGTGGGGTCTCCCTTTGGCGGTTGGGATCAACCCCGCGGCCAGCGAAAGAACTCCCCTCCTTGCCTTCGATTCACAGGCAGGAGTTCTAGAAGGGGCCGGGCAGCAGTCTTAACTTCCAACTCAGCGGAATCCTGGTATCTCCTGGTGGGAGCACTCCTTCCTCAAGAACTAAGGCCGCCTGGCCAGCAGAGCGTAAAGTCACAGGAATCGGAAGCAAAACCTTTCCTACTGGGTCCCCAGGGGTGACAGTGAGCAGTACCTCTCATTTCCACGCCTCAACTCCCGGACGCTCGAATCCTGACCATGGGAGAGACAGTACCTCACATGGGACTCTGGATCAGAGCATGTGCCGCCTTCTGGAGAACCACCTTGCCGCCACCGTAATGGAGTCTTCAAAAGGCCATGTCACCATTTGAGCAAAACAGTTCCTTTCAGGATGGTGGGGGGCACGGGAAGACCAACGAATTCCATGAGGATGGGCCCATTGCTGCGGTGAGATGGGGCCCTTGATGGGAAGCTGCACTGTGCATCCATGATGGTGGACGAGGCATTCTCTAAGTCCGGGGATGGTGATTTGGGCAGAAGCATTCTGTGCAGGAAAAGCAAACACATATCCAGAGTAAGTGTCTTCTCCAGTAAGGACAAAATGCTGCCCCTTCCTTAATCAAGTGCCATCAGGTGACAGGCTGATCACCCAAGACATGGTGGGGGCTCAGTGCTGGTCTCTACTGCCGGCAGATCAGGCATGCAGTGGCGGCCACCGCCAGGTCAGCCTTGGTGAGTGGAAGTCGCTGTTGCTGAACCCGCGTGTAACCTCCATCACCACCACCACGACCACTTTGTTCCATCACTGGACGATGACAGGGGTGGCCTGGGAGAGAGGCCGACCGGTCTCCACAGGCCTGTTCATCCTGTCTACCTGACTCTTTCTTTTTTAAATATAACACAATTTATTTTTTTAACATATGCAGTTATTTTCCATCATTTACAATACAGTAGTTACAATGACATTCCAAACAGAAAAGCAAAGTAAAAAATCAAAGCCCCAACTTCTGTTTCGTGTAATTAGACTTATACAGAAATTAGAAGGTTAGGTACCAACTAGTTAATCACCTAATTTCACAGCTATCTGAAGTGGCAATTGTTATATAGCAGCTTATCTATGATACATTCAAGATACATGATACAATTTATTACTTGCCCATAAGCTACAACACAGCCTGCTTAATACTTTTCCTTAAATTCCACCTCTCTACTACAGGATACTTGAGGTCCATGCAAAAAAGTAGCTACCTTTTATATAGGAAATGGATGATTAAGTCTTTGGTGTTGTAAAAGCAACTTCATTTAAACATAACCACCCCCACCACCAAAAAAAGAAGAGGAAAAAAAAGTAATGAAAATAGTAGGGGAAAAACCCAAGACACACTTCCTAGGGGGAAAAAAAAACGAAAAAAAAAAGACAAAACAAAACAAAAAAGCAGCATGTAATTTCTGTCCTTGACGGAATGTATTAAATAAGCAAACACCACCAACAAGCAAAACAAGTGCTACAATGTAAAAACATTAAAAAAAAGAAAACCCTCTCACATGCATAAATGAAAGATGGCACACAAAGCACTCACATCTTTTCAAGCTTCAACAGTAAATATTCTGCTATGTATTAAATACTGCATGGTTTGCCCAAGCTAAGATGAAACCACATCATGAATCAATAAGCATTTTGCATTTTCTTTCATTATCTACTCAAAGTCATGCCTACGGCACCTCTAAACATTTCATTAAATCCAATGATACAGCAAACACTCCCAAGTCATTGCCATGTTGTACTCCGTTGTGTATATAAACCACATCTTCTAGATCCAGTCATCAGGTGATGGGCATGTAGGCTCTTTCCATGTTTTGGCTCTTGTTGACATTGTTGCTATGAACATTGGCTACCTGACTATTAAAACCCTCTTCTAAGGTCACCTCAGTGAGTATTCACATGGGACACAAATGTCTTCACTTTTGAAGATAGAAGGCTTTCCACAGATCTCTTCCCCAAATCTCTTTGTCAACCATGTTCTAATCATGTCCTAATCTAATCAAAGTCCTCGTCGGTCCAGCGGAGCCATTGGCCAGGGCCCATTAATTAGGATATAATCACACGTTAGGCCCTTTCTCCTCCCAAGCAAAGTGAACAAGCAGGAGCTGGGCCTGAAGTTCTGGCCACCGGAGGACTTCCCGCCTCCACTGTCCTTCAGGGACAGGCTGTAGCGTGGCTGCTGTCCGCTCTGAGTGGTGCCTCTACATTGTGCAGAGCCACGTGGAAGCAGGCTGACATGTCTCTTCCTCTGTCGGCTAATCACAGGCCCCTCCCCGTGAGGCCATAGGTGCAGCGGGGGGAGGCGGGAGAAGGCAGTGGAGCAGCGGTGAGGATCAGGGGCATCTGGGCCGCTTCTTCACCTAATGCACTTGTGCCTTTAGGGCCTGCTTGGGTCTGATCATGTGCACATGGCCTCCAGGTGATGATGGAGTGTTGGTGCGCATGCCCAACGCTATGGCTTTATGAGTCAGAAACACCCAGTCATTGATGGGAAGCTCAGGTCACATTTTTTTGAGTAGCTGGAGCCTCAATGACACCAGATGCTCGGGACTCCAGGGCCTCATGCAGAGCCCCACAGGCTGGCTTTTACTCCACTGAACTCGCCGTTGTCTTCCACGAGCCCGACTCCAAGGACTTCACTTCCTGCTTTCCTTTTTTTTCTTTTGACTTCCTGCTTTCTTGATTCCTTGGGCCTTTGCTGCTGCACTCAGCCTGCCCACTACAATCCTAGGAATTAGGCCTTCTGGGTCCCTTGTTAACGTGAGACAATGGAGGGGAGTGTCACCCTATCCAGAAAACAGATGCACATGTTATCAGTGCCTTAGGCCCCAAGAAGGATTCCCAGTGAGGATGATGGGTCTCAGGCACCTGTTGGGCAGGGCAGGTGACCTCTGGCTGAGTCACAGAGCATTTGAGGCCTAGTCAGCTGCACAACCCTGGCACCTCCTCGCACCCAAACCTACAGCCCTTTAATGAAACGCAAACTCATCTAGTCCTCAGAGTGTTAACTTCCACCAACAGTTGTATCTTAAAGAGGATGGACAGAGTCAACTTAAGGATACATGACCGTACATGACCCTTTTGAAAAATGATCGGAGACTGTATTCAAAGACGTTGGCAATTAGCAAGCAAGCTTCTGTTGCAAATGCAGAAGTGTCAGGGACTCCAGAGAGCTCGAGTGAGTGGCCAAGAGCAAGTCAGAGATTTGAAGGAATCCTTACTAATGGTTTTTGGACATATTCAGTCAAGTCATTGGATCAGTCTTTAGCACATGAGTTCAATTAATACGGTATTTTTTATTTTTAAAACTATATCCCAAACTGTCACCCATTTTTCTACATGCAGAGACCCAACAAGTCCTGTGAAAATTTTAAAAAATCTATTTATTTTTTAATTTACACCCAAGTTAGTTAGCACACAGTGCAACAATGGTTTCAGGAGTAGATTCCTTAATGCCTCTCATCCATTTAGCCCATGCCCCTTCCTGCAACCCTCTGTCTGTTCTCCGTATTTAAGAGTCTCTTCTGTTTCACTCCCTCCCTATTTTTATATTATTTTTGCTTCTCTTCCCTTATGTTCAACCTTTTTGTATCTTAAAGTCTCCATAGGAGTGAAGTCATGATATTTGTCCTTCTATGACTAATTTCGCTTAACATAATACCCTTTGGTTCCATCCACGTAGTTGAAAAAGGCAAGATTTCGTTCTTCTCGATTGACAAGTAACACTCCATTGTGTAAATGTAAACCACATCTTCTGTATCCATTCATCCATCGATGGACATTTGGGCTCTTTCCATACTTTGGCTGTGGTTGATAGTGCTGCTATAAACATTGGGGTGCATGGGCCCTTTCAAAACAGCACACCTGTATCCCTTGGATAAATTCCTAGCAGTGCAATTGCTGGGTCGTAGGGCAGTTCTATTTTTAATTTTTTGGGGAACCTCCATACTGTTTTCCAGAGTGGCTGCGCCAGTTTGCATCCCGCCAGCAGTGCAAAAGAGATCCTCTTTCTCTGCATCCTCACCAACATCTGCCGTTGCCTGAGTTGTTACTGTCAGTCATTCCGACAGGTGTGAGGTGGTATCTCATCGCGGTTTTGATTTGTATTTCCCTGATGATGAGTGACGTTGAGTATTTTTTCATGTGTCTGTTGGCCATCTGGATGTCTTCTTTGGAGAAGTATCTATTCATGTCTTTTGCCCATTTCTTCACTGGATTATTTGTTTTTTGGGTGTTGAGTTTGGTAAGTTCTTTATAGATTTTGGATACTAACCCTTTATCTGATACATTGTTTGCAAATATCTTCTCCCACTCTGTCGGTTGCCTTTTAGTTTTGCTGATTGTTTCCTTTGCTGTGCAGAAGCTTTTTATTTTGATGAGGTCCCAGTAGTTCATTTTTGCTTTTGTTTCCTTTACCCCTGAAGACGTGTTGAGTAAGAAGTTGCTGCAGCCAATGTCGAAGAGATTTTTGCCTGCTTTCTCCTCGAGGATTTTGATGGCTTCCTGTTTTACATCTAGATCTTTCATCCATTTTGAGTTTATTTTTGTGTATGGTGTAAAAAAGTGGTCCAGGTTCATTTTGCTGCACGTCGCTGACCAGTTTTCCCAGCACCACTTTCTGAAGAGACTCTTTATTCTATTGCATAGTCTTTCCTGCTTTGTCAAAGATTAGTTGACCATACATTTGTGGGCCCAGTTCTGGGTTCTCTACTCTGTTCCATTGATCTGAGTGTCTGTTTTTGTGCCAATAAGCCCTGTGAATTTTTCAGTCATTCACTTATTTATGAATAAATATATGTTTATCTATTTATTATATTTATTTATCACACATTCAAAAGATAATTACTGAGCACCTGCTCTGGGCCAGGCCCCGTATTGGGCCCTGGAGAAATACCGGGGAACCACACAAATGAGACTGCTGCTCCTCCAAGCTCATCTGCAGCCTCCTTGGCCTTTTTGTCCGCACTGCCTCTCCTCAGGGCACCGTGCTCTGCTCACCATCCCTGTTGCACCTATGAGTCAGGCCCCTTTGGCCGCAGTGATAGCCTCACCAGCCCTGAAAATAGTTGCAGCCTGGCCCTGGTGCTTAAGTGCTGCTCTCTGGTCTCTACTTTGGGGAGGCCTCATCACCCCCTGGATACTAACAAGCTGAGCTCTGTGGTCACATTTCCTACACTGGCCCACGGAAGGGAGCCACTGCCAGACTTCTGAGTGATGCAAGTGCCTCTCATTGGTCCCTCTTATGGACGCCTTGGCGGATGGCGTGGCCTCTGGGTCATCCTGTGGGACATAAGCCACTTTCTGGGAGAATTTTCTGGGTCCACTTTCTGGGAGAATTTGTTTCTCACAATTCTGAAACTGCTTTATGTGCATATTAGGATTGAGCAAGTAAGTAAATGATGAGGGATGATGGGAGCCAGGTTTTTCACTGTTGGGACGGAAGTTATAGATTAGTCAGAAAGGGAAGCTAGAATGACCCTGGAGGGCTGGATTGGAGTTGGAGATATTGGTATGAAGTCCTAGCCCCCCCCCCGCCCCCATGCACATACACCCATGCGCATACGTGCACACACAGATGCGCACATGCACACACATGCACACACATGGATAGATGAATGGGAAGAGAGTTGCCCACAGCCATTTCCTTGGGTGACTGGGGCAAAGAAAAGGCTCAGAGAGTTTGAGGACAATCGGGCACAGAGTCTCAGCCGACGCTGTGACTCAGAGACCTAAAGTGTGGTCTTGGCCCCTATTAAAGGGAGGGCTTGCACGTAATAGAATTGTTGCTGATCTCCAGCTCACCGTCGGTTCACAGGGCTCCCGACCCGCCCAGCGTTCATGCTCTTACTCCTGAGTGAAGAATTGCAAGCCATACACTTCAACCCGTGGGTTATGAGCTACAATAATGGGAAGGCTAAATGGAAATCTCTGGAATTGCTCCCCACCTCCAGCCGAAACAGTAAATCAGAAACAATATCACATTCCAGAGGGGATACCAGAGGGTAGTGCCTCCGTTCAAGACATAAAACATGTAGGCTGTTCACTGCTCTGTTTTCATTCGCCCTCAGCAACTGGACCTGTCCTGGGCAGGGCGGGGCCGGGGGGGGGGGGCTGTAATCTACTACAAGAGTAACCGAGTCGAAACTCAAGTGCAGCTGCTGTTCTGGGTGTGTATCATGAACAGAGTAGATGAACAAAACTCAGGTCCATGATATGTAGCCTTGAGGTGGTGAGTGTGTTCTCTCCTCTTCTGGTGGAAAAGACTATGCGAATCAGTCACGTGGGAGGGACTAAAACATTTATTTCGAGTTTAGCCTCAGGTTCTGTTAACTCTTCTATCTTTGCTCGTAGTATAGTCCAAAGAATCTTGGACCACCTGGACATCCCGGAGACCATGGCACTGACAGGTTATGCTGACGGCATCATGTAAATCAGGCAGGATGAGAGAGAGGGGCTCTGGATCAAGCCCCTCCCCCGCAGTGAATCACATGCTCTTGGAATGCTGCAGGGCCTTGATGGGACTGAGCACGTGACCAGGGACAACACAGGACCACGTGTCTGAAACTCCCCATTTTGGGGTACTGTCTGTTGGATTCATCAGGTCATAAAGTCCCGTAGGTCCAGCTGCAGGCTTTCGAAAGTTGGACAAGAGTGTGTGCGTAAACTGCAGGCAGGTAGCTCTGACCCCCGCGTCGCCATAGCAGTGACACCAGTGGCCTCCTCCCCAGCTCACACCTATGGCCGCCTGGATGGCTCTGTAGGACCAGATTAAGAAGGAGGAAATGGTGTATAGATGGGGTCAGCCAGTGATGAGAACAAGCTGAAAATGGCTGCTGCCTTCCCCCCGCAGTCGAGGGGGTCCTGGAAGACCGTGAAGACAGAAAGCTGCCCACTGGGCAGCGCTTCAAGCCTCTGGTCACCCACTCTGTGTGGAAACAGAAGCGGGCAGTGTGCCGTGGCCTGGCTGCCTGGGGAGAGAGCCAGGAGGACAAGACCACAAGATCAGGGAAAGGGAATTCTGGGGTAGAGGCATGTGAATGTACCTTCGGGAGTGGACACAAAGCGTGGAGATTTGTTTTACCGCTTGTTAACACGCCCCAGGAAATCTTCACCACACGAGAGGCCCTAAACCACCAAGTGACAAAACGTCTTGGCCAGTAGACACTAGCCAGTCTCCATGGATAGTCACCCCGAACCAGCGTGATGGGCCTCTGAACGGGGGGGGGGGCCGCGCCGGGAGAGCTAGGCCCAAGACTCTGGCCCCCCACTGTCAGGGCGCACCCAGCTACCTCTGAACGGAGGGGCTCTCAGCAACAGAGCCAGCACCCAGCCCGCTGTTGCTCAAGGAGGCCAGCTGGATCCTTGCTGGGAAGTCAAGTACGCCGGACCGCTTCTATCCTGGGAGGGCTTGCTAGGTAGCTCTTCCGGGCACAGGCTCACCCTGCTCCCGGAGCCTCAGTGGGGCTACGGAATGCCTGACCCACAGGCACGGAACACGCACAGGGTCCAATCAGGGGACCCACCTCACAGCCCAGGAGTGTGGGCGCGACCTCATGACCATGGGGCCCACTAGTCATGCCACATGCTGTACCACCCAGAGCCGACTGGCCTCATGGAAAGCTTGACCCTTTTTGAAAGGCAAAGCTAAGGTCCTGGCAAGGAGGTGAACCCTCAAGGGCGGGTGCCTCCTTCAGGATGCGGAGGTCACTGAACTGGAGACAGCAGTGACATGGCGCTGTGGCCCCAAAGGAAAGATATAGGGGTCCAGGAACAGAAGTGTCCCACCTCCATCACTCCCACCCACCCACCAAATTCCAGGCTTCCGATCCCTGCCACTCCGGGTCGACAGGGTTGAAAGTCTAATCCCCAAAGAGTCCCATTGGACCACAGGTCCCAGTTGCCATCAGTGGACTGTGACTCCTATGTCCAGGGAGCAGCGGGCGAGAAGGGAAGTTGCTGGTTTAGCAAGGGAATGGCTCTGAGCACCAGAAGGGAGGATGGACTCCAAGTTATGAGGGTGGAGAAGGACAGTGAGACCAGGCGACTCGCTGGGTGCTTCCAGGAGCTCCCTGTCACACCACTGTGAACGGACACCTGCAGCAGTGGGGTGTGAGGTTTGACTGCCAGCCCACTCCTCCAGGACGAGGGCTTGAGTCACACTCCGGGGGGGCTATGGAGACCACCTCAGGGGACCCCCAGCTTCACCTGGAAGAGAGGCCGTGGGCGCCACGGAGGAGAGGGCCTGCCCAGAGCCCGGGGTGCTGCTGAGGGAGAAGTGACCGACAGTCCCCTCCCCCTCCCCCGGGCACCCAGCCACCAGTCCCAGGGGTGATTCGGCCCATGACTCAGCTGGGGGTGCTTACGCAGGCCGTGCTGTGGCACACAGGGCCGGGACCCTGAGGGGCTTGCCGCCCCTCTGAGCCTTTCCCGCCCGTTCCCTGGGCCAGTCCGTGTCCCGACCACTGGGCTCTCTTCCCGGCCCTGCCCGGCGCCCTATCACGGATGTTTCCCCAGCACATAACCACCTCCAGAACATCTGCCTCTCGAAGGACACGAGATCTTGTCTTCCTTCTTCTAACAGTAGTGATTTTACTAAGTCCATGATTTTCTTTATTCAGCGTCTTTGAATAAAGTCTGTCAGTGGTTCATGGCTTGGGGTCCCGCCGGGCCTGGGACGGATGCTGTGGAGACTGAAGTGCGCTTCCGTCAGAATTCCGTGACAGCCAGAAGAGAGGAGGAGGATTTACCCATTTCCCTGGGTAGTTTAAGATCCAGACCCGGTGAGGAGGCCCACGGCAGCAGGAGCTGCAGACAGTTCTGGAAGGGACTGGAAACTGTGTGCCAGCCTGGCTGGTCCGGGAACAGTCCCGGGGTCACCCTAGCTGCTGACGTGACCCATGTGCCTCTGCCTCTCAGCAGAGATCGGGGAGCCTCGGTGGCAGCTCTGCCCCCCAGCTGTCCCAGGCCCCGCCTCGGCCCCGGGGCCTGGGCCTGGGTCCCTCACAGGGGCACAGCCTCCGCTGGTCCTGCCAGGCCCATCGTTTGTACAACAGGCCGCGGGCCGGGAGGCTCCCAAGCCCCAGCCCGGCCTCTCCCTGGGCTTCCAGCCTGAACACATTTTTGAGGCGGGGTGGGGAATTTCTAGCCCTCAGGTTTTAAAGGCATCCTGGTTGGGAGAGTTAGACGTTGCTCTTCAGATTACTATTTTGCTTGAAATTCTCTCCCCGAAGTTCACTGTAACTTACATGAGACTTATCTCTGCACGTCCCTCAGGGGACGTCCGGCCTTCTTCAGCAAACAGCAAGAAGAGACGGTGACGGCCCCGCTATCATCCCGTCGGACAGGCCTAGAGCGGTGGGGCTCTTGCCAGTGGGGGCCCAGGGCACGGGTGGGGGTGGGGGTGGGGACAAGGGTCCCACCAAGGATTTTAGGGATTTCTCATCGGTTTCCCATTCGTTTCCCTTGGGTAGGACTGAGCGATGTGTGCATTCAAGTCTTCTGCTGAGAAGCCAAGACAACCGGTGATCCGACCGCGGGAAATGCTGCAGTCGGGGCCCAGATTTCCATGCAAGTCTGTGCTGGCTCTCGTGATCCAAGCAGCGCAGGCCGCCTGTCCACGCCTCTGCCTGCGGCCATCAGGAGACCAGGCGCTGCCCCAGCGCTGAAGGGCGGAGACCCGCTCCTTTCCCCCCTGCGTTCCCGCCGCACAGCGCTCTGCCTTAGTGGGTGCCGAACAAACCCTCAGTGAATTAGTGAGTAAAAGGGGGAATTTGACGGCCAAGCTGGCATGTGCTAGAGAAGCTTCTGTTGTCAAGAGTACATACTTGCATTCCAAAACTGGGTAGAGATTTGGAATTCCTGTTTAGAACAGAAACAGAACACGACAGCAAGAGCAGCCTTGGTGGGGCAGCCGCTCCCAGAACCGGGGGCCTTCCGCACCGTACGTGCGAGCTGGCCGTCGGGGGGCCGTCGGCGGTGCAGAGGGTGGGCTGGAGCACAGGGGCGAGGGTCCCTTTCCCCGTTTTGCCACCGATTTGCTGTCGTTTTCTGCTCACTCCTAGGCTGCTTCGTTTTACAGTGAAGCAGTTGGAATAAAGGAACAATACTTTTCTAGCAACCAGATTCCGTGATGTCTAGAGACAAGGAATTCTCAGCTTCAGGGCACAGACAGCCTGTTCCACCGTCAGAAGCCCTGGCTGCTCAGAGAGGAGGCGAATGTTGGGAATGCTTGCTGTTCCTGTATCTGGATCACGGCGGGGGCGGGTGGGGGCACGGGAGGAGGCGTCTCCACCGCCAGGTCAGGGAGAAGCCCGCTCCAGGTTGGAAAGTGCAGCCGTGGCCCCTTCTCCGTGGCACCCCGGAAAAGGGCATTTGCCCAGCTAGCTCTGTGGTGGGGGTGAGCACAGAGCGGAACGGGGGGCCGCGGGTTAAGGACGAATTCGTTTGAATTTCTGGAGTCCAAGCCTTGCTGACTTTCCAGCCCTAGGTGTCTGCTGGAAAAATGTAGCTGGGAGCCAGGTGACGCAGCTGTGTGTGTGTTTGTTTTTTGGTGTTACCAGAGAAACAAGAGGGAAAAATTAAAAAACGAAGTTTCCACAAAAATTCAAACTGACTTCAGAAACGTCTTTGTGCCTGGAGAAAGGAGAAGCCCCCGCCCACGCTCCCATAATGGTGTGCTCTGTCCGCCTGGCAGCCCACACCCCACACCCAGGCGCGCACACTCACACACGGGAAGTGGGAGAGCAAAGCGGTTTTTCCATGCGGGCACCGGCCGCCCCTCGGGTCTGTGCCAGCCCAGGAAGTGAGTCTGAGCCAGGGTCCAGGGAAACGCTGCACTGACCGTTTGCATTAGGTTAGCGGGCGGATTAAATAAAACCACCCGGCCACAGGGAGATGTTGGGCTGCATTGTTAAGTGGTTATAAATAGGAAAGGAGGGATGGCTCTTAGCAATTGAACACTGAGAACCAGGAGACAGGAAAGGAGGAGGCTGTGACCTTAAAGAAAAGGCAGAACGCCAAGTGTAACAGGCCAGGGCGGCCTCGGTCCCTCCCACAGGCCCTGACCTTGCCCTGTAGCCACTTTGGGTCTCTGCAGAGTAGAGGAGAGGCCAGCTCTGCCAACGCCCGTCTGCAGGGCCCAGAACGGGGTGGGAGCCCGAGCAAAGGGCCCTGTGCATGCAGGGGGCCGGGCAAGGACGCCAGGAAGGGGGGGGGGGTCTCAGCCGGGTTGCCAGTCGGTCACCCTGGGCAGTCACTGGGCTCTTGTCTGTCTGTAAAGTGGCCCGTGGCCCCGTCTGGGCTTCAGCCTGTGCATTTCCGTCACTGACGCTCGCCCAGGGGGTGCTCCTCAAATAGACTAGGACAGGACGCCCGGCTTCGAGGTGCTTGAGTGGAGATGATCCGCTTAGGCCACTCCTCCCTCCCTCCTTACATCCCCTTTCTGCCTCCCTCTCTCATTTCTCCCTTCCTTGCTTTCGGATAAAATTCATCATTTTAAAGTGCACAATTCATTGCCTTTAGTACATTCACAATGTTGTGTGACCACAACCTCTATCTAGTTCCAGAATATTTTCATCACCCCAAGAAGAAACCTTGTATCCGTGAAGCAGTAGCCCGTTCCCCCTGCAGCCCCCGCCCCCGGAAGCACCGGCCTGCCTACCATCTCTACGGATTTGCTTATTCTGGACAATTCATATAAATGGAATCGTACAATATGTGACCTTTTATCTGGGTTCCCTTAGTGCGATGTTTCATTTATTCACGACGACCAAACGGCTTCTTCATGCTGCTGCACGTATCCTCACATCACTCCTTCGATGACAGGACGTCCCAGGGCACGGATAGGCCCCGCCTCGTCTCCCGTCCACCTCGGACGCACACTTGCGTTGCTCTCGCTTTCGGCTGCTGTGAGCAACACTGCTGGGCCGCGCGCCCTCCTGGGAGTCAGGTGCAGTCAGTGCCTCTGCGGGAGGGAAGCGGAGATGGGGGCGGGGCGTTTCTCCCAGTACTGGTTCCGGACAAGCCCCCTGGGGGGCCCCGGCAAGAACCCCGCACCCAGAAGGTGCCAGAGCAGCGAGTAAACCAACGTCCCAGACCTACGGAGCGTCCAGGTCCACGTGACTTCTGGGGGCGGGGCTTCCGTCCCGCAACTCGGCTGTCCCTGTGGAGGCGGACCTTACGTGCCCAGTGCCCACGTGACTTCCGGCGTGGGCGGGACCTCCGGTGCTGGGCACAGGGGACCTGGGCACGCGTTGGGTTCCAGGTTATGACTGTGGGGTCGAGTTCCCCTCTGGTGGGACCGGAGGTCCCAGGGCAGTTCGATGACTGCGGTTCCCAAGCAGGGCTGTGGGCGTGGAGCAGGTGTCTCCGCTCCTGAATCTCAGGCTGGAGCCCTGGACCACTTCTTGGTCCTGGCGCCCGTAGTAGACCGTGCTGCATGTGTGGGGCTTTTTATGGTTCATAATTGAGAAAAAGAAAGAAAGGACATTAAAGCTACTACTGCAAACGAGAAAATGGAGGGGCAGCGTCCACCGAAGGCCAGGCAGAGGACTGTCCGTCAGTCTGTGTTGTGCAGAATAAACTGGAAAACAGGCTGTGGGTGTGGCCTCTACAGGGTCTCAGGCTTTCGTCTTGAAGAGTTAGACCCTCTTATCCGAGGGTTTAGCGTGACTCCGAGTGCTTAGTGGTTCCTCTGTGCTGCTCTCGCGGCTTAATCAGTGATACCGTTCAGGAACCAATGAGTGCTCCGTATTCTAAAGTATTGGCTCCCCTTGGTTCCTTTTTATTCACATTTTCCTTTTCCTTTTTCTGTGGACACTGCTGGCAGGGGCGGGCAGAGGGGACTGAGGGAAAGCACAAGGGTGCATGCTGCTCGGTTCCCTGTGAGAACTTGCCGCAGTTTGGGTACTTAGACACTGGCGGCGTGGGGTGCCGTCCTGTCTTCAGGACCGTGCTTCGTGCCCAGACGGGCTGCACTTGCATTTCCCAGTTGCCCCGGAGCTGAGTTGTCACACTTCACCCCTACCCCTCCAACTTCAAAGCCAGTTCTCAGACAGTGTACCTTTCTGGAAAGCCAGAACTAGAGTCTGTACTGTGTTCAAGGAGATCACCACAGCGGGGAGTCAGGCTGATTCCTGCCTGGTTTGGAAAAAATGTGAAAATGTCTTGCCACAGCTCAAATACGGGCCAGGTAGAAGGCCTAGAGCTAGTGGGAGGGGGAAGGGGGGAGGGAGGCCCTCGGGAGGCAGCTCTGTGCTGACAGCTGGCTGTGGCTTAGGGAAGAGCGTGGAGAGAGCATGGCTCTGAGACTGTGACCGGGGTTATGGCGGACCCAGGACAGGCCCAGGGGGTCAGGAAGAGGGGACAGCACTGACACGAAGGACAGACTATGGGGCGATGCCCGTCACCCAGCAGCACCCCAAGTCTGAGAGCTGGAAACAGCCCGAGCAGGAACTTTTCCCCACTGAAATAGATGCTGTCCATTCTCGGGAATGTTCTCGAGGGCTTCCCTGATGTGCCTCCCGATGTCTGAAATGCCTTTCGTACAGTCTCCATCTATCCAAATCCAACCAACTTTCAAGACCTAAAACTGACTTCCGAAACCATCCCTGACACCGCAGGGATGGTGGTGGCCTCCCTGAGATAGCACGTGGGCTCCGGGAACGGCAGATTCATAAACGCTCCATCAACGTTTGTTTTCAGTTGAACTGAGTTCCGCTGATTTCCTCCAGTGTTCCCACCGGGACAGGCTATCCCAGCCTTGGAAGCAGAGACTTTCCATGGAAATTCCCGAGGACCCAGGCAGCTGAGGGCGGGGGCGGGTGCTGTACCCCGTCCAGAGTGACTCACTGTGGTCACCCTGTGACCCATTTTCCACAGCGAGCTCTGGCTGGCTGGATTTTCATGATGCCTCCTTTTTACAACGGTCACCTCCTCACTGACAAGGCAAGGCCGGATGAAGCATGAGTTGGAGACCCCGAGCTTTGCAATGTCACTGCTGAGGGTGGAAAAAAGGACTCGGAAGGGAGGTCTGTTGACATGTGGCCTCACCTGGGCTGCTTCTCTTCTCCCCAATAAAATCGCTTCCTCCATTTCGAGGCACCACATGGCCTGTGACAAACGGGAAAAGGAGTCTGGGTGGGTGGGGACAGCTTGCCCAAGGCTACAAGGCCCTGCATCCAGGAGGGAGCCACAGTGCTGTCGTGTTGGGCAAAGTCAGGTGTGCTCCGTGTCCCACGGCATCACGTAAGGTTGGATTCCTAAGTGTGACTGAGCTTTAACAGATGCCTTTTGCCATGGGACCCCCTCTCCCACCAGAGACTCCTGGGACGAGGTGCTTCTGCTCTCTCTGTGCCCATTTGTGCCCTTCTGAGTCATTTCAGTGTCCTCGATGGGCTGGCGGAGTGGGGGTCAGGGAACTGAGGACCACCGCTCCCTTTAATCACGAACGTAAGACATTCTGTTGGTTTTTCAAAATGTCGAGTGAGGGGCACGTGACTCTGCGGAGTGAATACCGTGAATAACAACGTCCACTGTTTCTGAGCTGGCCACGTGCGGACACGACACCGGGACAGATGAGGGAGCGCCTGTCCGCACCCCTGGGGGCTGGGGGGGCCCAGCATCCCTGCCTGTGGCCTCTGGTTACTGCGAACTTGGCAGTCAGGCGACAAGGTGAGAGGCGGCGTTCCGGTGTCCCATCCTGGGGCACAGTTGGAGTGGCTTGGGAGAGGTATCTAGGCCTGCGTCCCCGTGAGCCTGTGTCTGGCGTCACCACCCGCTAGTGGCCCAGGCTCTGTGACGTCTCCTGCGGCCTTGCAGGCTGTTTCCGGGAGAAATCGAATGATCTGGGAGGAAGGAGAGCTCTGTGACGTGCCTGCTCCGGAGGACTTGACACCTCGACTCTAACTCCGCACGCTCATGTCAGGAAGCCCTTCCTGATGGACGGACTGTCCCTGCTGCTCTGAGCCCGTCTGAACCGCTCCTGTCCCCTCCCCGGCTGCTCACGAGTGAGCAGAAGACGACCTTTACCACGGCTTCACCCCACGCTTGTGCGAGAGGCCCGTTTTCAGCTTCTGGAAAACCAGACTTGGACAGTGAAGCTGTGCAGTCTGCGTGGGTCCTTCACAGCCATAAGTGACAGTGGCCAGCCACCTCACTTGTCCCATGAGCCACAGGAGCTCCAAGCCAGCCTGGAGGAGAGAGGAGCCCCCAGACGGTCAGCCGGATGTCCCCAGGCCACGGCGACGGGCCAGACCCCTCTCTCTGGGGGAGGGGGAGGCCCAGCTCTTTCTGGGGAGGGCTGCTGGTGCCGGGCACGACAGTCAGTCTCTTAAAGGGAGTAAAAAGGCACAGTGCGATGCCCTCGCCCTCCTTCCCTCGCGGCATCCAGCGTGGGGAAGCCGCCCACGGGCCCAGCCCCGAGAGACTTGTGGCCTAGGTGACAGAGTGCGACACGATGGGTGCTTACTCTGCTTTCACCTGACGTAAAGGGACAAAGGTTATTTTGGAAATTGGCTGCACTTGAGCTTGAAGAAGGACAGGAGACTTCCTTGGGTTGGGGCGCCCTTCCTGGAGGTCCGGGCTGCGCAGCGGAGCCCCCGCCCCCTCCCCGCCCGCTGCTCTGGCTGGAAGAGCACAGCGACAGTGGGTCGCACGGAGGATCAAGGCGCAGGAGGGGCTGGGGTCCTCGGAGAGAAGCGATGGGAGCCAGATTTCAGGGCACAGAGAAGGTGCAGGGGCCTGGGGGCTGCTTTCCAGGGTGTTTGTGCCTCCCCCGCCTCCGGACGTCTGGGACTGTGGGGGTCACCCCAGTGCCCCGTCAAGGGGGTGCCCCTGGGCTGGGGTCACACTTGGGCTGAGGGGGCGCCCCACCCTTCACTGTCTGCCCCTCCCCGTACCGGACAGACTTAGAGGCTCACGGGGGCGTTAGGTATTAAAGGAACATGGAGCAAACCGGGCCAGAGGCCTAACTGTACCCAGTGACGACTTCCTGCCAGGCGAGTGTGCCACTCGCGGCGGGAGCCTGCGGCGTGTGCGGGCGTGGTCCGGGCCCCTGCCCACACCGGCCCCGGGCCCTGGCCTGGCCGAGTTACGGAGCGGCTCCGAGGTGCACTCTGTTCACTTCAGCCTCCCCGTCTGTGGGACCAAACCGGGAAGATGGAGTTCTAACCATAAATGGAAACATTTCGGAGGGGCCCCAGCCAACGGCCAGATGGGCTGGGAGGTGACTAAGCGGCAGTTCCTCGGTGCAGGAGTGTGGCGGGCTTCCCGGAGGGGCGGCGTGCCAGCCGCGGGTTCTTGGCGCCATCTGGTCAAAGGCGAACTTGGAGGATTCTCAGTTGGGGAAAGGGAAATCTCAAGGTTGGCGGCTTAAAATCAGTTGAAAGTTACTGAAAAAGGACTTTCTTTTTCAAAGTTAGGACTCAGTGACGTTGGAGAACATCAAAGTGAAGCTGTTTCTGCATGGATTTACACAGGGTCTGTGTGTACATACCACAAAACCATTGAACATCACCAGATTTGGTCAGTTTAATGAAAGTCAGGCCAGAGATTTAGTGTTTTAAGAAACACTTTTAAGAAGTCTGTTGCTATGCTGACTCATTTTTTTCCTTTCAAAATGGCATTTTTCCCCTTTGCTTCCCATTTCCCCCAGTTTTCTGCTGAGAATCCCACAGCACCACAGCACCGCATGGACTTGGCACGGTTCGAGAGAACTAACCTCCCACAGGGGAGGAGTCCCTGGGTCCCTGGGGCACAGCTGCGGGGGGGGGGGGGGCGCCCCGAGCTGGGGCTCCTGCACGGGCAGGCGAGGGTCTGCAGGGGGCGCATGCACCCAGCTCCCAGGTGCCCAAGGCCGCCCAGCAGAGGATGGCCCAGGGGTCTCGGGATTCCAGGCCCCTCAGTGGGTCACACGGGAAGGTCAGGAGGGGCCAGAGGGCTCTCAGTGCTCACCCTGCCCTCGGTGACGGGAGCCCAGAGAGGGAGCTTGTGCGGGGCCACACGGCTGATGACCGCAGGCTTGAGACTTGGACCGGGGGGTTGTGCGTCCCCACCTCTGGGGCACACAGCGACACCCCGTTTCCCAGCCTTCTTGTTGGATGGAGTCTCATGGATCCTGGGGAGAAGTGACTTCCAGCCCTCCCCACAAACCACCTCCGAGTGACCCTCCAGTCTTGCCCTCACCTGCCTGGGGGAGGAGGGCTCCGGGGCGGACCGTCCAGCCCTGGTGAGGCACAGCCGTCAGCTGGAGGGATCCCGAGTCCCTGAGTGCCCACAGGGCTGGACGCGGCACCCTCGTTAACAGGCTCCGACTCGTGGCGGAGCAGCGGTGGGCCTGAGGTGCATCAGGGTGTCTGCGACAGCGCCCTGCTGGCCCCGGGCCGCTGAGGCCCAAATGTTACCCATGCTGCCGCCAGGCGGGGAACTCGGGGGGCCCTGAGTGCGGGCCTGCGGGGGACGCAACAGTCCCTGAATCTACACCTCCCACCGTGCTGCCCAGGCACGGGGGATGAGAACCTCCCAAGCGCAGGCCCAACGGCCAAGGGACGGAGCGCCTGCCGGAAGGTGGCCGCGCTCACAGGCCGTCGCCCCTAGTGGGGAGCTGAGGCTTCGTCCAGCTCCTTCTTCTACAGAAGCAGCTGCTGGTGCCCGCGCTGTGGCCCGCTTGGTGGGGCTCTGAGGACACTCAGCCTGAGGGGTTCTCTGTGGTTTCTGAAGGGGGTGGGGGGCTAGCTGGGACCTGCGGGATGGTGGAGAGGCCAGTGCCAGGCTGAGCGACAAGCCACATCCCATTCAGAGACGACAGAGAGGGAAAGAGCTGTGTGCGGGACTGCATGACGAAGGTGGCAGGTCACTCTGGGACCAGCGCAGGGCTCCCGCAGAGACAGACCCTGAGCACAGGCTGCCCTCCAGGCTCTGGGGCTCCGGGGAAGGGGGTTGGCCGAGAGAAAAGTGAATCACCGCATCCAAGGACACGGGTTAGAGGGCCTTGGGCCTGAGGAGCCGGTTCCCAGAATTCCACTGCTCAGCTCCCCATCAGCCAGACTCTGCACCAGGCTGTCCCGCAGGTGCCACGTGATACGGGAATTCAACCCCGCATCTAAACTGAAAGCTGTCAGTCACAATAGCATCAAAGGATGCATCTCCCTGAGGGATAAATCTAAGAAAATAGGTGTGAGACCAGCACACTGAAAACCAGGTCAGAGAAGACTAGAAAGGCAGGGAGTGGCCCATGTTCATGGACCAGAAGCGTCCACGGCGCCCAGCTTGGGTTCTCCCAACTGATCTTCAGATTTAATGTGATCTCAGCCAACCCCACCAGTCTTGTTTGAACACACTGAAAAGTTGACTCTAAAATTTATGTGGAAATTCAAAGACTTTTAATAAAAAAATAATCTCTGGCAGAAGAACAAAATGGGAGGCTTTCTACCACTAGGATCTGAATGAACCTTATCAAGGGGCTCTGTGCTGCATGCACTCGTGAGCGGATGAGGGTGAGGAGGGTTCTTGTCAAAGTAGGTTGGCCTCACAGACCCCTTGAAAGGATCTCTGGAGCCACTGGGACCACCCCCAGACCACACTTTGAGAACCGTGCAGTCATCAGATGGGCGGGAAAATTCTCTGAGCGAACGGGGCCCGCTGGAGCCCAGGCCGGGCTGGAGAGTGTTTCTCTCTCCCTCTCATTCCCCACCCCCTGGTATCTGTCAGCTTCAGGACCTGTTGCTGGGGGAGTGGGAAGCTGAGAGTCACATGAGACCCTGTGAGGCTCCCACCGTCGAGGAGAGAGATGGACAGGAGCCCGCAGCCTCCCTCGCCGCCCGGGACTGGGCTCAGCAGGTGCCCCGATGGTGGGACCTGCTCGTCCTCTTGCACAGCCATTCGGGCGCTGCCTGGGGTCGTGGGGAGGATGCGGGTCCTGTCTTCCCGCCCTTCACCCTCCATACATGACGCCGCCTCACTTCTGTGCCCGAGACCACCGAGGCCACCGCAGAGACAGAGGGAGGGGCCAGAGGGAGCTCCTCCTAGAAGGGCCAGCTTCCTCCCGGCGGCTCCCCGGACGCTTCCTCGGGCACCTCACAGGCCACGCCTCGCTGCAGAGCCCGGCACCTGTTGTCTCTTGTCCCGAACAGCAAGGGGGAAGGGAAGGATGGGGTGAGCAGAGAGCGCACTTGGCCTCAGCCTCGCCCGCCCCTGCACTGGCTCTGATAAGGCCCTGCTGGGGCGCTCCAGGGCCCCCCGCCCCTGCGCTGGAGGGAGCCCTGGCTGATTCCCTGCCCCTGAGTTCTGTTCGGGGCTTCCTTGTAGGACACAGATAGCTGGCCTCGGCTCCGCCTGACCCTGGCTAGGTCCCCCACGGTGACCTGGGAGAGCCTCCCTGGTGCCGGCTGGACGCCGTGTGTGGGGACTGTCTGCAGGGCTCTGTGGCCCCTGAGCCCCTGGCCCTTCGGCCCTCTCTGTACATTTTGCAAGTGAATCAGCCCTCTCCTGCCGTGTCCCCAGACGCTGCTCCTCCGCATGGCACCTCACAGCGGAGGGCGGACCCCTGAGCCCCATTCCGCGGTGAAGAGGAGGGTGAGAGAGAGGAAGGGCCAGGCTGGGCCGGGAAAGCCAACCTGTCTAGAGGCTGGTGGCCAGTATGCAGGGCAGGCACCGTGTGGGGAGCCTGTGTGCCAGCCCGTCTGGGCGGCCGGAGGGCTTCCAGATGTGGGGCTCCGCGTGACTCACGGAGGCGGCTGGTCTGCATTAGGCTGTCCTCAGGGGTCCTCTGTGCAGCCAGGAGGACTGACCCTGCCACACGTCCTCAGTCTCTCCAGGCCCAGTGGCTGGATCCCCTGGTGTCCTCTGAGGCAGCAGGCCTGGGGGACAGGGCAGGGCTGGGTGTGTCCTCGGGACCCAGGGGAGGCCTGGAGGACAGGTTGGGGGTGTCCTCAGGGCCCAGGGGAGGCCTGGGGGACAGG
>NC_043704.1:640374-641684 GCF_006229205.1 Suricata suricatta
GAGGAGGCGACGGTGGGTGGCCCCGCAGGGTCTCACCACCAACCACAGAGTCACAAGCAAGCGCACGGGGCTAATTGGTCCTTGAAGAGTTCTCGTCCTCAGTGGGACCCAGGGGAGCTTCTAGAAACGTAGGAGGGCTTTTAAAAATCACGTCCTCTCAGGTGCCGTATGTACTGTGTGTGAAGTTATACACACAGTAAGACGTACCATTTGAAGTGCAAGTAATCTTGACAAGTGTATATACCTGTGTGACCAGTAGCACGATCAAGACAGAGAACATGCCCAGCCCCCCAGGGGGATCCCTCCTCCCGTTGGCAGGAAACTGCCCCCACCCCATGCTGTCAATGAGGGTGGCTTGTAATTACAGGTAGGTTTCCCATGGAAAGTCAACGCCGGCTGTTTCTGAGACGCGTCCCAATTTACTTGCTGAGTTGTCCGTCATGCCCTATGCGCAGCTTGTTTATACCATCGCTTGTTCGTGGACTTTCTAGTCCATCAGCTGGTTGTTTGCAATTTGGGGCCATTGTGAATAAAACTGCTAGGCACACTGGCACGGAAACGTGTGTGCTGCTGCGTCTCTGGTTCCTCGTGAGTGCGTGTGTGGAACCGGAGAATGCGGCGTATGGACGTGCCCCGTTAAGCCTCAGGAACTGCCAGTTTCCCGCAGTGGTTGTGCATTTCACTTTCCGCCAGTGGCTGGCGGGCTCCCGTCCACGCGCCCATCACACACTTTGCTCTTACGGCGCTATCTTATCAGAGCTTGAACTTGCATTTTCCCGGGGGCTCATCCTGCTTCATGGCCGTACGCGTGACCGGCCAGTGATAGATCTCCTCTTGGGAGGGTCTGTTCTAATCGTTTGCCTCCCTTTTAAAAAAAAAATTTTATTTTGACATAATTTTAGATTCAAAGAGAAGTTGTGAATCTAGTAGAGTTCCCATGGACCCCTCGCCCAGTTTCCCCAGGGACATTATCCTACATAACATCATGGAAATCAGATCCAAACCGGGAAACAGTCATTGGCACCAAACTACAGACCTTGTTTGGATTTCTCGTTTCCTCTTTCTTTCTTGAGTTCATGACTCTGTAGTGACCACAGTCAGGGTGTAGAGCTTTTCCATCACCCGAAGGACGCCCTCGTGCTATCCCATTATGGTCACACGCCCCCTCACCCCCGTCCTGGGAAACCCCTAGTCTGTTCTTTATATAATTTTGCTAGTTTCAGAATGTTATATAAATGGAACCACAGAATGTGTAATCTTTTGAGGTTGAATTTTCTGTCATCACAATGCATGTGAGATTCAGGCAAGTT
>NC_043704.1:641784-643157 GCF_006229205.1 Suricata suricatta
GAGGAGGCGACGGTGGGTGGCCCCGCAGGGTCTCACCACCAACCACAGAGTCACAAGCAAGCGCACGGGGCTAATTGGTCCTTGAAGAGTTCTCGTCCTCAGTGGGATCCAGGGGAGCTTCTAGAAACGTAGGAGGGCTTTTAAAAATCACGTCCTCTCAGGTGCAGTATGTACTGTGTGTGAAGTTATACACACAGTAAGACGTACCATTTGAAGTGCAAGTAATCTTGACAAGTGTATATACCTGTGTGACCAGTAGCACGATCAAGACAGAGAACATGCCCAGCCCCCCAGGGGGATCCCTCCTCCCGTTGGCAGGAAACTGCCCCCACCCCATGCTGTCAATGAGGGTGGCTTGTAATTACAGGTAGGTTTCCCATGGAAAGTCAACGCCGGCTGTTTCTGAGACGCGTCCCAATTTACTTGCTGAGTTGTCCGTCATGCCCTATGCGCAGCTTGTTTATACCATCGCTTGTTCGTGGACTTTCTAGTCCATCAGCTGGTTGTTTGCAATTTGGGGCCATTGTGAATAAAACTGCTAGGCACACCGGCACGGAAACGTGTGTGCTGCTGCGTCTCTGGTTCCTCGTGAGTGCGTGTGTGGAACCGGAGAATGCGGCGTATGGACGTGCCCCGTTAAGCCTCAGGAACTGCCAGTTTCCCGCAGTGGTTGTGCATTTCACTTTCCGCCAGTGGCTGGCGGGCTCCCGTCCACGCGCCCATCACACACTTTGCTCTTACGGCGCTATCTTATCAGAGCTTGAACTTGCATTTTCCCGGGGGCTCATCCTGCTTCATGGCCGTACGCGTGACCGGCCAGTGATAGATCTCTTCTTGGGAGGGTCTGTTCTAATCGTTTGCCTCCCTTTTAAAAAAACTTTTTATTTTGACATAATTTTAGATTCACAGAGAAGTTGTGAATCTAGTAGAGTTCCCATGGACCCCTCGCCCAGTTTCCCCAGGGACATTATCCTACATAACATCATGGAAATCAGATCCAAACCGGGAAACAGTCATTGGCACCAAACTACAGACCTTGTTTGGATTTCTCGTTTCCTCTTTCTTTCTTGAGTTCATGACTCTGTAGTGACCACAGTCAGGGTGTAGAGCTTTTCCATCACCCGAAGGATGCCCTCGTGCTATCCCATTATGGTCACACGCCCCCTCACCCCCATCCTGGGAAACCCCTAGTCTGTTCTTTATATAATTTTGCTAGTTTCAGAATGTTATATAAATGGAACCACAGAATGTGTAATCTTTTGAGGTTGAATTTTCTGTCATCACAATGCATGTGAGATTCAGGCAAGTTTTTGCATGTATCAATCGTTTGTTCGCTTGAAACACTTTTCTAATTATTGATGTGTAGTTGGCAT
>NC_043704.1:643257-648598 GCF_006229205.1 Suricata suricatta
GCGCGCGCCTACCACGTCTTCTTTACCCACTCAACCCTCCATGGACAGTTGGGCTGCTTCCGTATCTGCGCTGCTGTAAATACAAGAGGCACAGGGGTGCATGTAGCCCTTTGAACTAGTGTTTTGTTTTTCTTGAGTAAATGCCCAGCCGTGAAATCACTAGAGCGCGTGGCATTTCTATTTTATCTTTTTGAAGATTGTTCCTTTTTAATTGCCGAGTAGTATTCCATTGTATGGCTGCACCGTGGATTACTTGTTGAAGGGCATTTGCATTTCTGGAATAAACTCTACTTGGTCATAGTTTGTTATTATTTTTATGTAATTGTGGTATTTCATTGCTAACATTGTGCTGATGACTTTTCCATCTTTGTTATTTGGGAATATTGGTTTGTAGTTTTCTTTGTGTGTGTGTGTGCTGTCTTTATCCGGTTTTGGCATCAGGATAATGCTGGCCTCATAAAACCACTTGGGAGCGTTCTCTCATATTTTCTGGAAGCGAAAAGTTAGAATTAGTGTTACTTCTTCTTTAAATGTTTGGGAGAATGTATTGGTGACGTCATCTGGGCCTAGATATTTCTTGTTTTGTAAGGTTTTAAACTAAAAATTCGATTTCTTTAAGAGTTGTAGAAATACGTAGATCATCTGCTTCACTTTGAGTGAGTTTTGGTACCTGGCAGTTTTTGAGGAATTGGCTCATTTCATCTAAAGTTGTTGATTTTATGTGTGCAGAGTTTTTGGTTTGTTTGTTTTTTAGTATTTTCCTATTTTCCTTTTCATATGCAAAGTGTCTGTATTTTGGTGTCTCTTGGTTCATCCCTGACAGTGGTAGTTTGTGTCTCTTCTCCTTTTCTGGTTGGTTTTGCCCAATTTGTATTGATCTTAATTGTCTTAAAAAATCAGGTTTTGTTCCCATTAATTTTTTCTATTGTGTTTTGTTTTAAATTTCATTGATTTATTCTCTTTTCCTTATTTTTCTTCCTTCTACTTGATTTCAATTTGTTTTGTTCCTTTAAAGTAGATTCTTTTTTTAAAAATTTTATTTATTTATTTATTTTTGAGAGAGAGCGAGAGCAAGCAGGGGAGTGGGGGGGAGAGAGAGGGACAGAGAATCCCAAGCAGGCTCAGCATTCTCAGTGCAGAGCCTGATGTGGGGCTTGAACTCTTACACCATGAGATCACGACCTGGGCCAAAATCAAGAGTCAGATGCTTAACTGACTGAGCCACCCAGGTGCCCCCTTTCCAAGAAGATTCTTGAGGCGAAAGCTTGGTTATTATTATTTTGAGATTTTTCTTCTTCTCTAATATAAACATTTAGTGTTACAAAAGGCTACTTTAGCTGCATACCATGGATTCTGTTATGTTTTCATTTTATTCAGTTAAGTATAATATTTAATTTTCCTTGAGACTTACTTTGGTCCATAGATTATTTAGAAGTAGGTTGCCTAGTTTTTAAGCACTCAGAGACGTTATTGTTACCTAGTTTGACTCCATTATAGTTAGAGAACATACTCTTCAACTCTCTTATCTTTGTTAAAAATGGTTTTAAAGACGATGAGTATCACTTATCTCGGTAAATGGTACACGTGCACCTGCAACATGTGCGCTCTGCTCTGGTTGGGTGGGGGTTCCGTGGACGCCAGCCAGGCCCCCCGCTCGGCAGTCACGTCCAGCTCCCCTCTATCCCTGCTGGGTTTCTGTCTGTTTGTTCTGGAAGAGAAGTGTTGATGTCGTCAACTACAATTCCGCAGTTTTCTGGTTTCCCTTCCAGCTCTGTCTTCACACACTTCGCCTTGTGTATTTCGAAGCTGCGTCGCTAGGTGCACATTTAGGATTACTATGTCTTTTTGGTGAATTGACCTTTTTATTATCAGTTTTCCTCTTTCTCTGTGATAGTTTGCTTCCCTCTGAAGTCCCCTTGATCTGTTACTAATAGATGCAAACTGATTATCTGAGTTGTGCTTGGATGGTGTATCTTTGTCCATCCTTGTCACACTAGCCTACTGATACTGTGTTTGAAGTGAGTTTCTTGTAGAACATAGCTGAGTGATTTTTTAAAAATTCAATCTGATAATCCCTGTATTTTAATGGAGACCACTTTTTTAAATTGCTAAAAAATTATGTGGTTTTAATTTCATTGTTGTCTTTTTTCTACCTTTTTTACATGATACTTTAATTTTCATAGTATCCTTTACAATATTTTCAATTATTTTTTTATACAAAATCTTATTTTATGACATTATTTTTTTCTTAATAGTTTATTGTCAAGTTGGTTTCCATATGACACCCAGTGCTCTTCCCCCCACAAGTGCCCCCCTTCATGACCATCACCCCCTCCCCCTCCCCTTTCAGCCCTCAGTTTGTTTTTAGTATTCAAGAGAATGGAGACCACTTTTAATGTAATTATTGACGTGGTTGGATTCAGGCCTACCATTTTATTTTACTTTTGTTGTGTTTTCCTTCCATTTTTTATTCTTCTGTTTCTTCATTCTTGCTTTTGTTTTGGTTATTTGAACATTTTTTAAACATTCTATTAAACATTCTAAAAACATTTTTTAACATTCTATTTTAATTTATCTATTGTGTTGTTGACTAAAACATTTTTAGTAGTTTCCCAGCAATTGCAATAAGCCTACGTAAACTTTCACGGCCTACTTAGAATCAGTATTTTACCATGTCATGTGTTTGTAGAGGGCCTGCCACCAGGTAGGACCATCCTGTACTGTGTACTTGTCTGTGTTGGGCTGAAAACTGAACACATGCTGCAAACTCCATGAGGATGTTGTAGCATTTGGCTTTAATCAGCAAACATTTCAAGGAACTGACGTGGAGAAGGAATCTATTACCATGTTTGTTGCTCTTCCTTTCTCAATTTTCCTTATGTCTGAGAAACTTCTTTTGGCCACGGTTTTGAGGAATGTCTCCTGATAGCAAAGTATCTTTGTTTTTCTTCATCTAAGAATATCTGTATTTCATGTTCATTCCTGAAGGGTATTTTTGCTGTGTATAGATTCTGAATTGGTGTTCTTTTCTTTCCCCTCTTGAAAAATACACCACTTCTTTCTGGCCTCTATGGTTTCTGATGAGAAGTCTCTAGTCATTCCAATGGCTGTTCTTTTGTAAGTAATGTGCCATTTTTATCTGGCTGCATCAAAGATATATATTTTTTTGCCTTCAGTTTTCAGAAGTTTGATTGTGAGTTGTCTGAGTGTGGATTTATTTAGGTGTTTTTTGCTTGGAGTTCATTAGCTTTGTGAGTCTGAGAAGGAGAGACGTATTCTGGCAGAGACTTCCAAGACTGGACTTGACTGTGGGGCTTCATGTGAAAGAATTTAAGTTCTGCAAAAAGTAGCTGCAGGAGCCCAGTGGGCTGAGTTTGACTGGGTATTTTCCAGGGTACGGCTTGGTCAGGTTGGCCAAGTAGATGGCGACAGTAGAAGTCCCAGGTTCTGGCTGGGTGCTGTGGCTCCCACTGTGGCCAGCCCTGGGCTCCTGGGTTGGATGAACACACCATTCTCTGTGTTGGGAACACACGTGGTGACATTAAAGGTTTGATCGGAATGACCCTTTTCCTCATCACTGATCTGAGAGGAGGCAACTTTAGACAGATAAAGCCAATGGACATCATCACGTTGGCCAACTTCCCACGGATGCCTCTGAATGTGCGAGGCAGTTCATACCCCATGGCCCTCTGCTGAGGGCTAAGCGAGGGTGGGAGTGGGTGGGAGAAGGCACCCAGCAGTAGTCCGAGGAGAGCTGGCCCAGGTGGAGAAGATGAGAAGCAATGCAGTCAAGTGGCCTGTGAAGATGCGGCCCACTGCTTTCTCCAACTGCCCCTGGTGGGCGCTCTTCCTCCCTGGGACCAGGCTGTCTCCCCTGGGGCTTAAGGGTCGGGCTCTGCTGGTGAGTCTGCCTGGACACCAGTGTCTGTGTCCGGGATGGATGAGCCTAGGCTGGAACCAGAGGGGGTGACTGAGCAGGAGGACGGTGGGACATTCCAGTCAGTGGTGTCAGAGACAAAGTAGGGGTCGCAGGAAAAGACACTGCCCCCCAGGTGAAGATTTTAAAGGCAGAGCCACTCTAGGAGACACAACGACCAGGAGTGGATCCCTGAGCAGGTGCAGATGTGCAAGAGGTGGCTGTGGCTGAGATCCAGATGGTCAGGGAGCTGAGACCCAGGGGACATCCACAGGCCCCCCTAGATACTGGCTATGGGGCAGGTGCAGGGAGGCACCAGGCTTGGTCCCGTTGACACACAGGTACCCTGTGAGGTGGAGCCGGAGGGCAGAGAGAGGACCGCGGATCTGTGCCGTGGAAGAGGCTCTGGGGCCCCGTAAGGGGCGGGGCTGGCTCACGGCCAGAGGTGGGCTGCAGCGCAGCATAAGACACACAGGCCCGAAGCACGGATGCTCAGAAAACGGAGCCATGTGATGAGGCAGTGAAGAACTTGAGTGTTCATTACCTTTGCTTTTAATAGGATTTATTTCATTATAAGTTTATATAATTTGATTTTTAATAATGGCTATGTTTAGCAGCAAGTTCTCAAAATTCACAGTGCCCGTGTGAGCTCTGTCGCAGACCCTGGGTACCGGGGTGGTGGGGGCAGCGGGAAGACGTCCGGGGGCGGAGTGGGCCCTGGCTGCAGGACGGAGCTCCGGGGGTCCGTGGGTCAGCCTTGGAAGACATGAGGGGGGTTGGGCGTGGGGAGGCAGGCCTCAGGCCTGGCTCCCAGCTTCTGCTGGATGGGGTCTCGGGGCCTCCTCCATGCTGGCTGACTCACAGAGTCCATGGCAATATCTGGGCCACTCACTTCCGTGTGACTCATGGCGTGGCCACTGCTGCCACCAGCCTACTTTGCATCCGAGGGGCGTGGTTTACTGCTGACCTTCCCAGGGCCTCTTGGAGGCCCCCTCCCTCCTCACAGTCCGTCCAGCTCCCAACCAGAGCAGGGCAGGCCTGCAGGGCCCAGGTCTCTGGGGACGTGAGGCTTGCTTGGGAATGAACTCTCCAGGGTTCTCCGTGAGGCCCTGAGGGAGGTGGGGGCAGGGAGCTCCCGGGCCAGGAACCAAGAGCTTCAGAGGCCAGGATGCCACCACGGGCCACACGCTGACCACAGCCTCATGCCCGTTCATTCATTCATTCATTCATTCATGCTTCAGCAACTCTTCCGAGAGCCTTCCTCTTGGAGGATGAACGGGTACACTGTGAGACAAGACTCAAGCCCTGACTGAATCCTCCCGGCCACAGGTGGCCAGTGCCATGGGGATCCATCTTGGGCAGCCGGGTAGGTGGGGAGCAGCCTTCATCATGGAAACTGCTGGAACACTGAATCGACGTCTGCAT
>NC_043704.1:648698-673082 GCF_006229205.1 Suricata suricatta
CCCTGCCCCAGTTCTGTCTTCCTCCAGTGCCCTTTCTGCCCTCCTTGTGGTGGGCACACTGCCCCTCCCTCCGCACCCTTCACGGCGGGGCCGACTGGCCTCACCCTGGACTCAGCACATGCCTGGACCTCGGTTTTCTGATTTATTGACTTGGGGTGCACACACATGGACCGGGATGAAGTCACTCCGGATTCCTGCCCACCATCGCCCTCGGACCTCACGGAAGGACACGGCTGTCAGAAGCCGGCAGGCCCCGGAGAAGGCCAGTCCGCGGCCGGGAGAGAAGCGGGGTGGGGGGGCTCCCGGGGGTGCGCCGGGCGACTGGCAGGGGGCTCCAGCCAGCGGGGCCTGCGGATCCGTCCTCTCTGCAGAAAGCCTCACCCAAGCCCCTTGCAACACCGGTTGGTGGAAAGCTTCGCCAACACTTCCTTGTGAGATTGTATTCAAAACTGCGAGGACACCCATTCCTCTGAGCCAGCAGACCACACTGCATGTCCCAGTGGCTCCCCAAAACCCTCATTTCCTGAGGGGGATGAATACCGCCCACGCGGTTGACTCTGCAGCGAGAATGTCTGCCTGGTCTTTAAGTGGGATTTCTCTTTCACTGGACTTTTAAAAGCTTATTTTTATGTACTTTATTATTATTTTTGAGACAGAGGGTGCGTGAGCACAAGCGGGCAGCACAGACGAAGAGCGAGGACCCCAGGCAGGCTCCGTGCGCACCCAGCAAGGAGTCCACCGCAGGGCTCGAGCCCACGGCCCTGGGATCATGACCTGAGCCGAAATCGACAGTTGGACGCGCTCAACCGACCAGGTGCACCCCAAAAATTTATGTTTAAATCTTCATGCAATAACAAGTGCCTGAAGCTGTGTGAACCCCCCACCAGGGCACAGAATAGTTTCCTCTACCCCCAACCCCCCAGATCCTTGGTGCTACCCTTCGAGGCAAACACTGCCTCTCTCTGTGGCCGCTGATCTCCCCACAACCCTGCGGCTCTGCCCCCCTCGCACCCCTGGGGCAGAAGCCTCGCACACCGCCTTCCCCCGCTCAGTGCCACCAGTCCGGTTGCTGGGTGTGTGCACAGCCCCTCTGCGTGGTTTCCGCACAGCAGCTGAGAGACACCGGGCTTTCTGAGTTTTGGGTGATTGTGAACAACGTTGCTGTAAACTCTCATGTACAAGTTTTTGTTGTAAACACACGTTTTCACTTCTCTGATTAATCCCAGGACTGGGTGTGCTGGGTCATATGGTAGACGTGTGTTTAACTTGATAAAAACTGCCAGTCTTCCGGGGCCACCGGACTGAGCCTCAGCCCGCCAGCCTGGTGTGCGGGGCCGCTGGTCCATGTGCTCATGCACTTGACACTGAAAGGTTTACTTTCTGTTACTTTGTTTTGTTAATGTTAGCTAGGCTGTGTGGCATGCTGGTATCTCATGTGATTTTATTTGCATGTCCTGATGACCGGTGGTGTTGGACACACATGTCCTGATGACCCGTGGTGTGGGACACTCATGTCCCAGTGACTGGTGGTGTTGGACACTGATGACCCGTGGTGTGGGACACGCATGTCCTGGTGACCCGTGGTGTGGGACACGCATGTCCTGGTGACCCGTGGTGTTGGACGCCCTTCCGTGCTCTCCTGCAATCCCAAGCGCTCTTTGGTGACCTCGCTTTGTTACAATGCTCATTTTAATTGGGATATTTGATTTTTTAATGTTGAGTTTTGAAAGTCCTTTGTTAGATAAGAGATTTATGATTATTCTCTCCCAGCCTGTGACCTGCCTTTTTAATTTCTTAAAAGTGACTTTCAGAGAGCGAGGTTTTTAATTTTGATGAAATCCAATGTATCAGATCTTTCTTTTATAGTCGTGCTGTCAGGGCTGTGTCTGAGGCTCCTTGTGGGACCCGGGTCGTACAGACTTCGTGTCCTGAGGGCTGCGCACAGCCAGGGCGGGGCCGCTCTGGGTCCGTCTTCGCGGGGGAGCGTGAGGCCCAGGTCCCGCCGTTCCCTTCCTTTCCTTTCTGCATCAGGATGAGACGTCCCAGCACCATCTGTTGGAAAGAGAGTCCTTCCTCCATTGAATTGAACTTTCATCTTTATCGAAGGATCCCAATTTTTCTTTTCTTTTCTTTTTTTAATAGTTTATTTTCAAATTGGTTTCCATGTAACACCCAGTGCTTCTCCCCACAAGTGCCCCCACCATGACCATCACCCCCTTCCCTCCCTCCCCCTCCCCCTTCAGTCCACGGTTCGTTTTCAGTATTCCATAGTCTCTCATGATTTGTGTCCCTCACTCTCCCCCGCTCTCTTTCCCCCTTCCCCTCCCCATGGTCCTCTGTTAGGTTTGTCCTGTTAGACCTATGAATGCAAACGTATGGTATCTGTCCTTCTCCGCCTGACTTATTTCACTTAGCATGACGCCCTCGAGGTCCATCCATGTTGCTGCAAATGGCCATATAGGATCCCAATTTTTCAAGGGGAGATGGAAATCCAGGGACAAGCTCGGGGTGGTTTCCAGGAGGGCCAAGTTCAGGTCCCCTCCTGGGTCAGCAGAGGGCTGTCCAACCCTTGCGGCCTCCAGGGGTGAGGGGCTGGGGGGTGGACCAGCTCCCCTGTCCCTCTCACGACGGGTCCGGAACCTCGGGGTGTGGTACCTCTGAGTTGCTGTCACACTTCCGGCTCCACCGTCCTTGTCGGCCCAGGCCTCCGTGCCGGGGTCCTCCTGCTTCTGCATCCCGTAGCAGGCCCTTGGTCCATGACGCCTTCCCTACTCCAGCTCTGCCACCCTGGAGCCTGGCGGGGGGCACAGGCCGCTTGCACCCAGGCACACTGGGCACGTCCCCAGCAAACTTGCCGGTACTGGGCCCAGCACGGGCGGTTCAGCCGCAGGTCACTGCGGGTCCCCACCATTCACAAACAGGCTGTGCTGTCAGTGCTTTGAGTGGGGCCTCACCCCAGGGTGTGGGGACCCTGAAGGCCATCCTTTCAGACGGGCCTGTGCTTCGTCCTGATGAGAGGTTCCTGTAATGTTGGACATTCACCCCGCCTCCAAAATTCGAGTAAATGTTTACATTTCAGACCAATTCACTGGCAAATATTCCTAAAAAGAGTTACTGGCTTCCTGAGGAATGAACTTTCTGTGGATGTTTGCACCTATTTTTATTTTCCAACTTTATTTATTATTTTTTAAGTTTATTTATTTATTTTTAGACATTTTTTATGTGTATTTTATTTTTGAGAGCGAGAGAGACAGAGATGAGCTAAGGAGGGGCAGACAGGGAGACACAGAATCGGAGGCAGCTCCAGACTCTGAGCTGTCATCACAGAGCCTGACGCAGGACTCAAACCCACAGACAGCAAGATCATGACCCAAGCAAAGTCAGATGGTTAACCACCCGAGCCACCCAGGCGTCCCAATGTTTATTTATTTTTGAGAGACCTGACATGTCTCCAGAGGCAAGGGAAACAAAAGCAAAAATGAACTATTGGGACCTCATGAAGATAAAAACTTCTGCACAGCAAAGGAAACAATCAGCAAAACTAAAAGGCAACTGACAGAATGGAAGAAGACATTTGAAAATGACACACCAGATAAAAAGTTAGTGTCCAAAATCTATAAAGAATTTATCAAGCTCAACTCCCAAAAAACAAATAATCCAGTGAAGAAATGGGCAAAAGACATGAACAGGCACTTCTCCGAAGAGGACATCCAGATGGCCTACAGGCACATGAAATGATGCTCAGCATCACTCATCATCAGGGAAACACAAATTAAAACCACACTGAGATACCACCTCACATCCGTCAGAACAGCTAACATCAACAACTCAGGCAACAGCAGATGCTGGTGAGGATGCAGAGAAAGAAGATCTCTTTTGCACTGCTGGCGGGATGCAAACTGGTGCAGCCACTCTGGAAAATAGGGTGGAGGTTCCTCAAAAATTAAAAATAAGACTACCCTACGACCCAGCAATTGCACTGCTAGGTATTTACCCAAGGGATACAGGTGTGCTGTTTTGAAGGGGCCCATGCACCCCAATGTTTATAGCTGTGCTGTTAACAATAGCCAAAGTATGAAGAGAGCCCAAATGCCCATCAATGGATGAATGGATAAAGAAGATGTGGTTTATATCTATACAGTGGAGTATTACTCGTCAATCGAAAGGAATGAAATCTTGTCATTTACAACTACATGGATGGAACTAGAGGGTATTATGCTAAGGGAAATTAGTCAGAGAAAGACAACTATCACATGACCTCACTCATATGAGGACTTTAAGATACAAAACAGATGAACATAAGGGAAGGGAAGCAAAAACAATATAAAATCAGGGAGGGGCAAAACAGAAGAGACTGTTAAGTATAGAGAGCAAATAGACAAGGGTCTGTTGTGGGGGTCTCCTTCTCTTCTTGGGTCTTGTGAGGGCTCAGTGCTCAGAGGATACAAACGGATGAGAAGAAAGGGACTTGGGCTCACATCAGTTCCCGTCATGGGATGTCCCTGTCACGGAAGTTACAGAAGTGACATTGGTAGGAGGGGAAGAGTACGGACCCTGAAAGTGCTACCATAATAAAACACCGCTCACATGGAAAAAAAATGGTCTAAATCAACTTTAAAAAATTTTTTAAATGTTTTATTTATTCTCGATACAGAGAGAGACAGAGCATGAGAGGGGGAGGGGCAGAGAGAGAAGGAGACACAGAACCGGAAGCAGGCTCCAGGCTCTGAGCTAGCTGTCAGCACAGAGCCTGATGCGGGGCTCGAACCCACGAACGTGAGATTTGACCTGAGCCGAAGTGGGAGGCTTAACCGACTGAGCCACCCAGGCACCCCTAAATCAACTTTTAAAGAGGTCTGGAAATTGGTGAAAACTTGCAATAATCAGAAGAGTGTTTATTCAAGTCAAACCACTGAATCTCAGTAAGAACATGAACTCTGTGGAGTTTTAATTTGCTCTAGTCCCCTCCTCCCCCCTCCCCCAGTTTTAGGGACCCTTGAAAACCAATAACCTGGAAATTGTGTCAAAAACAAGCAAGCAGCTTAGCAGCCATGTGAAGGGGTAGCATGTGTTTGGACCCCCCTCAAATAATAATCCTTAGACCTGTCTGGAAGTTCCCTGGACAACCCTGTTTACAACGCTTGGGTTCGTTTTCTCTGACTCACACCTTATGTACTGCGAAAACCATTTTGTCCAAGAGCATTTGTTGAAAACAAAAGAAATGAATGACTTATATTTTGTATATGAAAATTACAAAACATTGTTGAAAGAAATGAGAGAAGACACGAGTAAATGCAAAGACCCTCCACATACATGGCTTAGAAGACATAAAATTAAGATGGACATACTCCCCAAAGTGATCTACAGATTCATCAACGTGTCAACTAAAATCTCATCTGGCTTTTTTTTTTTTAATAGAAATTGACAGGTTGATCCTAGAATTTATGCAACATCGGCAGCCATAGAAAAGAGTAAATCGTAACCACAATGAGATGCCACTTCACACATAGACAAGGGTGGCTAGGATAAAAACCATGTGTATTATGAAATATTGGCCAGGAGGTAGTCAAGCAGAAGCTTCATACAGTGCTGGCAAAAGTGTAAAATGGTGCAGCCACTTTGGAAAAGAGTTTGCTAGTACTTCAAAAAGTTAAGACTTAGAGTTCCTGTATGATTTAGCAATTCCGCTCCTAAGTATCTACCCAAGAGAACTGAAAACTGTTTATGCACAAAAACTTCACATAGATGTTTATAGCAACATTACTCATAATAGTCAAAAAATGGAAACAACTTAGATGCCCATCAGTTGATAAATGAATAAACCAAAGGTGGTGTGTCTACGCAATGAATACTATTCAGCCATGAAAAGGGACAAAGCTCTGACCCAGGCTACTGCGTTAATGAACTTGGAAAACATGATGCTCAGTGCATGAAGCTAGTCACAAAAGGCCACAAACCATATGATTCCATGTAGATGAAATGTCCAGAATAGGGAAATCCAGAGACAGAAAGTAGATTAATAGTTGCCAGGCACTGGGAGAAGGGAATGCTAACGGGCATAGGGTTTCTTTTTGGAGTCATGAAAATATTCTGGAATTAGATAGTGGTGATAGCGTAGTCTGTGTGAGTATACTACAAGCATTGGGTTATACACTCTAAAACGGTGAGTCCTACGGTATGTGAATTATATCTCAACAAAACAAAAACACCAAGACTGTACTCCTGGTTAAAAACAAAGAAGGAAAGGAAAGGGAAAAAGAAGGTGCACGTGTCCCTAAGAACACGTGGAAGAATAAAAAAGTCCATTAGCCCCCCACCGCCCCACCATTCATTTCCCCTTTTCTTTGCGTGTCCCCGGCCGTAGTGGTTTCTGTGGTGCATACACCGACACCTCCAGGTGCTGTTTCACGGGTGGGAACACTCCGCAGGCATGTTTGTAACTTGCTTCCCCTCACCCCCCCCACCCATGTATCAGTGCAAACTGATATAAAACCCTTTATATATATAAACACTTTTATTTCAATAAATACCTATTGCTGATTTAAAAACATGAAGATAAAAAAGTGAAGGGAGTTCCATACTAGGACCACAGCAGAGGACAGGCCCCCCGTTTCTAAGCCCTGCTGGCTTCGGTCCCCGAAGGGCAGGACAGACGTCCCGGGGAAGTGGGGCCTGCTGAGGGGGTCCAGCCCCGGGGAAGCGTCGGGTGGCCCTGGCCCTGGCCAGGTGGCTTCAGGACCTCGGGAGGGTGCCGCTGCCAGGCACTGTCACGGTGGGGACGCAGCCTCTGTGCTGCGGGTGATGGGAAGGGAAGGACCAGCTTACGTTCCCGGGGCCTCCGGCGTGAGGGCCAGGAGTCCTCACTTTCCATGAAATGGAGGCTAAAATGTTATCAAGAACAGGAAGAGCAAACAAGGACTGTTAGTCATGGGATGAGGCCCAGCAGTGCCGACGTCATGCTGACGTCACGCTAAGGTCCGGGGGGAGGGGCCATGAAAGAGTCTCGACTCACTGGCAGGAGACCGTCTAAATATTTGTGGGCTTCCGGCGGCGGCAGCTGGCCTACGGCCCCAGCCGCGCCCCACGCGGAGTGCTTTCCTGTGTCACGAGGGGTCTGGGTCACCCCCAGGTGGGCTCTCCCGGCCACACCTCCTCCTTGGCTCAGTGGGGACAAAGATGTGTGTGCACGGAGGGGAGACTTGGCACGTCACTGACCCGCCTGTGGCCCTGCACGTGATGTGTGCGTGTGCGCATGTACGCGTGCATGTGTGTGCATGTGGGTGCCTACAGGACAGGACCGCTGAGGCACAGAGCTGGTGGGGAAGAGATGACGCACCTGCAGTCCTGCCTCCCTGCCCGGGGCGGCTCGTGGGCCCAGGGAGCGCACAGCCAGGCAGGCCCCGTCCGGGCCGGCAGGGACCGGGACTCAGTAGGTGACCATAGGTGATCTTTGGGGAGGCCTGGAGACCACGGCCGTATGCGGAAGAAGAACGCGCGGTTTGTTCTCTGCCCCGCCCTCTCCCCGGACCTCGGAGGCCCCACCCCGCGGGCCGTCCTGGTGGACCGTCACCATGAGAGCTGAGGCTGGGACCGCCCGGCCGGGATGCTCACCTGCTGTGTGACTGCCTCTCGGTGCCTCAGTTTCCCTGCCTATCACGAGGGGGCAGTGGCAGCATTTCTCCCGTCCCCCGACCCCGGGGCTGTGTCGAGGGTGGGGTGAGTCAACAGGGCGGAGGGCTCGCACCGTGTGGTCCACATTGCTGTTATCGCTCTGCCATGGCCACTCAGCCCAGTGTCAAGGACCCTGTTAGCCCCATCTGGGGTCATGGAGCCCAAACATGCCCCTCCTAGCGGGCCTCAGGCATCTGCTCTTCTCTGTCCCCCGAGCAGGCCCTTACTGTCCCCTGACCCTGCCTCACCCTTGGGCCCCCGGCCTCGGGGTCTGGGTGTGAACGCAAGGCCTTCCCAGGGCCACCTAACAGCCGTGTGGTTTCGGGGAAACCACAGCCCCCGATGGAAGGGTGTCCTCGCCCCCCGGGAGGAAGGTTGGTGAGAGAGTGTGTGAGCCTGTTAACTGCCCAGGAGCGGTTTGTGGGAACGCAGAGCTGTCCCGTCCTCTGCCGGAGCACCCGGCTCCCAGCACGCATGCGTGCAGGCTGGCCAGCCGGCCCCGCGCTGCAGCGAGACCCGGTTTGGGAGCCCGTGCTGGGTGATCTTCCCTAGCACCTCCGGGGAGTGGCGGTTTCCAGGAAGGCAGGAGGCTCTCATCACCCGGATGCTCCATCTGATGCTCCGCCAGGAGCTGGGAGGCCCAGGCACAAGGCTCCAGGCCGGAATCCGGGGCGGGGAGACGGTGGGGGGGAGGGGGCCGGGGCTCATCCGGCGGGGCCCCTCTGGTCTCCAAAGGGCTTTGGCACGGGCCGTGGCTGCCTGGTGATGAAGCATCTGGCGGACCGGGGCCCCTCCTGCCGCCCATGTCTCCTCGGCACTCCGCAGGCGGGACTTGGCGGACCCCCCAGAGGCCTCATTTCCTTCCTTCCAAGTCAGCAGAAATCCTTCTCCAGATGTGTTCTCAGCGTGTTTGTTTAGAGTCAACTGACATATTACAGGGAAGGGCTGATTCACAGCAGCCCTCAGCTCCCGAAGCCAACAGTGGCCAGGAGAGGCCCAGACTTCTGGGCAGGCGGTGGGGGACCCAGGCCCAACCTGGGGGGTGGACAATGTCCTGGCCCCACCACGGCTGGTGCCCTGGCCTCGGGCTGGCTGGTAGTGTGACCTCTTGTCCCTGGAGTGAGCAGGATCTTGGTCCTGGGGTGAGCGGGGGAACACCAAAGACGGGGGTGGGGACACGGACGGGATCTCAGCCCTGTGGGGTCCATCTCAGAGTAGGGGCCTCCCCCCTCCTCCATCCAGAGATTGCCCTGTGTGGACGCACATGCTCAGGCCAAGGTCACTCCTGGACCCTGGCCTGCGGCAGCAGGTGGGCACAGCAGCCCCAACAGGGGATGGACAAGCCCCTCACCTCCCCCGTCCTAGACGTGGTCCTTGGTGCTGTCACCACGTGTCCTCCGGGACACAGGGGCTGAGGTGGTGTAGGGATGTGAACAGAACCTGTTCAGGCGGATGGCTCACTTCCTCCAGGACGTGCGGCACCCCATGTGGCTTCAAAGCGAGCCCCTCCCGGGGCCGGGTCCCCAGACCGTGGACCCGCACGAGGTGAGCAAGTAGGAAACAACCACAAAACCCGCTGTTTTCAGCTTCTGCTGTTTGGGGCTGGTTATTTCCAGCGCACCTGACTGTTACAGACTCCAAATACCCCCGGCTGCAGAGGACGGCCTGCAGCTGCGTGTTAACAAAGTACTTCTAGAACAGAGGCAAGGACATGACTTTGGTTTGGGGTTTTCACACATTCGACATGGTTTCTATCTCATGGGCTCAAAGCGCGCTGTGCTACGACCATCCCGGCAGCTGCTGCCGCCTGCGCCCGAGGACCGCGGCCCCACACTCCAGAGACCCCACCCTGCCCGCTGTGCTTGCCCTCACTGGTCTGGGCACGGTGGTGGGCAGTGAGGGCTGTGCCCTGGTGCAGCCCAGTCTCTGCAGGCCTCAGTTTCCCCTCCCTGGAATGGGGTTCAAACAGTGGTGGCCTCCTTTGTCCTTGTATCTCAGCCAAGAGAATCCTTGGAGCTGTGGGGCTGGTGCCTAGTGGGCTCTCAGGGACGGTCTGCTGGTGCGGGAGCCTCGTGTCCGCCTGGTGTCAGCTGATCTGCTGTTTTATCCAAGCGTCTCCACGCCCCCCACCCCCAGAAGCGTGCACAGGCCACCTGGATGAGGTGAGCCAGCCTTCCGCAGGACTATCCCCATGGAAACAGCAGAACTGGGCCCCTTCCAGCTGCCCACCCCCACACCCCGGGGCAGCCACCGTCCTGTTCCTAACACACGGGGTTGTCCTGTCTGGTTCCAAACTTCATATAAGTGGAATCCTGCACACATAGCCCCTTTTGTCCCGTGGCATCTTCGAGGCCCGGTCCCTGCATTGTGGTTTGTCACCATGTAGGTCTCCGCTATGGCTGCCGCTGTCTTCCACCCCATCCAGGACAGGTATGTGGAGCTCACAGCACCCCTGACACTTCCGTGGGTGCGTGGGGGCGTGGGCACCCACCCCCACCCACAGCACCACCGTCCCTGCCGCCCGCCTGTCAGTGCTAGACTTCTGTCTGCCCGGGCCCAGCCGCCAGCAGGCAGGGACACTCCTGGTGGCAGCGCGCCTTGAGCTTGGAGGCCAGGTTTGGTGGAACAGGGTATGGAGTGCCGAGTGGTGACACAGGGGTTTGGGCTGGGCTCTGTGCCCACCCATGTTGACTGGCCATCGGTCCCCTGCACGCAGACTGACTTTTCTCACTCCAGAAAGGAAGTGCCTTCCTGCCGCAGGAGCCCCAGACCAACCTTGAGTTCCTGTCTCTGTAGGTCCCCACCCCCCAAAGCAGAGCCACCACAAGGGGATCCTTAAGGACAGCAGCCACAGGAGGTGGCGCTCTCTCCGCAGGATGTGGTGGCTGGCCAGGGGACCTCTGCCTGTCCTCGTGGGGAGGTGACCCCACTCACGGGGCTGGGCTGTGACTGCTGACCGTGGCCACGCGGCCCCCCCCCCCCCCGGGAGAGAGCGGGTGCCAGGCAGGCCGGGACTCAGAGCGGGAGCTGGGCAGCCCGGTCCTGGGACCCACCCCTCAGGTGCACAGGCCCTGCTCCTTTATCTGCTCTGCTGATGCAGCCACACGGCTCCCAGACTCGGGGCTCCCCGCCCCGCACCCTCCCCCACCCAGACTGGGACCCCAGGTTCTGCTAAAGCCCAGAGGCTGAGACTCTGGGTCTCTGGGCAGAGGCTGTGGTGGGGACTTCCCTACCCCCGGGGCGACGCTCACTCAGGGGCAGGGACGCCGGGCAGTCCTGCTGGGCTGAGCCGTGACCTCTGCGCAAGATGAGTTTCTGCGAGGCTGGCAGGGGACCGTGACTCCCGACCCTCTCCTCTCGGAGGCAACGCTTCAGCCTGGGGTGGGGGGGTGCGGTGTGGCCGGAGGGCGTCCTGGTGCAGAGAGGAGCGGGTCCGAGGACATTGAAGGCACGTGCCTGGCGCTGTCACCGTGTCCATCAGGGTCTCCTGATACTGGCGAGAGTTCTGAAGCCCCACGTTAACGAGAGACCACAGAGTCCCTCCCAGACCGTTCATACTGTGTTCCGGTTCTCGGGGCTCTGTTCTGGCCTCATATCAGTCAAAGCCAATCTCTAACTGCCTAATAGTCTGAGTGTGCCTTTTAACGTACAGTGTGAGGTAGGGATCTTTTACAGAAGAGCCTTTGCATCTGTTCCCTATACATCTTCAGTTTCCTCTCATAATGTTTTCCTCTTCAGATTCTCTTCCATATCCTAGGAGATTTTCTTGAGCTTTTTTTTTTTGAAATGATCTGGTCTTCTATAAAATCTGAGCTGCTATTCAGTCTTTGCATTTACAAAATGAAATACGTCAAACAAAAAAAAATACGGAAACAGTGTAATCAACACCCATGGTGCCACCACTTAGGTTTAACATACGTTGGCATTTTGTTGTATTTGTAAATGTAATCAGATCTTTGTGTGCTCTTCCCTAATTCCAAAGGGTGCTGGTTGCTTAAAGAAGAAATGGTGACCTTGTTCAACACTAGAAAATGTACTCGCCCCCGTCTGACAGGAATAGATTAAAGAGAAAATCCACACAATCATGAGAATAGGTGCAAAAATTGCATTGAATTAAAATTCAGTCCTCACTCAAAACAAAGCATTAACAAGTAAGAATAGAAAGAATTATTCTTAACCTGAAGGAAGATGTTCATAAAAAAATTTGTTGCTAATATCAAACATTTTTCTTTCTTTTTTTAATAGTTTAATATCAAATTGGTTTCCATAATACACCCAGTGCTTCTCCCCACAAGTGCGCCCCTCCATGACCATCACCCCCTTGCCCCCTCTACCTCCCTAAAAGATTTTTTTAATGTTTATTTATTTTTGAGAGGGAGAGACAGCTTGAGCAGGGGAGAGTCAGAGAGAGAGGGAGACACAGAGCCTGACTTGGGGCTCGATCCCACCAACCCTGAGATCATGACCTGAGCGGAAGCCGGACGCTCAACCGACTGAGCCCCCCAGGCACCCCTGTTAACATCAAACCTAATCGTGCGACTAGAAAGGTCCACTGTAGTCAGGGACGAGACGGGCTTGCCTACGAGGCGGGGGCTACTCTCCAGGGGCCACGACAAAGCGCTCATCCCGCCTGTGCAAGCGATAAAGCCCACGTCAGGCGGAGGCTGCCCGGGGGCAAGAGAAGGCGGGTTCCGTCCTCCTCATCCCTGGTTCTGTGACAGACACACTGTGTCATCTCGCGGTAACACAAAGTCTTTGTTTCACGAGTGTTAACCCGAGCTGTACTTTTTCTGTATCTTGAGCCTGTCAGTGTGGTTTGTTGTAGGTGTGTCTCGTGTCAACAGCATTAACTGAATTTTATTTTCATAGTCTGTTGATCTTGATTCTTTATATAAAAATCTTTTTATTATTAATACTTTTTAAAATGTTTATTTATTTTTGAGAGAAAGAGACAGAGTGTGAGCCAGAGAGGGTCAGAGAGAGACACACACACAGAATTGGCTGTCAGCACAGAGCCCAATGTGGGTCTTGAACTCAGCAACCGTGAGATCAGGACCCGAGCTGAAATCGAGTTGGACTCTTACCCGACTGAGCCCCCCAGACGTCCCTCTTTTACCTTTTTAAAAGACTAAACTTTTCAAAAAGCAATTTACTCTGGATGTCTCGAGTTAACCATTTTTGTTATTACACATGCCACTTATCCAAATTGTTTTTCTTCTTGACTGAAGTATGTCCCTTAATCTTTTAGCGAGGACGTCTAGGGCTGAGGTTTTCCGGTCCGTGTTGCGGTTCTCGGCCGCTACCGAGCACAGCACGGCCAAGCACAGTGGGGTCAACGACGGCTCTTGCCTTTTGCTCCTGGACTCGGGGGGTCAGGAACTCTGACAGGACACCCAGGGTGGCTCGGTTCTGCCCTGCGGGGTCTGGGGTCTGGGCGGGGGTGCTCAGAGGCCGGGCTCACTCGAGCCCCCTGCGTGGCCTGTCCATGGGGTTCGGCTCCGAGACGGCTGCCCCAAGGCAGAGTCCTCCCACGGCGGCCGGTGCTCCCAGGGGCGCCTCGGCTCCGGGAGGGAGCCGCACCCTGGGGCCGCACAGAGCCACCCCGGCATCCTCCGCGTGTGGACAGAATCACAGCCTCACTCGGATCCAGAGGAAGGGCCGCAGGCCGCCCCTCACGCGGGGCGTGCTAGAGGAACTGGCATCCGTCTTTTAAAACCTCCGGAATCTGTCTGGACAGAAGTTATTTATATCCTTACCCCAAGCAAAACACTCCCACGACTTCTCCAAACTGCTTCATCCCTTTACGGTTTCAGGCACGTGCTCAGAGTTGCGGGTCTTGTGCCCTAATTGAGTCCGGATCTAAGTAAGACTCCCCAGGCGTGGTTCCTCTTGTTCCAAAAGCTTATGAGAACAAGAGACAAGCGGCCCTGCCCTGCACGCTCAGCAGACAGAGGTGGGTCGGGCAGGGCTGTCTCAGTGAGCACGCCCGCTCAAGCAGGGCTGCAGCGGGAGGCTCACACAGTCCCTGCCACCCTTCCCAGCGAGCCCCAAACCTCTGGGCATCTACCACCAGGTCCCTGATCAGGCCTCCATCCGTTTCTTACGCGGGACTCTTCTCCTCTCTAGGCTCGGGTTTCTGCACTCCTGTTGACCCGCTGACTCATCCTTCATCCTCAGTAAGAAATGCCTCGGGGTTGCAGCTGGCATGTTTCCTTTCTGTAGAAGTTCAAGAGCTCAAAGACCTCTGTGAATTCTGTGCTACTCTGTCCCCTCCAGACCGAGCTGATACATCCCCTTGAAAACATTGTGGTGTTTGCTTTGTATAAACTGCATCGGACAAGGTGCACTGAGGGTAGATCCTTCTGCAACTTCGCCTCGGTGTGGGGCTACTGTGCAAGGGCGACCTTAACATGCTTAGGTCTGGTTAACATAGAAGGTCTGGGAGGCATGCCTGTAAGATCCTCCGAAAGCTGTTGTCTGTGGAAATGATCTTTGAAGCACTGCTTTAGCTATTTCTGAGGCCTTACCGAGGGGTTTACAGTTACACCCTTGCTTTGACTCTTTGTTCGGAGACCACATTTTTCTGAACAGTTACCTGGATTTGACCTTTATTCTCAGGTTCCACAGCACTTCGAGAGTCATTCTCTGACACGGAGGGCTATGCCTCTCTAATCCCATTGCATTTTGCTTGGAATCGGAGAAGTTTGTTTGTCAGTTTATCTCTTTCCTGTTGCATTTTACGGTGGACAGCGAAGGGTCCAGGCAGAGCTGCCACCACCTCCTGCCCAGAAATCTCCTCAGCTAGGTCCGCACGTGTAGTAGGACATTCCCTGTTTCCCCATCACTGCACATGAGCGCTGCCCACCTTTCCGTTCTGTGTTAGAAGTGTTCCCTTTCTTCCAGCTTCCAAGGACACTCTTATCCTGTTCCTTTAAGCCTTTCTCAAGGCCTACCAGGCTTCTGCCTGCTTGTCTACTCTCCAAGGGAACAGACTTTTAGTTTTTGGTACGGTAACACCCACCTTCCAGCTACCAAAATCTTAAGGCATTGTACTGTCCCACCCTTGGCTTTGTCTTTCCCCAGAGACTGTTTCCCCCGCAAGCCTGGGATTGATCTTCACGCCAAGGCCCTTTCTTGTTTTGAGAGTTCTCTACTGCCTGTAAAGATCACCCTAAGCCTCTTGTGTTTTCTCCAAACTCTGCTGGGAAACAGAACAGTTCATTCTTTTTAGTTATGTCTCCACAGTCAATTGTTTTTGTTGTACTCCCACTCCTGAGTAAAACCTTAGCTGGGTATAAAATTCCAGGTTGTCAAATGAAGCTGTGTCTCCATGATTTTCTTGATTCTCTTCATCTTGAGGAGTCTGTTGTAAGTGTGGTCGTTTCTTCATAGGCATTCAATCTATCTCTGAAGTTTAGTAGTAGTGGTGGTGGTAGTAGTAGTAGTAGTAGTAGTAGTAGTAGTAGTAGAGTTTATCCCTGAAGAAGTTTAGTAGTAATGATAGTAGTAGTAGTAGTAGTAGTAGTAGTAGTAGTAGTAGTGATAGCAGCAATAGTAGTACAGTTTATCCCTGAGGTGTAGTAGTAGTAGTAATAGTAGCAGCAGCAGCAGTAGTAGTAGTAGTACTGGTAGTAGTAGTAGTAGTAGTAGTAGAGTTTATCTCTGAAGTTTAGTAGTAGTACTACAATGTCTGGGTGGTGACCACTATTTTCTCAGTTTGACATGTGGACTCTGCTTCATATTTGAGGCAAGACACAGAAGGCAGTGAGCTCAGTGGGACCACAGAGCAGGTTGGCAGCAGAGCCAGAATGAGAACACAGGCATCCGCGCTCTCCAGCGAGTGTTCTCCCGCGGCCCGGCTCCTCCCGGAGGAGTGTGCTCTGTGCTCCTCCGCGTGTGCTGTCTGAGGCAGTGTGGAAGGGGCAAGGAACCAGGGGACCTCACTTCCATAGTGTTCATTCTTCCCAGATTGGACATACATGTCTTATCCTTGTTGATAGCACAGAGTCATGGAGCAGGTCGGGTCATTTGAAAAAGAACAGACTTCGATGCTGGACAGATGTGGTTTGGAGTCCAAACTGCCACTGGGAACTGTGTGGCCTTGGACAAGTCGTTAATCTCTCAGAGTCTTGCTTTTTTCATTTATGAATGGAACATGTCACCATCTTCCCACAGGGCATGGAGATGCTGGAGGCACAGAGCAGATGCATGTGTTGGAGTAGATGTTCGAGGCTGGCAATGTGGGGCTACAAACAAGTAACTTAGGACCACCCAGATGCCACACTGTCAGGAGGAGGGGAAGGGCTAGCAACAGGAGGACAGAGGTCTGCTCTTCCTTGTCCCCACAAGCATGTGCAGATCTGAAGGTACCCCTGGCCAGGACATGTGTCAAACTTCTCTTTGCACCCCTAGGTGGATGGTGTTACTGCTTTTGGCTATCGTCTTATTTATTTTTCAGAGAGTGAAGGAGATTTACGGAAAGAAAAAAACACACCCCTGATCTTTGGCTTACTCTGTGAGTTCATTCCGGAGCATTCCAGTAATGTTCCCCGGAAGTCTCTGAGCAAGGGCTGCAAGGGGGTTGGTATTTTGTGTACGTTCATTAGAAGTTGGTTAGCTTCCTCCAGCACTGTGGTGAACGGTAGTCTCCAGAAGGATTTAGGTCTCTGCTGTGAATAATGCCTGTTGGCTTCATAATCACTTAAAAGCAGGATGATGCAGAAGTGGGTTGGAAAAAACATTTTGAACTTATTTTCCTCAGGACAAAGCGTATACATTGAAGGGTTCTGAAAAGAAAATTTAAGTCACTTAAAATACAATGATTTAACACTTTCGATGTGTGTGTTTTGGGTGCCCTGTTGACCTAGTCAGTTGTCCACAATGCTGCGTTCTAGAACCTACCTGAGGTTGGTGCCAACAGGGCTGAAGAAAGTATGAGGCTCAGAGCAAACAAGAGACCAAATCCCTTCTTATGAAAGTCCTGGCAGGCCACGCAGTCGTCCATCCAGCAGATTCTCCTGGAATGAAAGCTGTTTGTAAGAGACGCCAGATCCTGGATCATGATTTGAAAATGTTTTCTAAGCTCTGTGATAACCTCACTGGGGTCACATCTGGCCTGGACGCCACATGCCAAACGTTCTGTATTTAGAGCCGAATTTGCAAGTTCATAACAGGAGGGGGAAATTTTAATAGAATGTGTCAAAATACCTTCTCTAGAGGGAACCTAAGGACACAGAATTTGTTGACCACAAACCTTGTTTACTGCATGGTGTCATGGCTGGTCCATGCAAGGCTTACTCCTCATGTCTTCACCAGCCTTAGATGTTGTCAGTCTTTTGAACTTTAGCCTTATTGTTAGTGCAAAGTGGTATCTGATTGTGGCTTTAATTGGTATATCTCTGATGACCAATGATGTCGGTCCCCTATTTTTTTTGGTGTGATCATTGGGTATCTTTGTAGATGACTCTTTAAGGGTCACCTGAGAGGTTCAGTTGGTTTAGCGTCCGACTCTTGATTTTGGCCCAGGTCATGATCTCACGGTTTGTGAGTCTGAGCCTCACATCAGGCTCTGTTCTGACATAATGGAGCCTGCTTGGGATTCTTCTCTCCCTTTCTCTGCTCCTCTCCTGCTCATGGTCTCTTTCTCTCTCTCAAAATAAATAAACTTTAAAAATTAAACAAAAAGAAATAACTCTTCAAGTCTTTTGCCTGCTTTTAATTAAGTTGTCTTTTTATTATTGTGTGGTAGGGCTCTTTATATATTATAAACACAAGTCATTTTGCAGATATATGTATTATAAATATTGTATCCCATTCAGTAGCTTGTCAGTTTATATTGTTAGGTATGGGTTTTGATAAGGAAATGTTTTCAGTCTTGACAGATTTAAAGTTATCTTTCTTTCTTTCCTAGTCATCTCTGTGTATCCTGTCAGTCCAAAGGTTGCAAAGTATTCTGCAGATTTTCTTTTGGAGGTTTTACAATTTTATCTTTTATGACTAGGTTTCTGATACACTTTGAACTATTTTTCAAGTATGCTGTGAGATGGGCATTAAGATTCATATTTATTCCTTATGGTTAACAGGTTATTCAAGCCCAATTTGTTGAAAGACTTCCCTCTAATGGGTTGTATATCAGTGGTTTGGTTGTAAATAAATGGAGTATAAAAGTGCCGGTCTGTCCCTGGGCTTGTATCCTGCCTCACTCCTCTCCTTACCTGCCTTTGCATCAACAACACCACGCTCTCATCCTTAGTATATCGTTACTAAGTCTTGAAAGCAGGGAGGCAGGATAAGTGTTCTGATTTTGCTGTTGCTGTCCAACCTTGGTCCTTTGGCATTTTCTTGTGAATTTTAGAATCAACTGTTACTTTCTGTTTTCTAAAAGTCTACTGGGATTTTTATTGACATTCATTAAACCTATATGTCAGTTTTGGGGAAGTTGGCATCCTAACAGTATTGGCTTTTCCGATCCTTGAGCAGGATATATATTTTCACCAATGGATTTTCAATATTTTCAAAATTGGGTTTTCTTAAATTTTTCTCAGCAATGTTTTGTAGTTTTCTGTGAATCGGTCTTGCATGTCTTTTATTAAATTTAAACCTAAGTATTGTTAAGTTTTGATGCTATTACTAGTATTTTTTCCATTAAATGGTTACATCTTCCAATTGTTACTAGTGTGTAAGAATTCATTTGATTATTGTATTGACCTTATAACCTATGACCTTGCTTAATTCACTTATCCTTAAAATTTTTTGTTGTTGATCTTTAGGGTTTTCTTACCCGCTCCCAAAGTTTATTTATTTATTGTGAGAGAAAGAGAGCAGAGGGGGAGAGCGAGAGAAAGAGAGAGAGAATCTGTGCTGACAGTGAGGAGCTTGACTTGGGGTTCAAAGCCCTGAACCATGAGATCATGATTTGAGCTGAAATCAAGAGTCAGAAGCTCAACTGACTGAGACCCCAGGCCCTGTGATCCTTACGTTTTTCTACATACACAACCATCTCCAACAAAGACAGGTTTATTTGTTGCTTTCTTATGTTTATTATTTTTGTTTCTTTTTCTTATTGAATGTAGCTAGAAACACCAGTACAACGTTGAGTAGAAGTAGTAATAGTCACCAACATCCTCGCCTTGTTCTCGATCTTAGATTGAAAATATTCAGTATTTGACTAGAAAGTATGCTGTGTCTGTAAGTTTTCAGCTTAAGTTCTTTTCTATTTCCCGTGTTATGATAGTTTTTGAGATGGATATGTTTTGAACTTTGTCATAAGGTTTTTGATACTTTTTATTTAGATGATCTTATGAATTTTGTCCTTTAACCTGGTAATATGGTGAATTACATTTATTGAGTCTTGAATTGCATTCCTAGAATAAACCTCCCTTGATCATGATGGATTATCCTTTGTGTATTGCTGTTTGGTTAGCTAACATCTATCTGTGTGTGTGTGTGTGTGTGTGTGTGTGTGTGTGTGTGTGTGTCTGTGCATGTGCATGCATGTGTGTGTGTGTGTGGCTTATGCTCAGTAAGGATACTGGTTTGTAGTTTTTCTTTGGTTTTGCGAAGATTTGGTATTGGGATTATTTTGGTCTTATAAAATGACTTGGGAAGCATTCCCTGCTCCTTTATTCTTTTCTGAAAGGGTTTGTGAAGAATAGGTATTATTTATTCCATAAATGTTCAATGTAATTTACCACTGAAACCATCTGAACTTGCTATTTTCTTTGTTAGTGTGTCTGAAAGTCTGAATTCTATTTTCATTTATTTTTGGGTCAGTTTCAGTAAGGCTTGTCTTTCAACGTTTTTATCCATTTCATCTGAGCGGTTGACTTTATTGACATACGGTTATTTATAGTATTCTACTAGTTTTTAGTAATGGTTTAGACATGTAATTCATGTACCATAAAATCTACCTTTATAGGTATATAAGGGAGCCTGGGTGGTTCAGTCAGTGAAGCATCCAGCTTCGGCTCAGGTCATGATCTCACAGTTCATGAGTTCAAGCCTCGCATCAGGCTCTGTGCTGGCAGCTCAGAGCCTGGAACTGCTTCAGATTCTGTGTCTCCGTCTCTCTCTGCCTCTCCCCTGCTCACACTCTCTCTCTTTTTCAAAAATGAATAAACATGAAAAAAATTTTAAAATATAAATAAAGGTATATAATTCAGGTGTGCCTGGGTGTCTCAGTTGGTTAAGTATCTCTGATTCTTGATTTCAGCTCAGGTCATGATCCCAGGGTCATGGGATCGAGCCCGGTGATAGGCTCAGTGCTGAGCATGGAGCCTGCTTAACATTCTCTCTCCTTCTGCTCCTCTCCCCCACTAGTGTGCACACTCTCTCTCTCTAAAATAAAATTAAAAAATAAAAGTTTATAATTCAGTGTTTCTTAGGAATTCATAAGGTTGTGCAACCGTCAGTAACATCTAACGTCACAAACTCCCAAAGAAACCTGATACCCGTTGGCAGCCATTCTCCATTTCACACCCTCCCCGCCCCTGGCAAGTGCCAGTCTATTCTTCGTCTCTGTGGATTTCCCTATTCTGGGCATTTCATATAGTTGGGATCATACAGTGGTGTTTTGTGACTGACTTCTTTCACTTAGCACAATGTTTACATGGTTAATCCATGTTGGAACATGAATCGGCACTTCATTACTTTTTATGGCTGAATAATATTCTAGTGTATGGACACACCATCTTTTATTGACCCATTTATCATGATAAACATTTGGGCTGCTTCCTTATTTTGGCAATTATGAATAATGCTGCTCCAATATTCATGTACAAGCTATCATGTAGACCTGTTATTTTTTTTAATTTTTAAATGTTTTTTATTTATTTTTGAGAGACAGAGAGAGACAGTGTGAGCAGGGGAGGGACAGAGAGAGAGAGAGAGAGAGACACAGAATCTGAAGCAGGCTCCAGGCTCTGAGCTGTTAGGACAGAGTCCAACGTGGGGCTTGAACCCACGAACCGTGAGATCGTGACCTGAGCCATAGTTGGATGCTTAACCAAACCGACTGTGCCACCCAAATGTAGACATGTTTTCAATTCTTTTTGGTAGATGCCATTGTGTGGAATTGCTGGATCATAGATTTACTCTATGTTTAATATTTTGAAGAACTGCCAAATTGTTTCCAAAGTGGCTGCACCATTTTGTTTTCCAATGGCAGTGCACAAGGATTCTAATTTCTCCACATCCTTATTAACACTCATTATTGTTGGTCTTTTTATTATAACCATCCTAGTGGGTATGGAAGTGTATCTCATTGGAGTTGTGATGTGCATCTCCCTGATGGCTAATAATATGAGCAATATCTTCATGTGCTTATTGGCCATTTGCATATCTTCTTTGGAGAAATATATACTCAATTTTTTATGTCTATTTTAAAGTTGGTTATTTGTCCTTTTATTGTTGAATTGTAAGAGATTTTTGTATATTCTGGATACTAGTCCCTTATCAGATACATTACTTGCAAATATTTTCTCTTACTATGTGAGTTATATCTTAACATAGTCTGATAGTATCCTTTGAAGAACAAAAGTTTTAAATTTTGATAAAGCTCCATTTACCTATTTTTTCTTTTTATTGCTTGTGGCTCTGATAGAATAATACGCTGTTCTAAAAAATTACCATTAAAAATACTTTGAAAAAATTACCATTGTGAAATGAATGGATAGAGCACAGAGGATACTTAGAGAAGTGAAAATGCTCTGTATGATATTATAATGATGAATACATGTCATTAAATAAGTGTCCAAACTCACAGAATTTTGTAGAGCTTTAAGCATTTTTAGTTTTTTAAAAAAAAGTAATGCCTTTTTCATTATATGCAATTTGGTAAAGTATTAAAAACACGGACACATACACAAAAATAATCTCTAAGCTAACCATTGTTAACTTTTCTTGCCTTCTTCTTTATTGAGGAATAATTCACACACAGTAAAGGTGCTCACATCTTAAGTGTCCAACCCACTGAATTTAACGTACATTTACACTTCGTGACCACCACTCATATCAAGTTATAGGCTACTTCCATGATGACTCTTGCCAGTCAATACTCTCCCAGAGATAATAATTTTTTTGATTCCTAGAATGATATATTGTTTTTGCCTGTTATTGAGTTTAATATAATTAAAAGCATATAGTAGGTATTGTATTGTGTCTGGTCTCTTTTGCTCAAATATTATCTGTGAGATTTTAAACATGTTGTTTACATGTTTCATGTTTTTTCTGTTCTGCTGTATAATATTCCATTGGTGAATTATAGCAGAATTTGTTCATTATCCAGTTGATCTACAATTGAGTTGCTTCCAGTTTTTGCTTTGCTATGAACAAAGCCAATATGAATGTTCTTGGATGTGTTTTCTGGTCGGCACAGACACTAATTTTTCTAATTTTGCGTAAGGTAGAATTGTTGTATCAAAGGGGTGTGCATATATAGCTTTAGTAGAAACTGTCAATTTTCCCAAGTAATGGAACCATTTTGTATTTCAGCAGTGTATATTTCAGCAGTGTATGACAGATAGAGTTGTTTTATTTCCTCACCAGACTTTTGGCATTATCAGTCTTTTCAGATTTCTTCCTTTCTCTGGGGTGTGTAGTAGGACCTCAAATTTTAACTTGCCCTTCCCTGATGCTCTTCCATTCTTTTTAATGACTGCATGGTATTCCCCAGTGTGAATGTTCTAGAACTTATTTAGGCATTTAATTATTGGTAGATATTATCTTTGTTTCCATTTTTTTTTTTTTTGCAAAACAACTTTGTTTCCATTTTTTAATTCATAAAAACACTGTAGCCTTCCACATCCGGGACCTACACCTTAGAGTCTGCAGGCAAGTATCCGTGGGCCCAGGTCTCAGGGCACCTGGCACTGCACTGTAAAGCTCACGGGAGCAGACCCGTGATGCAAAGCCCTGACGCCTGTCCACAGCCTTCCGTCCAACATCACGCTGCCTTGTCTCCTGGGACACAGCCACCTCTACCCCAAAACATGAGGGCAACATGAAGACTTTCCCATGCTGAACCCAGAGACATTTTGCAAGCAGTGTTTTCTTTCTTTCTTTCTTTTTAATATTTTTTAATGTTTTATTTATTTTTGAGAGACAGACAGTGTGAGCAGAGGAGGGTCAGAGAGAGAGAGGGAGACCCAGAATCCAAAGCAGGCTCCAGGCTCTGAGCTAGCTGTCAGCACAGAGCCCGACGTGGGGCTCGAACCCATGAACCGTGAGATCGTGACCTGAGCTGAAGTCGGAAGCTTAACCGACTGAGCCACCCAGGCGCTCCATCAAGCAGTGTTCTCATCTCCTGTTTCGTGAAATGTTCTTTCCTGGGGTTCCAGTTTCCTCTGACATCAGCATGGATGGGATACATTTCCTTGGCTTTCCCTTCCTGGCTGCTCTTTCAGACAAGGCATTTTTAAGAATCACAGTTTTCTGCCTGTTGCTGAAGCAAAGCAGATCAGCGGAAACTGAACCGGTCAGAGCAAACAACGGCTCAGAAGGCCTCCTGCAGCCTCCAGTCTTGCAGTCTCGGTCCTCAATCCGCACTGCCCGGTCCACGCTGCTGATAAGGAAGTCTGCGGCCTCCTCACCAGCGATTCCTCTTCTCTCCTCACATCAGGAAAAGTCTCCTACATTGAGACTTAGAGGAACGCTTTCTTCTTCTAAGTTCCTGATACTAGGAGAGCGTTGAGTCCATCCAAACACCAGAAGGCTAGGAGAGACGAGAGAGGACCATGAGTGAAGGACGCCCAGCCCAGAAACCATTCCGAAACCCACCCTAGGCTGTGAGGAAGTGTTCTGAAGTTGGTCAGGGACTTAATCCTGGCTCCCCAACTCTTCAGCCATGTCAGTTTGGGTAAGTAACTTTAACCCCTCCGTGCCTCATTTCCCTCACCTGCTAAATATGGAAAGGAACAGGAATGATTTCAGAAGATGGCTGTATCGGGGCACCTGGCCGTCTCAGTTCCTCGAGTGTGCGATTCTGGATCCCAGGGTAGTGAGTTCGAACCCCTCCTCAGGCGTGGAGCCTGCTTAAAAACAGCGGTCGCCCGCAGTACTGTTGACACAGAAACAGGGCTGTGATCTCCACACCGACCAAATCTCCAGGGAGAAGGGAGGGGCTAACCAGGTGGTCTCCACAAGAAGAGACTTCAGAGTGCTCCTGGCAGTGTCCATGAAGTCATGGACAGGACGGGCTCTGGAGTGGACCACCCGGAGTTCGAATCCAGGCTCTGCCCCACTTTTCTCACTTCTCGATGGGCATTCAGGCCTGTGGCCAGGGGCTGTCGCGGGTCCCACTGCCTCAGTGCCCAGCACCCTGTGAAGCCTCAGGAAAGCTGTCCTCGCTGCACAAACTACCAGGAGCTGCAGGTGCTTACAGCCCACAAACCCGGAGACGCGGAGGTCGCGCGGTTTGGGGCCAACCTCCCACTTCCTGCGGGAGCCCCTTCGTTCCGCCATGGCTCCCTCCTCTGCTGCTTCGGCCCAGGCCCGGACCCAGTGGCCTCAGGCCAGGGTTCCCCGCCCTTGCAGCACCTTCAGATCACCGGGGGGCCTCACAGCAGGACAGCACTGCGCCCGGGGAGACCCCCTCCTCTGACCTTAGGCCACGCCCCTGCCACGCGCAGCGGGAGCCTCATTTCCTTCCCCGGCCCGTGATTGGCTTAGAAAGACACGCGATGCCTCACTGGCCAATGAGGTGTGAGGACGATTGCC
>NC_043704.1:673182-703586 GCF_006229205.1 Suricata suricatta
GGTCCCCAGAAGTGGTCCCGTGAGGGGGCTTGTGACACGGTCCCCAGAAGTGGTCCCGTGAGGGCGTTTGTGACACAGTCCCCCATAGTGGCCCCGTGAGGGCGTTTGTGACACAGTCCCCCATAGTGGCCCTGTGAGGGAGGCTGTGACATGTTCCCGTGAGGCGGTCCCTGTTTGGCGGGGCAGGACCCGGGGCCCGGGTGGGGGTGCGCGCAGGCACTCCGTGGCTCCTAGGGGACGCGGCGGGCGGCCGAGGGCACCGCTGGGCCAGCCTCAGGCTCCCCCTCGGCGGGAGGAAGGTCGGAAGGAGCCACCTCGGCCGTGGCGGGAAGAGCGTCACCCCCGAAGCCCAGCGCGGGGCGGGCGCCCAGGGCCTGTTGGCATCTGGGACCGGTGCTGCCGGGAACCCCGGCCGAGTTCTCCCCGGAGCCCGGCCGGAAGCTCGGCCCCCTCCCTGAAGGAATGCTCGGCTGCAGCCCCGGTTGCTCTTATCCTCCTCCAAGGGCTGTTTGGACCAAGTGCGTCGTTTGGTTTCCGTGGCTCCCGCAGCTCGGAAGGAATGCCGGGGCTCCTCTCCTCCGCGCCAGGGGCTGCTCCCGCCTCCAAAGCGGCCGGGCCTGGGCCCGGCTCAGACGGTCAGAGCTACTTGGGCCGGGCCGGGCTGGCATCAGGGGTTCTAAGGGCCCCCGCCACTCCTGCCTTCGTGCTCCTGTGAGGTCAGCCGGGAACCTCTGCTCTGGGGGCTTGATTGGGGTGGGACTGAGGGCTGCCAGGAAGAGACGGCGCCCGTGGAGTCCATGTGCTGGAGTCCATGGCCCCAGTTCTCTGTCCAACTCGCACTTTGGGTCTCCATGGCCTCGACTGCTCCGGCAGGTGGTGGGCATGGCCTGACACGTGGAGAGTCCCCTGTGGGTCTGGCACTTCTTGCTTTGCCTGTGCCCTCCGACCTCTGGAACAGGTCAACCTTGCTGTCCTCAGTTCAGTCTGAACAACACTGCGGCTTCGCGGACAGCCTCTCCTGCCACATTTGGGAACCATCTGGGAGACATGGAGATCAAACGCAAGCCTGAGAAGAAACTTCATTAGATCCAACTGGCAAAGATGAATAAATATGCGGCACACAGGGACAGAACCCTCAGAAAAGCAACACGAAGGCAAAAGTAGTGGAGATCTGACCTAGGAACGCCGTCCTGCAGGAAGCAAGATAGTGGGTGGCAGCGACTTGTAGGCGTTGAACACTTCTGGGGTGCAGGGCACAGTTAGAACCCCCTTGTCCCTTTATCCCACCGCCATGCGATGGGCACTTTCATCAGGTTTATAGACTTCATCTAAACACTTCTCCTCATACTTCTCAAGTCCCAGGCGCTGTCTAGGTGCTTTATGAAGACCACTCTACCCTTCAGGACAGCAGTCTACCATGGGTGCTGTTATTGCTCCCATATCAGAGATGAGCAAACAACCAAGACCTGAATCCGGTCAGCTGACTCCAGTGCCCGTGCTTTTAACATCAGTGCCCAGCTACCTCTGGAATAGCAGTCAGGGACCAACAGCCAGAAGCTAGCAAGTTTGAGTTCAAGTCCTGCAAAGATTAGGTATGATTAGCCTTGACCCCAGCCTAGTGAAAATCTAAAGTTCCTAAGGATTTCTGCTAACTCACGGGGACTCTCTCTCTCATGACCTTTGTGTCCCAGCATCAGGGTCTGTACACTGTCCCTAGTCCTGCTCTATATCCACCAGGTACAGGACTCTTCACATCTCAGCACCCCTCAGAAGGTTTAAATGAGAAATACCAACCATACTGAGTGGTACATGGGTAGGGGAGGAGGAGGTTCATGTAAGGCACTAAGATGTGCCTGACTTTCTGAAGTCCACTTTGTTTTCTCCCAGCTCACCTCCTACACAGTCTCAGCATTTTTCTTTCCCTTACCACATTTAAACTCCTCTAGTGCCTTTAAACTTCTCTCTACCGTGTTGTACATCCACATCACCTTGTCCCTTTTCGGAAGGCTTGTTGCTCTCCTTGATCACAGTGAAAGGAGAAGAAGCCAACTCTTTTGCCTTTCTACTTTAGTACTTGTTGAGGAGTTCTCTCCAAGAAAACAAATGTTTTTTCCACCAAGACACCTCACACTAAATGAAACACTCATACTGAATGAAACAGTTTTTGATCGGGAAATGTTGCTTCTGTCCCTACCATCTTTAAGAACTAAAGGTACAAGATAAGAAGGAGAAGGCTCCATGCTATGTAGCCCCACCACTTGCTGGCTGAAGCTCTGGAAGAAGTTCCTTGTTTCTTCATCCATAAGCTAGGAATCAAAGTCACCAGTCCACGTTTTTGTAGAATTGTCAGTTGCTTTTGGCTTGGGAGGTTGGGTGAAGCCAGTTCTCAGTCTTACTACCCTCAAACACAAGGATATGAGCAACACAAGATTAGGAGAAGTTAAGCTAAGTGACAGCAAAAGTCTTTATTGTTGAAAGGGAAAGAGGCAGATCAACTTGGCTCTGCCCTGCCTGGAAGCTGTGGAAAGAGAAGATGAAGTCAGAGTCTTGGGGAAAATGCCCACTGATCCTGTCAGCAGTAGGGGTATGAAGGAGATGGGAGTCAGCAGCCCTGGGAAAGGAGGTGGAAGTTTCAAAGAGGGTGAAGTCTTTCTCACCCCTTTCCTCTTGCTCCAACCACAGTGATGGTGATTTCTTCTGGAATAGGATGGGGTTGCTAGCCGGGAAGGAAAATGAAAGATGGAACACCTAGTGCAGCTTATCACCAACAACAGACAGAAATGTGGCCAAAGACAAAGAAAGGATGAGACAAATGAGATAAGACCTGAGAGAGCAGGATGAGGGAGCGGGCACACTGAACGTGCCAGTGGATTCAACATGGCAGCTCTCAGCTGCCTGCTGCTAGCTTTTATTCCCTTCTGTTCGAGGGAAAGATATGAAAAGCACCAACTTCCAGAAAGAGGTAGAATGGGCAAAAGCAAAACAGATATTAGACCTAGGGGTGACACCTGAGATCCCTCTGCCTTGGACCAGATATGTTCTGGGTAGGAGAGAGTGGATTCTTGCACTGGCCATTAAACAGAAGCCAGAGCCCAGGCCTGCTCCCAGCAAGGCACATAGTTTGGCTTGGCCATCTAGTTTGGGGAGGGCCCAATCCTCAAAGGATCCTAAGTGTGGGGAGGGAGAAAAATGAGATGATTGACCTGAATATATAAAAATAAAGAAAAGATTTAGCAAGAACTGAGCAAGGTAAGCATGAGTAAGAAAATTACAAGGAAAAGCAACATTTTTGCTTTTTTCAATAAGGTTCCTCAGCTGGACCACAGGACACAGAAAATGATTGAGTAACTGTTTTCTCAATTCTCTCAGGATGGTTTATGACTAATTTTCTTCCAGATGCAGAGAAATGCAGAGAAATCAAGTTGATTTGTTATCAGCAACAGATGTCTTAGGTATTATGACTTATTTTTCTTGGGGAACCCAGTTAAGAAAGCCTAAAAGAAGCCTGATATGAAAAATTCTTTACTGGAAGAAAAATATCCGAGGGTAAAAATCACAAGGCACTTTCAGTTGTGGAGGTAATGTCAGTTTTACCTAAAAAAAAGGAAAAGATTGCATTGACATAATGGTTAATAAGAGAGGTGAAAAAGGAGATTGCCCAGCGAAAGATGGGATGAGAACACGGAAACAGTGAGAAGTCGACAGATGCTATGCCAAGTTAAGCGGTCATTCAAGTAGAAAAGCAGGAGATCATCTCAAATATGAAATTATTCTGGCTGTTACCTCTGTTAAGTAAAATTAAACTCTTTAATTAGGATATGAAAGGAAAACTACAAGACAAAGATAGGTGATGAGCACAGACTTAACACTATAGAAAAGTAGGTCTCACAACTATAGGACAGAGTCTCAGAAGATAATGTCATAAATGATGATAAAGTAAAATTGACAAGAGAAATCAAGAGGTTTGGGGGAGGGAGTATGAGTATTAGAATATTGATCTTTCACAGTGAGATGGCACAGATATTTTCTAAGTTAAAAAAAATCAAGAAACAGTTATAAAGGGTCCCAGAGAGGAAGAACTTAAATAGGAATGGGCATGAATTAAAACCAGGAAAAATCAGAACACAAACAAGGAGAAGAGAGTTGTGATGAAGAGACAGTCTTTGATTTTCATGTCCTCTTTAGCACATGGTCAATAGATATTGTCTAAATATGCTAAATCTAAGAAAAGTGTTAGGGTATAATATATGAAAGAAAAAACTGGAGTAATTAAACAGGTTGAAACCTTTTCAAATTACCAGAAGGAAGACACCCAACTTCAGAAAGAAGAAAGTCAAATAGGAAGAGTGAGAAAATTAAAAAAAAAATTATAAATAAAAAGTGTAAGATGCTGGCATTACGACAATAAATCTGTTATGCCAAATTCAAATTAAATAAACTCACCTATTGAAAGAAATAGCAAAACCAACATATATGTTATAAATAAGAAATTAAAACAAAGTGATTAAGAAAAGACCCATTCAACCATAAGAAGACAAGGCAGATTTAATTTAAGACACAAATTATAAAACAAATAAAGGTATCACTGTATATTTATAATAAAGATAAAATTGTCACAAATCTCAATATACCAAAAAATAGGAATAAAAATATGAGAAACTGGTCACTTCCTTGGGACATGAGCATACTTTTCCGTATTTCACCCACTAAGTACAATTAAAAATCTGGATATTGTATATAAAACAAATCTAAAAAGATTCTACAAGGTAGAGAGAAGAAAGGAGGCCACCAGGGACATTAGGAACTGAGGAGCATGGTGGTGAGTTCACTTGGGTTTTCTTTCTGCTTTCAGCTTGAAGCTGAAGAAGCTGGTAACCTAGAAATGATGGTACAGACAAAACTAATCCCAACAAAAACTTGCTCTTTCTAGTCAAAAGATCAGGAAAGGGACAACCTAGAAAAGCAGAAAACTTTGAGACAGTAATCTCTCTATTCTAGTTATAAACCACATAAATGGAAAACTATGGCCAGACTCCCACCATGCAAACAAAGGCCAAGTGGGGGAGCCTAGACTTTCACAAGAATGATACTGCAGAATGAATGCCAAATAGAGAGCCAGGCTTTTCATCCCCATTAGTCAGTAATGAGGCATGACTCCTTGCAGCTCAGTGGAGATCCATCCAGAAAGAATGGATTTCTACCTTTATCCAGCAGTAACGAGGCATATTTCTCCCTCTTCACTCGAATGGTGTCATTGGATCCTGTTGAAGAGTTAGGACGTACACATGGCTCAGCAGTAATGAGGCTACCCCCAGTGTGGTATCAGTGTAGACCACATGGGGAGCTGGAACTCCTACCATCACCCAGAAGTAACAGGGTCCTCCTCCCCTTGGGTACCAGTGGAGTGTTTCATAAGGAACAGGGACTTGTACCTCTTCCTGGCTGAAACAAGGTATGCCCCTTGTCTTTGCCAGAGCACTGTCAAAGAAAGCCAACTAAAACAAGATTTAAAACAGATCCAGAGTCTCATAACATAATACAAAAATGTCCTGATTTTAATCAAACATTGCTAATTATACCAAGAGTCAGGAAGATCTCCAAATGAATGAAAAAAATAATCAGTAGATGCCAATACTGAGATAGCAGATGTTAATTTTATCTGGTGAACATGTTTCAGTCAATAATTACAAACAAGCTTGAAACAAATGAAAAATAGAAAGGCCTCAGCAAAGCAATGGAATAGAAATTCACAAAAACTGAAGGTATAAAGAAGAACCAAACAAAATTTAAAAGTAAAAACTATAATCACCAAAGTAAAAGCTCAACATGGATGGGTTCAACAGTAGAATGAGGAACTTGACAACAAATTAAACTCAAAGATAAAACAATAGAAATTACCCAATATGAACAATAGAGAGATAATAGACTTAAAAAAAATGAACAGAGGCTCAGGGACCTGTGGGACTGTGACAAATGATTTGGCATTCATGACATCAGGGTCCCAGTGGGAGAGGAGAAAAGGGGTAGGGTTGAAAAAGTACTCAAAGACTTTTCCACAAAGGTGCACAATCTGTTCAATCGCCATTCCAATAAATGATTCTAAAATAAATCATTCCAATAAATGATTCATTTAAAAAACGAACCTCCCCCTATGTCTCACACTTTATACAAACATTAATTTAAAATGGATCATAGAACCAAATGTAAAACATAGAAGTAATAAAACTATTAGAAAAAAAATAGAAAAATTTAAGGATCTAGCACTAGGCAGAATTCTTAGACTTGACACCAAAAGCATGTTACATAATAGGAAAATTTATAAGTAGGCGTTTATCAAAATCAGAAATGTTTGCTCTGTGAATGATCCTGGTAAAAGGATAAGCCTGGGTGGCTCACTCAGTTAAGCAGCTGACTTTGGTGCAGGCCATGATCTCACAGTTGGTGAGTTTGAGCCCTGCCCTGGGCTTTGTGCTAACGGTTCAGAGCCTAGAGCCTGCTTCCAATTCTGTGTCTCCCTCTATCTCTCTGCATCTCCCCTGCTCATGTTCTGTCCTCTCTTTCTCTCAAAAGTAAATAAACATTAAAAAAAAAAGAAAGGATGAAAAGCTACCGTGTTGTGGGAAATGTTTGGAAACCACATATCTGAAAAAGGACTAGTAACTAGAATATATAAAGAACTCTCAAACCTTAACAGGGAAAAAGACAATCCAAGTAGGAAGGAGGCAAAAGACATGAAGAGAAATTTCACTGAAGAGGATATTGATGGAAAGTAAACACATGAAAAGATGTTCAACATTATTATCCATCAGAAAAAGGCTCATCAGAACCACAATGAGATATCATTGCATATTTATCAGAATGGCTAAAATGAAGGGTGCTTTTAGCACCAAATATGGTTGAGGATATGGAAGGACTTACCTATATGATGTGGGAAGGAATGGAAAATGGTATAGGAATTCTGGGAAACAGTTCGGAATTTTTTTAAAAATGCAATTTTTGTATGACCCAGCAATTTGCATTCCTGGGCCTTTATCCCAGACAACTGAAGATTTACACTCACACAAGAAACTGTAAACAAACGTGGATAGCAGCTTCATTCATCATAGCCTCACACTAGAAGCAGCAACATGTTCTTCCATGAGTGAATGGTTAAGCAAACTGTGGCACATCTATACCAATGAACACTACTCAGCAATCAAACGGGATGAACTACTGCATACAACACCTAGATAAATCTCTAGAGAATTGTGCTGACTGAGAAAAACACCTATCCCCAAACACTCGTGAAGTGACAAAATTAAAAAAATGAAAAACGTGTTAGTGATTGACTATAGGTAAAGGATGGGGGGAGGTGGGAGGGAAGAGGATGTGACCATAAAAGAGCCCTAGTGGGATCCTTGTGGTGATGGGACTGTTCTGAATCAATCTCTGTCACTGTCAATATCCTGGTTGGTCACTGTAGACGACACGTTGTATAGTTTTGCAAGATGTTACCACTGGGAAAAATTGGGTAATGCGTGCACAGGGTATGCATTTCTACATTATTCTTAAAACTGCATATGAATCAATTGTCTCAGAATAAAATATTTAAAAAATTTTACATACATGAAGCATTACAAAATTTTTTCATTTGAAAATCCATTATAATTCACCATGATAGCAAACTAAAACAGAAAAAAGTAGGATCATCTCAAATGATGCAGAAAACCATTTGATAAAATTCAGTATCTTTTCTTATGAAAAAACACCCCAATAAATGGAGAGATATACTAAGTTAATGATATTGTTAAGATGTTCTTTCTCCCCAAATTGATCTATGGATTCAATTAAAAATGTAATAAGCTATTTTGTAGAAATTGATAAGCTGATTTTATTTTTTTAATTTATTTTTTAATTAAAGTTTGCTTTAATTCCTTTTTTGTCCTTTTCCTTTTTTTTTAATAATAGTTTATTGTCAAATTGATTTCCGTATAACACCCAGTGCTTCTCCCCACAAGTGCCTCCCACCATTACCATCACCCCCTCTCTCCCTCCCCCTTCCCCTTCAGTCCAAGATTCATTTTCAGTATTCAGTAGTCTCCCTTGATCTGTGTCCCTCACTCTCCCCCGCTCTCTTTCCCCCTTCCTCTCCCCATGGTCCCCTGCCAGGTCTCTCCTGTTAGACCTATGAATGCAAACATATGGTGTCTGTCCTTCTCTGCCTGACTTATTTCGGATAAGCTGATTTAAAAATTCAAATGGGAATCCAAAGGACCCAGAATAGCCGCAATCAGTTTGGAAAAGAAGATTAAGGGAATTATACTAATTTTGAGACTTATAAACTGTAGTAATCAGGACAGTGCAGTATTGAAACAAGGTAGACAAATAGATCAATGGAACAGAACAGAGTCCAGAAAAAGATCCACACATATATTTACAACTAATTTTTTACAAAGGTGCAAATGTAATTCAGTGCAGAAAGAAGTCTTTTCAACAAATGATACTGAAATAATTGTATAATATGTAAAATAAAATGAGCTTTGATCCATATCTTGCACCATATGCAAATATTAACTCAAAATATATAATGTCAAACATAAAACTATAAAATTTATCGAAAATATATTGGGTTGTGCACTTTATACATATGACACAAAAAAGCATGATCCATTTTTTTAAAAAGAAAAAGCTGAAATGGACTTCATAAACAACAATAACAACTTCTGCTCTTTGAAAGACATTGTTATGGGAATGAAAAGACAAGGCACAGACTGGGAGAAAAGAAAATGGCAAACCATACGTGTAATAAAAGACTTGTATCCAGCATATATAAAGAACCCTCAAAACTAAATAATAAGACTATCAACCCAATTTTTAAAAACAGACAAAGGGTTTGAAGAGACACTTCACCAAAGAAGATATGTGGAGAACAAGCACCGGCGATCTCCACACCCTGGGTCGCCAGGGAAACACAACGTAAAGCTACAATGAGATTAGAATTGTGACAGTTTAAGACTGATCATACCAGTTGTTGGTGAGACTGTGAAGCAACTGGAATTTTCTCATATGCTGCTGGTGGGAGTGTAAAATGGTACAGCCACTTGGAAAACAGTTTGTTTTGGAAAACAGTTTTAAACCTATATCCAATATATGACCCAGTCATTTCACTCTGAGGCTTTTATTTAAGAGGCGTGAAAAGATATGTCCCCACAAAAATTTGCATACAAATTGTATTCATCAAATAACTGCTGAATGTGTGGAGAGCTAGTCGTGGACGAGCACTATCAGCAAGACTCCAGTTTTTGTAGACTTTGGGGGGGGGGGGCTTAGCAACATCTGTCATCTTTTTCCCCAAGAGAAGCTTGTGGGAAGTTGGCTCCATGGTTATCTCCTTCATCTGGAACATTCTGGATTACTCTGGATATTCAGAAAGCAATAGAGGGGCGTCTGGGTCACTCTGTCTGTTAAGCGTCCAACTGCAGTTCAAGTCATGCTCTCACAGTTTGTAAGTTTGAGCGCCACATCGGGCTCCGTGCTGACAGCTCGGAGCCTGGAGCTGCTTCAGATTCTGTGTCTCCTTCTCTCTGCCCCTCCCCCACTTGTGCTCTGTCTCTCTCTGTTTCTTAAAAATGAATAAATATATAAAAAAAGAAAGCAATAGAAATAAAACGTTATAGAAATACACACTAAAATATGTTAGTTTTGTGTTTGTGAGGATTTTTCTTTACATGCCCTATTTTCCTTGCTTAATTATTATTAGTAAATTTATTCCAAATGAAAACTTTGTTGAAAACATTTTAATTGTGTAGCTCTTAGTACTTTTGTAAAAGTTTGCTTATTAAAACTTCTAAACAAGGCTAATTTCATCAGTGAATATACTTGGTATTATTTTTATCCCTAAGTAATTCAGTGTGTGTTTCCTAAGAATAAGAACATTGTCTTACATAGCCAGTGCAGTGATCAAATTAGGAAATTTAACGTTGACACAATGCCATCATTGAATACCCAGACTGTATTCAAATTTTGATGATTGTCCCAATAATTCCATTTATAGCATTTCCCCCTCTTCTGGCACATGAGCCAGTCTCAGGTCACATGCTGCATATAGTCGTCATGTCTCCGTCTCCTTTAATCTGAAACAGTTGCTCAGCCCTCTGTGTTTTGTAACTCTGACATCCTTGAGTGATATAGACCAGTTAGTTTGGAGAACACCCCTCAATTTGGAGTAGTTATTGTGTCCTCATGATTTAAATCCTAGTTATGCATTTATATCATTATGTTATGGGTAGGAATGCCACAGAGACGACGCTGTGTCTTTTTTACTATATCCTATCAGGATGCGCATGACGTTAATAAGTTTTAGGTGTTTTTTTTTTTAATATAGGTGTTTAGTTCCTCCTAAACCATTAGTTGAAAGAGTTTTCTTTCCCCACCAGCTTAAATCTTTGCTTTCCCTTCCTCTTTTAACCCGCGCTTTTCTTTGGGCCTCTTGCACTCTCCCTTGAGTATGTACAGGTCGGCGGTCAGTCAAGGATCTGGTGTTGACGCGCAGATATATGGGTGGACCCCCTGCCCCCTCCGTGGCCTTCTCCTTTCACAGACCCTCCACAGAAACACACGTTACACACACAGGGTCCCTTGAGGTGGCTCATAGCCTACATGTAAACGCTTAAACAAATGTTAGTTAGAACAGAGTGTCCTCATGACCTGGAGTTTGGCAAAGCTTTTTAAGGACCCACCGAAAAGCAGTAACCATGAGATAAAAACTGAGTGTTAGACATTATAAAGATTGACATCTGCGTATCAAAAGATCTCATTGGGAAGATGGTGATTAGACAAGCCATGGAGTGCAAAAAGTATTTGCAAAGTATGTGGAATAAAGGGCTTGTATCTGGCCTCAGGAGAACTCGGACGCAACTGCGTACACAGAACTAGAAAACCACACGACCCGATAAAATTGGGCGGAAGATGGCGCCTCACAATGGAGTGACTAGGCAGTAAGTCTATTTTATGTTTTTAAATATATTTTATTTCTATTTCTGATGGAAATATAAAATGGTACAAACACTGGAAAACAGTTAAAACATTAAACAGTTACCATATAATCCAGGAATTCCTCTCTTAGGTATTTATCCAAGAAAAAGGAAAATATTGGTCTAAACCAAAACCTGTCCGGAAACGTTCATAGCAGCCTCATTCATAAGAGCCCAAACCTGGAAACAAGACCACTTATCACCAGTGTGTCAAGGATAATCAGAACACTCGTACAACGGAACCTGACTCTGCTCAGCAGCAGAAAGGAACAGATTCCTGACAACATGGACGGACCTCAAAAACATTGTTATGTTGAGTGAAGGAATCCAGTCACAAAAGAGTGCATGCTCTGTGACTCCACTATTATGCAACTCTAGACCAGACAAGTCTAATCTATGGTGTCCGAAGGATGTCAGCGGCTGCTTGGGGTATGTGAGGAGCCCGAGGTCGGTGTTCTTGGCGCTGGTGGGTGCTATGCAGGAATGCACTTTTGGCAAAACGTAACCTAACTGTACACTGAAAACGGGCTCATTTTATTGTATGTAAATTTGTTTCCGTAAAGTTGATTTGAGTAAAAGAACACAAGGGCAATGATTTTGATACTGTACAGGACACATTTGGGGCCAGCATTAAATGAGAAGAGGACGGATATCAGAGTGTGGGCTGCTTTTCATAATGACTGCATTTTAGTGACAGCTACTTATGCAGCAAATGACACAGCCATAATTGTTATGAAGTAGAAAATTTAGTACATAATAGGAGAAACAGAAGGAAATCCCACATTAGGAGACGAAATGCTCCTCTGTCAGTCCAAAACAGATGCAGGAGACCCAGGGCATTAGGATGTAGAAGTCCGATATAACAGCGGGCAGGTCTTGTGAAAGCTGTTAAAGTCTGCACATTTTCTGTTCCAGGACACGTAAAGGAGTCATGAAAACTGACCACAAGTCAGGTCACAGTGAACGTTTCAATTGCAGATAGAAGTAATGTAAACAACATGATAAAATCAAAAATCAAAACAAAGTTTAAATGTTCTTTTTGCCTGTTTATTTTTAAACTTTGTTTAAAAACTCTTGTGTCAAAGGGTAAATGCAAACCAACTTCAGAATTGCTAGGAAATGATGGTGATGAAAACATATCATAATCCAGGGAGTGTTGTTCGGGCAGTGTTCAGAGACAAACTTACAGCCTTATATTTACATCAAGAAAAGCAAAAGAAAGAAAAATAAATGAACGAAATGTCCAATTCCAAAATTTAAAGTAATAACAGTTGAATAAACCGAAAGGAGCCACTAATAAGGGGCGGTCAGAAACTAACAAGTTGGAAAACAGAAAAACAGTAGAATTAACAAATAAACAAATAAAAACCTTGTTCTCTGAAAACAACCAACAAAATAAATAAGTCACTAGATTACCTAATCCAGAAACATTAAATCATAAACAGCAAAAGTCCTAAAAGGAGGAAGAGATGACCACGAAGATAGAGAAAATGAAATCTTAAGAGATTACATGTAACTCTAGGCTGAAACACCCGGGTGGAAAGGTAATTTTCTATGACTTACCAAAATTGAGTAAAAAAATACAGAATGTCAAAACAGCTGTATTCACAAAGAAAAATTTGAACCATTTTTCTCCATCTCCCATCCCCAAATCAAAAGGCTTCAAAAGGAGTTAGGGAGAACATTAGATGACCATTTCCATATATACACCTTTTATGGACAAATTAAAAAAACAGTGTCTTTATGGACACTATCATCATCCCTGTAATTTAATATCCTATTGGAAACATCATCAAATCCAGTTACACATACACTCACTTACTTGTACACACACACACACACACACACACACACACGGAAGCATAGGAATTGGAAAGGAAAAGGTAAAACCATTGCAGCTTGTACTTCTGGTAAAATCAAGGCCATCGACTGAGAAACTACTAAAACAATAAGAGGAATCAGTGGAAAAAAGACAGCCTCTTCAACAGGTGGTGTTGGGAGAGCTGGACACCAACATGTAGAAGAATGAAATTAGATCACTTTCTGACACCATTCACAAAAATAAACTCAAAATGGATAAAGGACCTGAATGTGAGACAGGAAACCATCAAAACCCTCGAGGAGAAAGCAGGAAATAGCCTCCTTGACCTCAATCGCAGCAATTTCCTCCTCAACACATCCCCAAAGGCAAGGGAATCAAGAACAAAAATGATCTATTGGGACTTCATCAAGATAAAATCTTCTGCAATGAAAAGGAAACAATAAAAAAAACTAATAGGCAACCAACAGAGTGAGAAAAGATAGTGGCAGATGGCATATCAGATAAAGGGCTAGTATCAAAATCTACAAGGAACTCACTAAACTCCATACCCTAAAAACGAATAATCCAGTGGAAAAATGGGCAGAAGACTTGAACAGACACTTCTCCGAAGAGGACATCCAGATGGCCAACAGCCACATGAAATGATGCTCAGCGTCACTCAGCATCAGGGAAATACAAATCAAAACCACACTGAGATACCACTTCATGCCGGTCAGAGTGGCTAAAATAAACAAATCAAGAGACTACAGATGCTGGCGAGGGTGTGGAGAGACAGGCACCCTCCTACACTGTTGGTGGGAATGTAAACTGGTACAGCCGCTCTGGAAAACAGTGTGGAGGTTCCTCAAAAAACTATCCATAGAACTCCCCTGTGACCCAGCAATAGCCCTGCTAGGGATTTACCAAGGGGATACAGAAGTGCTGATGCATAGGAGCACGTGTACCCCAATGTTCATAGCAGCACTTTCTACAATAGCCAAATCATGGAAAGAGCCTAAATGTCCATCACCTGATGAGTGGATCAAGAAGATGTGGTATATATATACAATGGAGTACTACATGGCAATGAGAAAGAATGAAATCTGGCCATTTGTAGCAAAGTGGATGGACCTCGAGGGTGCCATGCTAAGCGAAATAAGTCAGGCGGAGAAGGACAGATACCATATGTTTGCACTCATAGGTCTAACAGGAGAAACCTAACAGAGGACTGTAGGGAGGGGAAGGGGGAAAGAGAGTTGGGGAGAGAGAGGGACGCAAATCATGAGACTATTGAATACTGAAAACGAACTGAGGGCTGAAGGGGAGGGGGATAGGGGAAGGGGATAATGGTCATGGAGGGGGGCACTTGCGGGGAGAAGCACTGGGTGTTAAATAGAAACCAATTTGACAATAAACTATTATAAATTAAAAAAATAAAAATAAAAATAAAAGAGAATTCACTAATGGAGCAGGATATAAAATCAACTTAGAGAAATCAGTAGTCCTTATAGAAACAATGACCAAACAATAATTAAAATAGACAAAATAGAAATTAATATTAAATATGAAAAATTTATATGAAGAAAGATTTAATCTGAAAAAGATCAAAGTAGACAAAAAAAATGAAAACATAGGGCGGAGAACGTGGGTCGGTCAGTTAAGCGTTCAACTTCCACTCAGCTCATGATCTCGCAGTTTGTGGGTTCGAGCCCCTGCATCAGGCTCTGTGCTGACAGTTCTGAGCCTGCAGCCTGCTTCCCATGTTCGTGATCTCTTTCAAAAATAAATCAACATTAAAATATTTTTTAAAAACCCCAGGAAATATAGGGCATGTTCTTGGACAGGAAGATTGGGTATCATGAAGCTGTCAAATCTCCTTAATTTATAACTAAAATATCAAAGGGTTTTTCCTCTCCTATAGGACCTAAAAAAATTGATTCTAAAGCTCATATGAAAAAATAAATAAGAGTCAGGAAAACGCTGGAAAAGATTAGCAATGGCAAGGGAAATGGGGCTGTTCCTAGTGGATGTGAAAAAAAATACTCTCAAGTGTCTGTAATTAGAAGTGTGATGCTCGTACATAAATAGTGTGGCCAGTGGAACAGACTGGAGGATCCAAGAATGAACCCACATACATCTGTGGAGTTAAAGTATAATAAAAAGCAAATTTGGGGGAAAGATGAGCTTTTGATGAATGATGTTGTGTGATTTGGACAGCTATTTGGAAAATAAAATTGGATCCTTATGCCACACTATGCACTATAGGATAAACTCCAAATGGAGCAGAGGTCTAAATATAAAACATAAAAACCAAGTAAGTGCTAAAGAAAACATGTGAATTGCTTTATAACTTGGGTATGGAGAAATCCTTCCTAAATATTTTTCAAAATTCAGTATCAACAGAGGAAGTGATTGATGTTTTGTATAAAGTACAAACTTTATTTTTTTTCCAAGTTTTTATTTAAATTCTAGTTAGCATGTAGTGTAGTATTGGCTTCAGGAGTAGAATTTCGTGATTCATCACTTACATATAACTCCCAGTGTTTCGCCCAACAAGTGCCCTCCTTAATTGCATCCCCTATTTAGCCCATCTCCTCACCCACCTCCCCTGAGCAACCCTTAGTTTGTTCTCTGTATTTAAGAGTCTTTTATGATTTGGCTCCCTCTGCTTTTATCTTATTTTTTCTTCCCTTCCCCTATATTCATCTGTTTTGTTCCTTAAATTCTACATATGAGTGAAACCATATGACACTTTTCTTTCTCTGATTTATTTCACTTAGCATAATATACTCTAGTTCCATCCACATGGTTGCAAATGGCAAGATATCATGCTTTTTGATCGCTGAGTAATATTCCATTGTATATATATCTGCACCACACCTTCTTTATCCATTCACCAGTCATCAGATGGACATTTGGGCTGTTTCCATAATTTGGCTATTGTTGATAGCACTGCTATAAACATTGACTATAGCTTTGCAATATAGCTTGAAGTCTAGAATTGTGATGCCTTCTGTTTTGCTTTGCTTTTTCAGGATTGGTTTGGCTATTCAGGGCCTTTTGTGACTCCATAAAAATTTTAGAATTGTTTGTTCTAGCTCTGTGAAAAATGCTGGTGTTATTTTGATAGGGATTGCATTGAAGGTGTAGATTGCTTTAGGTAGTATAGACATTTTAACAATGTTTGGTCTTCCAATCCACAAACGTGGATTTCCCCCCCCCCTCAATTTCTTTGTGCTCTCTTCAATTTCTTTCACAAGTGTTCTATACTTTTCAGATGTTTTACCTCTTTGGTTAGGTATATACCTAGGGATCTAGGAATATCTAGATGTTTTGAGTATGTGTGCAATTGTAAATGGGATTGATTCCTTGATTTCTTTTTTTTTCTCCTGCTTCATTATTGGTATATAGAAATGCAACAGACTTCTGTACATTGATTTTATACCCTGCAACTTTTCTGCATTCATGTATTAGTTCTAGAAACTTTTGGTGGAGTCTTTTGGGTTCTCTACATAAGAGTATCATGTCATTTGCAAATAGTGGAAGTTTGACTTCTTCTTTCCAGTTTAGATGCCTTTTATTTCCTTTTGTTGTCTGATTGCTGAGGCTAAGACTCCCAGTACTATGTTAATAGTAATGGTGAGAGTGGACAACCCTGTCTTGTTCCTGACCACAGAGAAAGAGCTCTCAGTTTTTCCCCATTGAGGAGGATATTAGCTGTGGGGTTTTCATGCATGACTTTCATGAAGTTGAGGTATTTTCCATCTAGACCTACTTTACTGAGGGTTTTTAAAAAATCAAGAATGGATGCTATGTTTGCCAAAGCTTTTTCTGTAGCTACTAAGAGGGTCATATACATGGTTCTTATCCTTACTTCTATTACTGTGGTGAATCACATTTATTGATTTGCAGATATTGAACCAGCCCTGCAGTCCAGGAATAAATCCCACTTGATAGTGGTGAGTAATTATTTTAATGTATTGTTGGATTTGATTTCCTAGTATCTTCCTGAAAAATTTTACATCTATGTTCCTCAGGGATATTGGCCTATAATTCTCCTCTTTAGAGGGGTCTTTGGTTTTGGAATCAAGGTAATGCTGGCCTCATAGAATGAGCTTGGAAGTTTTCCTTCCATTCCTATTTTTTGGATCAGTTTGAAAAGAATACATAGTAACTTTTCTTTAAATGTCTGGAAAAGATATGTACATTGAAAACTATAGAAGCCTTATGAGAGAAATGGAAAAAGACATGAAGAAGTGGAAAAACATTCCATATTCATGGATTGAAAGAACAAATATTATTAAAATGTCAATATTACCCAAAGTAATATGTACACACAATGCAATCATAATCAAAATTACCCTGGCATTCTTTTCACAGCTAGAACAAACAATCCAAAAAACTTGTATGGAGCCAGGAAAGACCCCAAATAGCCAAAGAAATGTTGAAAAAGAAAACCAAAGCCGGATGCATCACAATCCTGGACTTCAGCCTCTACTACAAAGCTGTAATCATCAAGACAGTATAGTATTGTCACAAAAAAAGACACATAGACCAAAGTAACAACCCAGAATTGGACCCACAGATTTATGGCCAGCTAATATTTGACAAAGCAGGAAAGAGTATCTAATGGAAAAAAAATACAGTCTCTTTATCAAATGGTGCTGGGAAGACGTGGTAGCAACATGCAGAAGAATGAAACTGGACCACTTTCTTATACCATGCACAAAAATAAGTCCAAAATGGATGAAAGGCCTAACTGTGAGACAGGAAACATCAAAACCCTAGAGGAGAAAATAGGCAACAACCTCTTTGATCTCAGCTGCAGCAATTTCCTGCTCAACACGTCTCCAAAAGCAAGAGAAATAAATGCAAAAATGAACTATTGGGACCTCATCAAGATAAAAAGCTTCTGAACTGCAAAGGAAACAATCAACAAAACTAAAAGACAACTGATGGAATGGGAGAAGATATTTGCAAATGACATATGAGATAAGGGGTTAGTATCCAAAATCTATAAAGAAGTTACCAAACTCAACACCCTAAAAACAAACAATATAGTGAAGAAATGTGTAGAAGACATAAATAGACATTTTTCCAAAGAAGACATCCAGATGGCCAAAAGACACATGAAAAGATGCTCAACATCACTCATCATCAGAGAAATACAAATCAAAATCACATTGAGATACAACCTCACACCAGTCACAGTGGCTACAGTTAACAACTTAGGCAACAACAGAAGTTGGTGAGGATGTGGAGAAATGGGAATCCTCTTGCACTGTTGGAGGGAATTAAAACTGGTGCAGCCACTCTGGAAAACAGTGTGGAGGTTCCTCAAGTAATGAAAGATAGAACTACCTCATGACCCAGCAATAGCACTTCTAGGAATTTATCCAAAGGGTACAGGAGTACTGATTCATAGGGGTATTATGTACCCCAATATTTATAGCAACACTTTCAACAATAAACAAACTATGGAAAGAGCCCAAATGTCCATCAACTGATGAATGGATAAAGAAGATGTGGTTTATATATACAGTGGAGTACTGTATATATAAGAATGAGAATATTCTGTATATGAGAAAGAATGAAATCCTGCCATTTGCAACAACATGGATGGAACTGGAGGGCATGACACTAAGTGAAATAAGTCAAGCAGAGAAAGACAGATATCATATATTTCACTCATATATGGAACTTGAGAAACTTAACAGAAGACCATGGGGGAAGGAAGGGGAAAAATAGTTTTAAACATAGAGGGAGGTAAACCATAAGAGACTCTTAAATACAGAGAACAAACTGAGGGATGATGTTGGGGAATGGGGGAGAGAGGGAAATGAGTGATGGCCATTGAGGAGGGCATTTGTTGGAATGAGTACTGAGTGTTGTATGTAAGTGATGAATCATGGGAATCTACCCCCAAAACCAAGAGCACGCTGTATACACTTTATGACAGCCAGCTTGACAATAAATTATATTAAAAAAAGGAAATGCTCTACAGTATTAAAAAATAAAAAAGGCCTGGTAGAATTCCCCTGGGAAGCTATCTGGCCTTGGACTGTTGTTTCCTGGGAGATTTTTGATTACTTATTCAATTTCTTTGTTGGTTATGGGTCTGTTCAAATTTTCTGTGTCTTCTTATTTCAGTTTTGGTAGTTTACCCAGTTTGTTGGCATATAATTTCTCATAATACCCTCTTATAATTGTTTGTGTAGTGTTGATTGAGATCTCTCCTCTTTCATTTGTGATTTTATTTACACGGATTCTTTCTCTTTTCTTTTTATTTATTTTAAGGTTTATCTATTTTTGAGAGGGGGGAGGGACAGAAAGAGAGGGAGGGAAAGAGAATCCAAGCAGGCTCTGCAGCAAAAGTGTAGTGCCCAATGCGGGGCTCGAACCCACAAACCATGATAACATGACCTGAGCTGAAACTGGATGCTTAACTGGCTGAGCCACCAAGGCCCACTCTCTGTTCTTTTTGATAGGTCTGGTGAAGAGTTTATCAATTTTATTTATTCTTTCCAAAAACCAGCTCTTAGTTTCATTGATCTGTTCTACTGTGTGTGTGTGTGCGTGTGTGTGTTGTTTATTTCTGCTGTAATCTTTATTATTTCCCTTCTTCTGCTGGCTTTAGGCTTTATTTGCTGTTTCTTTTCTAGCTCCTTACGGTGTAAGGTTGGGTTGTGTATTTGAGATTTTCTTGATTCTTGAGGTAACCCTGTATTGCTATATACTTCCCTTTTTGGATCATCTTTGCTGCATCCCAAAGGTTTTGGACCATCATGTTTTCATTTTAATTGGCTTCCATGTATTTTTTAACTTCTTCTTTAATTTCCTCATTAACCCATCCGTTCTTTAGTAGGCTTTTCTTTAATATCCATGTATTTGTAATTTTTCCAATTGTTTTCTTATGGTTGACTTCAAATTTCATAGCATTGTGGTCTGAAAATATGCTTGGTATGGTCTCAGTCTTTTTGTACTTGTTGGGGGCTGATTTGTGATCCAGTATGTAATCTGTTCTGGAGAATGTCCCATCTGCATTTGAAAAGAATGTGTATTCTGCTGTTTTAGGATGGAATGTTCTGAATATATCTGTTAAGTCCATCTGGTCCAGTGTTTTCATTCAAAGCCATTGTTTTCTTGTTGATTTTCTACTTAGATGATCTTTCCATTGCTATAAGTAGGGTGTTAAAGTCCCCTACTATTGTTGTATTATTATCTATGAGTTTCTTTGTGTTTGTTATTAATTGATTTATATATTTAGGTGTCTCAGTTGGGGGTATAAATATTTACAATTATTGAATCTTCTTGATGGATAGTCCCTTTAATTATGATATAATGTCCTTCTTCATCTTTTGTTAGTCTTTGGTTTAAAATATAGTTTTTCTGAGGTGCCTGGGTGGCTCAGTCAGTCAAGTGTCTGACTTCAGCTCAGGTAATGATCTCACAGTTTGTGGGTTCGAGCCCCGTGTTGGGCTCTGTGGTGACAGCTAGCTCAGAGCCTGGAGCCTGTTTCAGATTTTGTATCTCTCTCTCCCTCTCTCTCTCTCTCTCTCTGACCCTCCCCTGCTCACACTGTCTCTCTCTGTCTCTCAAAAATAAATAAAAAGCATAAAAAATAAAATATAGTTTTTCTGATATGAGTATGGCTACTCTGACTTCCTTTTGGTGTCTATTAGTATGATAAATATTTCTCCGTACCTTCACTTTCAATCTGCTGATGTCTTTGGGTCTAAAATGAGTCTTTTGAAGTCAGCACATAGATGAATCTTGTTTTTTTAATCCATTCTGATACCCCATGTCTTTTGATTGGAGCATTTATTCTATTTACATTCAGGGTGATTATTGAAAGATGAATTTAGTGCCATTGTGTTCTTGCAAAGTTGGTGTTTCTGGTGATGTTCTCTGTTCCTTTTGAGTCTTTGTTGCTTTTGGTCTTTCTTTCCCCACTCAAAGATTCCCCTTTAATCTTACAGGGTTGGTTTAGTGTCACAAACTCCTTTAGTTTTTATTTGTCTGGGAAAGTTTTCTTTCTCTCTCTTTAATGTTTATTTATTTATTTATTTTGAGAGAGAGAGAATGAGCGGGGAAGGGGGAGGACAGAGTATCTGAAGTGGACTCTGTGCTGACAGCAGCAAGCCTAATGTGGAGCTTGAACTCATAAACCATGAGATCATGACCTGAGCCAAATTTGAACATTCAGTCAACTGAGTCACCCAGGCCTCTCTCTTGTCTCTCTTTCTATTCTGAATGACAGGCTTGCCGAACAAAGTATTCTTGGCTGCATATTTTTTCCTTCAGCATGTCGAATATATCATTCCACTCCCTCTTGGCCTGCCAAGTTTCTGCAGACAGAGCTGCCCTGAATCTGATCTTTCTTCCCTTGTTAAGTTAAGAACTTTTTTTCCCTTTTTGTTCTCAGGATTTTTTCCTTGTCTGTGTATTTTGTGAATTTGACTATAATATGTCTTGATGGTGGCTGGGTTTTGTTGAATTTAATGAGATTTCTCTGTACTACTTGGATTTCAATGTCTGTTTCCTTCCCCAGATTAGAGAAGTTTTCAGTTCTAATTTGCTCAAATAAACCTTCTCCTTTATCTTTTCTTCTGGGACTCCTATATGATACGCTTTAAGGAATTACTGAGTTCCCTAAGTCTACATTTGCAATCCAATACCTTTCTTTCCCTCTTTTTTTCAGCTTCATTGTTTTACATAATTTTATCTTCTATATCACTGATTCCTTCCTCTGTTTCATCCATCCTTGCTGTCATTGCATCTATTCAGTTTTGTATCTTCATTAAAGCATTTTTTTTTTAAATTTGGCCTGACTTTTATCACTGCAGTAAGGGATTCTCTAGTGTCTTCTATGCTTTTCTCAAGCCCAGCTAGTAACCTTAGGATTATTGTTTTAAATCCTGGTTCAGACATCTTATATCTGTATTGATTAAATCCCTGGCCATGACTTCTTCCTGTTCTTTCTTTTAGGGTGAATTCGTCCATCTTGTTATTTTGTCTGGGTCAATGATGTGTGTGTGTGTGTGTGTGTGTGTGTGTGTGTGTGTGATTGTTAGGAAAGCCTATTGTATTCCTGCTCCTAAGAGAAATGGCTATATTAAGAAGAGGTTAAATAAAACAAAACAAAACCTGCCAAAGACAAAAACAGAAGAAAACAAAATAAAATAACATACAAGATCCTATTTCCCTTAGATTTGAAGAAATGCAGCACATGATGATCAGCACTCGTGCCAGTGAGGGGCTTGTGCTGGTCTTATGGGGAAGGGGCCTGCTGCTCTGCTGATTCTCAGGTGTTCTTGCCCTAGTGGAGATGAACCTACAGGGGCCCTGGGTGGGGATGGGGACTTGGTATAAGACGGAGTTCTCTACTGGGTGGTGCTGTTTTACTTTCTGGAGTCAGCCAGTGCTGGTGGGATCAGATAATACCCTTACCCAGCTCTCTCATCCCTGGATTGGGGGGCTCGTGCCTGCCACTCTTCAGGACGCCCTCACAGAAGAGCAAACAATCACCTCTCTTGCGTCCGTGGCTTCTGCCAGATCCCCACTTGCACCCTGCCAGCGACTGAGCTGTCTGCCTTCCAGGCAGCAGAGCACTCCTGGGCAGCTGGGTTTCAAAACTTCAAATTTTAGAGATCTGCATGGTGTGGACCTGTGCTGATCCTCGGGGGGGGGGGGGGTCTCGCTGTGCTGTGGTTGGTGCAGTCTTGTCCCAGAAATCCGTTGTGTGACTGCACTGCGGTCCAGAATTTATTGTAAAGTGCAGCTAAAAGCCAGCACCAAGGCTTGGTGCCCTCAGCCAGAGTGTCTTTGTTCCTATGCTGGGGAACAGGGTGGCTTGCTGGCGCCACAGGGAGAGGCCATGCTGTCACTCCCAAATGCCCTCCAAACAGGGGAACTGCTTCTCCCTGTGTGACCCAGGGGATTCTCAAACCCTGTTGCCCGCTGCCAGGCCTCTGCCCTCTGTGCCCAGCAGAGCCCTGCCGAGCCCGCCAGGCCCGGCCCTGGTGATGGGGCGGACACTCTCTACTCTCCTGCCCATAAGATCTTGCGGTATTCGACCCTCTCCCTTTTCCAGCCAAGGGGAAGAGTTTTTCAGGTACAATTCCCAGTGAGGGCTTTCACTCTTTCTTTTTCTTTGTTTTTCCCTCTTCCCCATCTCAGCACCCACAGCTCGTCTCTCCCCCAAACCTACTCTCTGAAGCTCCTGCCTTACACGACGTGGCCGTGTTTTCCACCTCTAGTCATGCAGTTTTGCTCTCCCAGTACTCAGACTTCTTGCGTGTTCAAAGTGATTCAATTTCTATCCAGCTGTGTTCGAAGGACAAAGCAAGCCTAGGGTCTCCCTACTGCTCCGCCGCCTTGAACTCCTCTCCCTGACTAAAGTTTAAAAAGTCAAAGCAAAAGACCACTGACAGAGAACAAACACAAGTTGTCACTCAGGGCTACCTACTTAATAAAAGGTTTCAGTAAACGGAGAAGAAAAAACCAAGAACAGTGTAACAGACGGCAAGTGCCACAAATACATCTCTTCTCAGAACAAATGAATCTCAACATAAAAATAAGTGCTCAGCAGGCTTTGTAGTAAGAGCAGCCAAATCTCTGCCCTGAAATACTGGTTCTCAGCCCTGAGGTGAGTAAAACCCCAGAGGTCTGACAGCAAGTTCACTGGTGCGGCTGAGGGAGGCTCAGGGTCCGTGTTGGCCAGCCAGTGGACGGATTGGCCGGGTCTAACAAAGTTACAATGTGTTTCCCTGGATCTGTTCTCAAGATGCACACATGTGCAAGAACAGGAAATGACACATGCGTGGGGCGGGGGGCGGGTTTCTTTGCAGCCTTAGGATTGGAAACTGCCCAGATGTCTTTTTGCATGATACTGCTCGAATCCAGGCAGATCCATGAGACGGAAAACGCAATCACGACAAGTTAGGAGGAATGAGCCAAAGTAACCTCCAGCTTCTGTTGTTAAGTGAGGACGGGAGTTCGGCTCTGTGACTACAGGGCTCTTTCTTTTGTATGGAAACGGTGTTGCAAAAAGAAACACTGAACGAACTAACTTGAAACCAACGAAAATGGGTGCCTGCAGGGTGCTTTGACCTTTGATTTTTGAACCAAGTCAGTATTTTCCATATTTGAACAGTTAAATTAAAAAGAAAGTATTTTTGATATTGAAGAGAAGCTGAGAAAAAGTACACCTACCGGCATAGTTTACTGATAATGGGACCACACAGGAAAAAAATCATTTCAAGCACTGTGAGAACACAGTAGCTTTTCCATCCACCCCTGGTGCCATGCAGGATGGAGAGGTCCAGAAGCAAGCCCTACCCTTCAGTCAGAGTTTAAGAGGAAAAACAGCTTAGAGAAGATAATTTTGGGAAGTTGTGGAAATTTAAATATGGCCCAGGAATAGAAGATGGAGAAGCTGTTTTTCCCTTGGTATTGTATTTTGAAAGCGATTCAGCAACAGTATTGTGCCTAATGTAGAAAGCAGTCCTTATTTTTTTAGAGATGAATACTCAAGTATTTATGTGAAAGGTCATAGTGTCTGTAACTTAAAATGTCTCAGCAGTGAACTCGTTAAAGCGAGAATGGCAAATGTAAGATCGACGAAGCCAGAAAACGGGTTCAGCGATGGTCACTGCTCTGCTCTGCCTACGCTGTGCTCGAGGTATTTCATAAGTGAAAAGAAAAATGATGGCAAAACTGAATGAGCAGGATCCGCTTGGGGCGGGGACTGGGGGGGGACATTTACGCTGGGCCTTGCGCGTGAAGAAGTCCATGTTGAGAGAACAGGGGTCGGGGTCCTAGCAGGAGCAGGGCTTGGGGCCACAGGCCTGGGCAGGCTCCCGACCCATCAGTCCTGTCATCTCTCCTTATCCGGATAAAGCACTCCCCTCAGAAACACTGATCCCGACCGTGGGGGCCTGTTCTCAGGAGGAGCCCTCCTCTGCGGCCAAGTCTGAACTCATCCGGCTGCAGGGACCACATGGGCGCCTGTCCCGCCAGCAGCTTCTCGGGAAATGGGGACGGACGCCTCGGAGACAGAGCAGCTGCGGCTCCCGGCCCGGAGGACAAGAGGGAAACCGCATGTGCCTCCTCTCTGTCCTGAGAAGAGTCTTTGGGACCCTCCCCCCGAGTCTGTCCACGAGGCTGGGACCTGACTGAGGGCAGGCCCTTCATGTTCTTCCAGCGGAATATATTCTGAAGAATCCGAGGTGTTTAGGAGCCGATGTGATATATCCTGTGCTCCGGATTATAAACTTTATTTTTTTATAAACATATCAATTCATCATTCACTGACCCCGGCCACATGCTGGACTCTCCAGTGGATTCTTACAGGCTCGCCCGGGAAGTTTTGAGAGTGTGCAGGCGCTGGCTGTGCGGTCAAGGCCAGGCTGAGATCAGGCTGCATTTCAGTTAGAAAATGTGTGTCCTTTGTTGCTGTAACAAATCACCACAAAACTGACGGCTTAAAACGATGCAAGTGTAACCCTCTAGGGATCAGAGGGCAGAAGCCCGGGATGGGCCAGTACGGCTGGTTCCTTCTGGGGCTCCAGGAAGGACTCCATTTCTGGCCTTTCCCAGCCTCTAGAGGCACCTTCAGTCCTTGGCTCCTGGCCCTTCCAAAGGCAGCGGCATCCAGTCTTCTGGTTCCTACTACTCTTCCCACCTCCCCCATCCCCCATCCCCCATCCTGAGACCCTGGTGATGACGCTGGGCTCACCCAGGCAGTACCCTGTACCCGCTGTGGGGAAGATGTGCCCTGTAAAGGGAGAAGCAGCAGGAGGGCATGGAAGCCCACGAGGGGGGCAGCCCTGCTCAGGGTGCTGCAGCTGGGCTCCAGAGAGAGGCTGGTGGTCTCATAGGCCCCGACAGGAGAGCTTTGTCCTGGGAGACAGGAAGGGAACACCCACCGTGGACCAACGGGCCTGATTCCAGGAGCGAGGGGTGGGGAAGGGGAGCAAGAGTTTACAAGGTTAGGGGTTGGGACGTACGGACGGGGTGTATAGTTCCATCTAACATGGCCGCATCACAAATCACCACCGACTTAGGCACTTAAAACAACACAAACAGACCATCTCATGGTTCCCGTGGGTCTGAGGTCTGGGCACAGCTCAGCTGAGTGCTGCTCAGAGTCACGGGGGGAACCAAGCTGTTGGCCCGTCTCATCTGAGGCTTGGGGGCCTCTTTCAGACTCACCGGTTGTGAGCAGGATTCAGTTCCTTGCAGGTGCAGAGACGGGGGCCCATTTTGTTGCTGCCCACCCTCGGGTTCTAGCTGGGTGGCCCCTCATGGGCAGTTCCCGGGAAAGACAGCAGTAGGTCTGACTCACCCAGGAGAAGCTGCCACTTGACTAACTCAAAACCAACTGATTCGGGACCTTAGTTACTCTGTAAAGTCCCTGGTTAATACAGTGTCACATGATCCCAGAGAGAGTCACACTCAGGAGAGGGTGCAAAGGCCATGTCCTCCAGAGGTGGGCTCCTGTGAAGAAATTAAATACCGTGTTCCACCGACGGAATGGGGGATGTAGTTGGATTAGCAGACGCAGCGCGGATTTCCACCCGGGGGGCGGGACACGTGGCCGACAGGAGCAGAAAGGAGAACGTGCAAGCTTTTGGAGCCGATGTAGTTGGAAAACCAGGGGTAGCAATTCTGCCTCTTTTTTTCTTTTAAGGTGAAGCATCTGTACAAGGAAATGTGCAGGTCTTACAGGTACAATTCTGAGGATTTTGAGAAATGCAACCATATAATCCACACGCCATCAAGATAGACATTGTCTGAAAAGTTCCCTGTGCCCAGTAGGCCCTTCCTCACACCTAGAGGCAATCGCTGCCTGAGTGTTAGCGCCGGTGACCAGCAGACGGTGACTCTGAACTGGGGACACGCCCGGGCGGGCTACGGGGGTCCCTGCCAGTGCCGCTCTGATGTGTGCTGCCCACGTGCTTCCAAAAATGTTAGATGGAAAAATGTACCTTCCTGCGTATTCTGAGCATAGAAAATGCATGGTGAAGAGCAAATATCAGTTGTAGTAGCAAATGTAAATGTGTTTGATTTTTGCACAAATAGCAGGACTGTCAGAATGGGTGGGGAAATGCCTTTCTGGGCCACCTATGACATATGCACCTAAAGCAATGCAGCTGGAGAGAGCAGAGCAGAAGGAGCACAGAAAGGGGCTGCCGAGTGCAAGCGAAGGAAGCCAGGGCTGCAGACCTCACGCTGTCCAGATGGATCTCCCCGAGAGACCCAGGGCGGCAAGGCCTTTGGCACCAAGAAGGGAGAGCTGGTCATGGCGGGTGGTGGTGACCTGCTGGCGGGGGGCCTCCGGCTCCCCCTCCCACTTGGAGAGAGCGACTACGGGGTGTTATGAGGCAGGGCCGGGACAGTGGGATCCCGGAGCGGGTGGATGGAGCGCGGGGCGCTTCCTGGGTCAGCAGATGGGGCAGACCTGAGGTGGAGCAGGTGGGACTGGCAGGGACCCTTCCCGAGCGCCCCCCCCCCGCCCCGCCCCGAACTCTAGTCCCTTTTCCCTGGAGGACCACTCTTCTCAGGAGGCGGAGGGAATTGTGCCTGGAAGCTCCTAAAGGGGGACGTGGCAGGGCTGGGGAGGGGCCGGGGAGAGGCCTGGGACTGGTCCCCACGGGTCCGGGTCCGGACAAGCGGAGGGAGGAAGGAAGCCTGTCCTGGCGGCGTCCAGCACCTCCCGCCAAGCCCGTGCCCTGTAGCTCCAGCCGCGTGCAGGGGGAGCTCGGGGAGGGCCGCAGAGCTCTCAGGCCCCCGCTGCCCCTGCCCGGGAAGGAAAGGAATCGCGGCCCCCCACAGTAATGGGGCAGCTGGCTCTGCACTCATGCTCCGAGACTTTGTGCAATGACCTGAAATATTGGTATAGACACGGAAGGGACACAGGCTCGATGGAGCTTCCACAGCCCGGTTTCTAAACCTCAGGCTCCTCGGTGGGAAGGAGACGCCTTCTCTTTTCCTCATGGGAGTCGGGGGGGTGGGGGCGGTGGGGGCTGAGAAGTACAGCAGGGAGCAGAGTGTGGCCTGATTTCCAGCCTGGGCTCTCCGGTCTGTTCCAGGGGCTGAAACCGGGGTCCTTTCTTAGACACACACTTCTGCTCTCCCCCTGCCCCTCAGCAGCGGTCTCTGGGTGACCCCCCCGAGGCAGGAGGAAAAACCACAGACCCCACCTGACCGGGGTGCAGTCCTGGGGCCCCCAGGAGGGAGCCTGTGCCTGGAGGGGGCGCGGGGAGGATCTGAGGCCGACACCCTCTCCAAGGGGGGCCCCTGCTGTGGGCACCAGGCGGCCCCACAGGGAGAGTGAACGATGTCTGCTCTGGGGGGCCTCGGGCTCTCGCGGCCCTCCCACGTGGTGTTACAGTTTTATGAACCCATTTCGCAGTTCGTGAGAGTGAGGTGAGGGCCAAGTGGCGCTGCGGGTGGGGGACGGAGCCGGGATCCGCGGCCTCCGCAGGGCCCTCGGGCGGGGGCTCGCAGCGGGCGGCCCCAGGGATGTCGGCCGAGTGAACGGAACCTTCCCCCGCTGGCAGCTCTGGTTGTCGTCATGTGCATGTGTGACATCAGTGCGGGGCTGAGACAGGGCGTCTCTGAGAGCCCGACCCCGGCCACCTCCATGAGCTGCTGCCCTCCACTGGAGTCTCGCCCCAGCCCCGCTGCCAGCTTCCCACGTGTGTCCAGTGGAGGGTGTCCGTCCCTGCCCCCACTCGTCAGGTCCCCGGCGGGCTAGGACCCGTGCAGCGCCCACCGCCCGCTTCTACTGGCCTTAGTGCCTGTCGGTGCCCGTCCTGCACACCTGCCCTCCTGTACCCCTGGGTCCCACACCCCACCCCCCCCCGGCAGCCCCGCAGCAGGGCGCTGAGCACCGGGGATTCCAGTGGCTGTGCGCATCCTGTGTCCTCCTCGGGAAGCTGAGCCAGGCTGTGCTTCCCCGTCCACTTCTGCCCTTTCTGAGGCCACGGCCACTCCTGAGAAGGGGACAGCCATGGCTCCCGGCCACCTCTCTCTGGACCAAGGCTAGGTCTCCCAGACAGCTCTCCAGGGCGCTGCTGGTCCCACCTCCTTCTCGGGGACTCTGGTGCCAGAATGCTGGCCTTTCTGGGGTTGGTCATGTTGGCCCGGGCTGGCTCTCCCAGCCCTCTGAGACCTGACGTGCTTCTGATTTTGTGACCCAGGGTGTCGGGGCCCCTCCCGCCTCCTCCCCATCCATGGACAGGCTGCCCCTCGCCCCACACAGAGCCCCGCCCAGCTGCGCCTTCTCCTGTCCGGGGAGGTGCGGGCCTGCTGGGAGCTCTCACTCCGCAGAAAGACGACCTCAGACAGAGGACTGAAAACTTTTATTTCAAAAAGTCTCTGACATCGACACAATGAGAAAAAACACAGGAAGGAGTAAAAATAAAACTAACGAATAAAGAGCATCTTCCATAAAATGTGGAACCAATCACTCCTTTGAGGGAAAAAAAGATTTGGGCTATTTTTTATTTATTTTTAAACACACCACTTTGTGCCAGTGGGCAGCCCAGGGGCCCAGGCCTCCGAGGAGAGGGTGGGGGTCTACAGGGTAGCACCTTTGTTCTTGGGGTTTTGGGGACACAGGGATGGGAGGTCACCACTTTCTGTCACTTTCTGGAGACGCTGGTCAGCGTTCGCTGGCCCTGAGCTCTGCGGCCGAGGCCTCGGGAGCCAAGGTCTGAGCCCTGACGGAGAGAACCTCACGGAGGAGTCTACTCGCCAGGGCTCGTGTTTTAAAAATCCTCTGGACCAAGACTTTCCAAAAACGAAGCTCCCACCACCTCACACGAATTTACTAGCGGACTTGGAGAGGCGACAGGAAACGCTAACTGAAGGATTCTGCAGGATTAGTGAGAAGAGTCAGGCAGCGCAGCAGTGCGGGAGGGGAGGCCGCCCTCGCGGACTCCCAGGAAGGGGGAGGGGAGCGGCTTCGGGGCTGGGGGCGAACACGGGGGCTGCGGGCGCTGGCGGGGAGCGCGGGGGCAGGCACGACACATGCGGCGTTCCAAGCCTGTCCTCTAGGAACATCGAGGTCATCGGGGGTCAGGGACAGGCACGTCACGCCTCACTTCCCGGGTCAGGGCGCTAGCCCTGCGCCACCTTCCTGGACACCGTCTGGTAGAGGACGCCGCGCATCAGGGCCTGGTAGCTGGGCACGCGGAACAGGTGGCGCTCGCCGTAGGCCACGTCATACTCGGCCGACTTGCCCGTGACCAGCACGCGGATGTGGGGCTCGTTCGCCTGGCGGCCCACCACCACCACGAAGATCTCGATGTCCGCCCGCTGGGCCTCCTGCACCGCCTTCTCGATGGCCGCGGCCGTGGCGCCCTGCGAGTTGCCGTCGGAGAAGAGCAGCAGCCTCTTCTTGGCGGCGCCGGACGACGCCTCACGGTAGAAGCGCGCCACGTAGGCGAGGGCGTCGTTGACGTCGGTGGCGTCGTTGAAGAAGCTCATGCGGTCCACGGTGGCGGCCAGCACGGTGTAGTTCTGCAGGAACTGCAGCGCCCCGCGCCCCGGCTGCTGCTGCCCCGGGCCGCTGTACTGCG
>NC_043704.1:703686-718144 GCF_006229205.1 Suricata suricatta
CCCCTCCCCCGAGCCCCCCAGCCCACCTATGCAGATCTGGGTGGTGACGTTCTTCAGGAACGCGTCCTCCAGCAGCTCGGCGTAGTTCTCCTTCACCAGCGAGATGCCCGGCGGGCCCTGGGGCGCCAGGCCCTGGCAGGAGATGACGTTGAGCTGGTCGGAGCCCGCGGTGTAGCCAAACATGTCCTTGATGCCCACGGAGACCACCTGTGGGGGAGGGACCGTGTCAGCGTGGCCCAGGCAGAGAAAGTGCCCCACGTCCTCAGGGGCAGGAGGCAGGGCCCCACCTGGATGTCCGGGCCGCAGAGCACGTTGAGTGGGGTGGGGTCCCTCTGGGTGTCGGAGCGGCCGTCCGTGATGACCAGGGCTATGCGGTTGTTGGTCGTGGGCGGCAGCAGCCGGCTCCGCGTGTACTGCAGGGCCTCGCCCGTGAACGTGCCCCCCGCCATCCACTGCAGCTTCTTGATGGCTCTGTGGGGCAGAGCGAGTGCGGTCAGTGTGGGGGGCGGGGGGGCGGGGCCGGTCAGGGCCTTCGGGTAGGCTTGCCGGTGGCCGGGCACGCAACACTCACTCCTTGAGCTCCTGAACGTTCTTGATGTTGGCGTTTCTCAGGTCCACGTGCTCCTGCATCTGGTTGTGGCTATACTGCACCACCCCCGCGTGCGACTCCTTGGGCTCAAACTGCACGTGTCACATGCCAAGGTCAGGAGGGGCACGGGGGTCCCGGCAGCCACCCTTCCGCCCGCCGTCTGTCCCTGCTCCACGGGCCCCCCGAGCCTCACACTCTGGTGGGTGGAGGTTACGGCTTTTGAGAAACGAAGTTCCGGGAGCCTCCTCTTTCCAGCCTGGTGTCCCTGCCTCACCTTGACCAGCTCGTCTCTGCTCAGCCGGTCGATGACCTTGATGATGAAGTCCTTGGCGATCTCAAAGTTCTGCAGGCCGATGCTCTCCGAGCTGTCCAGCACGAACAGGATGTCGATGGGACCACACTTGCACTCTGCAGCCAAGGAGGGGTCCCCGCTCAGCAGAGCTGCCCCCCTGCCGGGACCCGGGGCTTCTGGCCCCAGCCTGTGGCTGGCCGCGTGGGTTCCAGTGGTGAGGATGGGGACGGGCCAGCGCCACAAGGCCGTGGTGGCACCGTGAGGACGTGAGGGTCCCTGCTGCTCTACAGCCTAATATAGGAGGAGGGGGCACAGCCCTGCCACCCCCAGGGAGCCCTCTAGACACATTCAAGTGACTCACCGCAGCAAGCTGTGGGAAAGAGGAGAAAACAGTTATATTCCCGTCGAGAAGTCAGGTCATAAACCCTCTGCCAGCTTCCCGCCCTCCTTGACTGCCCTCACCAGTGTGGGCTGTTCTGCCCGGTGCTCGGGACCCCTGGGTAGGGCGGTGGGGGGTGGCAGTGGCTTGGCCCCCACCCTCCACCTCTGGGGACACTCCCGCCCCTCCTGTTTGCCTCCCTCCCGGCCACAGTTCCAGTGGTCCCTCTGTGAGCACCCGCAGGGGGTGCTGGGGCCAGAGGGACCGGTTCCTTCCACCCCAGACAAGAGAGATACTCACAGCACATTTTCATGATGATGTCCAAGATCTCACATTCCTGGAGGGGAAGAGACACAGGCCCCAGGGCTGAACTGGTCCCCCCGCCGCCCTCCCCGGGGACCACGGCAGGACAGGGCTGGGGCAGCGGCTCTGACTTTCCAGAGTGTTAGGCACTCTGGAGCAGGGGCACCTGAAGTGTCACTGATATGTGGTCCCTCCAGGTTCCTCCATGACGACCACACCCCGCCCCACTGCGTCATGGCTCTCCACCCCCGGATCCTTGGCCAGAGTGGTCGGCCCCCCAGGGACGTCACAGACACCCACTTACATCTGGCCCTGGTGGTCCCGTGTGTCCTGGGGGTCCCTGTCAGAGGAAGGACCAGAAAAAAGTGGTAAGGACGATCACTTCCTGAGCTGCGGGTCCGATGGGGGTCCTGAGCAAGCCCACCCTCACCCTCCTGGTCTTGGGGCCGACCCCACCTCCCATTAGGAGCCCCTGACTGCCGTCGGCCCTGTGGTCACCGGCTGGCACCTACTCCCTCGCCCGGGGGCCAGCGGGGGGCTGGGCATGGCCCTTGCCATCAGGGTGTTCACCACTGGGGGGGCAGTTCTACCCAGTCTGACTGTGCCGCCTGGATGGACAGGGGCCCCCCCAGGCCCCCGCCCCAGGCTCTGCTGTGCTCTCTTCATGCCCCACCTGCTGACCGGCTGCTCCCCCTTCTCTAAGCTCCCCACAACCCTTGAGATTGCCCGTTGCCTCCCATCCCTGCTGTCAGAGTGCCAGCCCCCTGGAAGCCTTCCCTGGAGACCTACTCCCCAAATCGCCACCCCTACCCCCCTGCAGCCTTGGAACTCCAGAGCGCACCCCCCCGGCTGCCGCACCCACTCACCTGGGGGCCTTCAGGGCCCCGGTATCCCTTGGCTCCTTTGACACCTGGGGGTGAGATGTCATTGTTCTGGAAGGGAAGAGCACAGTGTCACCAGACACAGCCACCATCAACCAGCCACCCACTGCACTCTGCCCGGGTCCAGGGTGCCCTGACCCCCCCACGCCCACCCTCGGAGCCTCAGCGGCCCACAACCGCCTCTCTCGATGGCCCCAGCCGGTGACTTCCCAACGTCCTGGGCGGGCTCCTCACTCACGTCCTCTCCAGGGTCTCCAGGTTCTCCCTCGTCCCCCTTGAGGCCGGGGTAGCCTTTTGTGCCCTGTGGGCGACAGGGAGCATGCGGTCCGTGTGGCGGAGGGTCTGCAGGGGACCCTCCAGGTGCGTGTGTGTGGCTGGGACCCTGGCCCAGGACAGGGTGGGTGCAGAGGGCCTGGGCTCCCGGGGAGGCAGGCCCCTGGGGTGGCTGGTGGCCAGAGCCACGTCTCCATGCAGACCAGCACCTCGGCAGGGGCGGCTCTCACCCAGCACCAGCCTCCCGCCAGCCCTCTCCTCTGCCAGATTTCTATTTTCAATCGGCCTTATTAACTGTCACAGTGCTGCATTTCCTTTTCAAGAAGCAAAAGTTTTACAAGGAAAAGATGGAGAGAGACACCGTGGCCCACCAGAGCAGGTGCACGTTCCTGGGGGAGACACCTGGGCCGAGTGCCAGCCAGAGGACACCCGAGGTCTGAGCCCCTGGGAGCCCAGAGGGGAGTGTCGGTCCCCAGGTGCACCCCTAGGCCAGGCAGGGGCACCCACAGGCTGAGACACACGTGGGAGGGGCCTCGGCTAAGCCCGTGTTGGGGCACATGTGTGGTGTGCGTGTGAACACGCCGCTAGCCGGGTGGTGGCGTGTACTCACGTTTATCCCGAGGGGGCCTCGGCTGCCTGGGTAGCCCTGGAGAGAGAGCAGGACCGTCAGGCCAGCCTCTGATTTGGCTGTGGGGGAGGGGGTGCCCGACAGGTAATCCCAGCCGTGACTTCCTGGTCCCGCCCATGGTCCTGGGTCCAACCGGCTGGCCCGAAGGGGGTGCCAGGCAAGGGGTTTGGGGCACTCACAGGGAAGCCGGGGAAGCCCTCAGTGCCGTTTCCGGGTGGGCCGTCTTCCCCCTGTGGAGAGCAGACCGAGTCTTGTCACCGGGACTCGCCCAGGCTCAGGATGGTCCCCCCTGCCCAGGACTGCCCTGCATGTCCCCAGACTCCGGAGAGAGAGGGGCAGTGCCTGCGGGGAGCGCTGTGACCCCCCAGGACCACAGTGACTGCAGTGCCCGCGGTGCCCTCGACACAGAGGGGACAGTCGCCTGTGGAGGACACACCTTGCCAGACAACCGCGGCTGAGACCCTCAAGCCCCCCGTGTGCACCCCTCCCAGCAGAGACCTGAGCAGCCAGGCACCCCCACCCAGGCCCTGGGCCCTTGGGACCACCACTCACCCTTTCGCCCATCAGCCCGGGGTCTCCGGGGGGTCCTGCGGGCCCTGGAGCCCCTCTGGCACCCTAAGGAGGGGGCAGGGGCGGGGAAGGTTAAGTGGACGTGCAGGCAGTGAGCAGTGCAGGCCGGAGGCCCAGCGCGGCTCTGCGGAAACGGAAGGCCGAGTGCAATAACACCATGTTTCTCCCCCTCAGCACAGCGTTGATTCGAAGGAGGATTTTTAAATTCATCATCCTGTGGAAGGTGTGACGGGGCTAACCGACCCCGGGGGGCGTCCGTACGTCCCGTCCAGTGACCCGCCCGGGCAGCACCCCCAGGACAGGACCAGAGATGGGGCTACGTGCCTCCGGGGCTGGGAGTGCCGACCCCGGAGCTCAGAGAAACCCGGCACGAACAGGGCTGCCCAAGGTCGCGCCAGCCATGGCCTGCAAAATCTTTAGGGTTCCAGAAAATTTCATAATGACAAAATTAAAGAAAAACTTTGTGAAGTCAAATTTATAAGGCACAAAATGGAAATAACAAAAATAAATTGGAAAGAAATAAGCTAAAATGGTTGTATTGTTTATCTCTGGGTGGTTTAGATTTCAATTCTCTGGGTTTTTTTTTCCTACATTTTCCAAGTTTCCTGAAAGACACAGCAGTTACCATAAAATGCACTAAAACATTTAGGGGTCTACCTAGACGGGGGTACTCCCCAGCTGTAAGGGCCCTCAGGGGCCGGGGGCAGGGGCTGGGGGCAGTGGGGCTACTCACCTCGGGCCCTGGGGGCCCCTCATCACCTCGGTACCCTTTGGGTCCAATGGGGCCAGCCTCACCCTGCAAAGGTGCCACACGTGTCAGTGCCCTCTGAGCCCCGCCCCCGCCCTCCGGGCCCCAGGTCTGTGCTGGGGGCCTGCCTGGTTTACACCTCTCCCGGGAGGCCACTGCTGCCTTTCTGGGTCCAAGGTCTTGGCCCCCTGAGCACTTCAGGGACACCCCAGCCAGGCCCCAAGAAAGGGTGAGCACCCCAGGCGCAGGTGCATCCCGGGCCCCAGGAGACAGGAGGGCCACGCTTGGGGACAGTTTCTGCTCAGCCACCTCAGCAGCTGGCCTGCTGGGCGGGCGCCTCCTGGGACCCAGCTCAAGGGTCCCCTGCTCCGGGTGGGCAGTGCTGGCATCCACGCAGGGAGGTGGCCGTGCCCGCCGCAGGGATGAGAGGCTTGGCCTGGCAGGGGCCACACAGCGGGACTGTCCCCCTCCCTCCTTTCTGGACCCTTCCTCTGCTCTGGGAAAACTCCCTGCTCAGACAGGTCTGCAGGGACAACTGCCTAGTGGGGGTCTGGAGTCTGGGGCCACGACGGGTCAGGAGGAAGGCTGCCCGGAGGCAGAGACGGCACTGAGGCCGGCCAGGCGATGTCCAGTGTGGACAAGCCGGATTCCACAGCGTCCTCACCTCCCTGCCCCTCACGGAGGGTTCAGGTGGACAGGTGACTGGAGCGCCACAAGTCAGGAGCAGACCTTCCCGGCTGGGCCCCGGGCTGGGGGACGTGGGACCTCCCCCGGACAGCCTCCAGTGGTGACTGGCTTTCACGGTGGCAGTTACTCAGGGACAAGCAGGTGCTACCAGAGGAAACCCCAGTGACACCTCCCCCTCTTAGCATCTGAAGCTGCAGCGTCTTGAACGACTTCCCGAGAAGGGACCAGACCACTGGGACCGCGGCCAGCTTGTGCTGGCCACACTGCCCCCCCCCGAAGGACAGTGGGGGGAAGGCGGGGGGCCTGGGAACGTTGCGGGCGGCCGAGTAGCCCCTCCCGGGAGGACACCTCGTCAGAACGGGGGCAGATAGAGGCCAGGGACCCCAGAAAGACACAGCAGAGAGAGGGCAGAACCTGATGCCTGACCTCCAGCAGCAGGAAAGGCCGGTGTTTCGCCGACCGACGCGCTGCTCACATAAAAGTTCCAGCCCCCCTCACTGCTGACCCTAGTAGATCCTCCGGATGCATCAAAGAGGAAGCAAAGAATTCAATAAAAGGGGGAAGGCATTTGGAATCTTGTAAATGAGCAGAACATCCTGATCCTCAAGATCCTGGGACAAAGCCACATGCAGAGGACAGAAAAAATGTCTGTAGAAGCAGACCCAGTGGAGGATGGGCCGCTGAGGGCGCAGCCAGAGCCGGGACGCGGGGGCCTGGACCCTGAGAGGCCGCGCCCGGCCTTTCCCGCAGACCCTGGCACAGAGCAGGAGAGCACAGGGCCGTCCCCGAGGTGCACGGACACGCAGAGGGGCGGCATCTCTCCCGCGCACACAGGTGCCGGTCCAGGGCTGTGTCACACTCTTGGGGGGGGCCTACGTGGGGCCAAGTCAAGTACAAGTATTTGGCAAATAACACACGCACACACCATTTGCCCATGACATTGCACTGCTAAGAATTTACGTTCTGGATGCAGCCCCGGAAGTATTTCAAGATGGATAGATGGATGGGTGGACGGACAAATGGAGACCCAAACGAGCTAAGAGACAGACAGACGGGCACTGATAGTTCAGTATTTTTCTGCAAAGCAAAGTCCTGGAGATCACCTGCACGGGTGTGGACAGCGGACCAGACCGGCCACTCTGCGGGCGGACGGGCGGGGCCTCGGGCTGACCCGGCCGGTCCCCTGGGGGCTGTGCAGAGGGCACCGGTACCCCGCACCCTCTCACACCCCACGCTTTGTCTGGGAGGATTCTAGAAGAAACTAGATTTTGGAAGGACGTAAGAAGGGATCCCAGTGGGGGAGGCGCGGGGACAGGAGAACTCGGCTCGTCCGTGTAAGCCCTTCTCCTGCCGGAGTTACCCATCCCACCGCTCTCCCAGCCAGGGGCGGGGCCTCTCTGTGGGGTCTTGTGTCTACGGCCACGGAGCCTCTACGCCTACTTTCCTCCCAGAAGGGGGGGCAGAGGCTCAGAAGTGCCCGGCTCTGCGCCGGCAGCGCCAGGGCCCAGCGGGGCCTCTCCTGCTCACCCGGCCACAGACCCGGGAACGGCCCGGAACTGTGTGCGAGGGGAGGTTCCCACGGGCTGCGCCTGCCTATGTGGGCGCCCGCCGCCTGCACCCACGCTGGAGCGGGCCCAGGTGTGTCTGTGCCGCCGTCAGGAGACTCAGTAGCCCTATGGCAGGTGCTTCATTCTTGGTTTTTAAATCACTTTTTGCTAAAATCCCAACTCCAAAATTTTCTCCACAAGAAAAGCCACCAAAACGTTCGATGCCACAAACCAAGGCCCCCTAGGGCCCCGGGTCTGGCCCCCCCCAAGGTCACCCCCATTCACAGCTGCTGTCTTCCTCCTCGCTTTCTGCCCACCAGGGCCGCTGTCCCCTCCTCCTGCCCGCTGGGAGGTCCCCAGCGCCTGCTCCCCTCCCCCAGCATGGCCTCTGGAAGGTGTCACATCCAGGAATTCTGGAAACTTCCATGCACTGGCACTCTCAGATCTGCCTCCAGCCAGGATCTCACACCTGGATTCCACGCACTGAGCTGTCTCCCCGGGGCTCAAACATGCCGTTTCCGCCAGGGTGCCCCAGGGGCCTCAGGTCCACTCGAGCCCCGACTGCCATCTTCCTGTGCCAACCGAGCCGGGGCCCCCTCCCACCCACTCTGAGGGCAGAGCCTAGGCGGCTGGGGGTGTGCCCGCTCAGCTCCATGTGCTGGCAGACCCCCGCCAGGTGACAGGGGCACAAGAGCGGGGCCACCACTCCCGACCCTGGGCAGCCCCCACAGGAAGTCCCCAAGTCAGAAGCAGAGAGGGACCGCCCTTAACTTCAGGAGCCACCACAGCCTTTCTGTCGGTGACAGACGTGGCCGCCACCCCCTGACCGCTTCCTACCGGGTCTCCGGGGACGCCGACGGGGCCCTCTCGTCCCTGGTCGCCTTGGGGTCCAGCTTCACCCTGGGGAGGAGTGAGCAGTGAGTGTGGAGGCCAGGGGAGGCCAGGCTGCCGGGGCGGCCGAGGGACAGGGCCGGGGGTCCCACGGCAGAGGCCAGAGCCAGGGAGGGTCGCCCTCTCCGCGGGCCGGGCCTCACCCTGCCCCCAGCTTTCCACACACAGTGGCCGAGTGCACAGCCATCTCGAGGCTTTGGGAGGCCATGACCAGGAGGCCGGCAGCCCCTCCTGGGGCTGGAGGCAGCCCCTTACTTTAGCTGCGTGTCCAGTGAGGCTGCATGACCGGTCTCAGGAGCCGGCCTGACCCCTGCCGGCCTCTGTCCACCCAGGGGGCTTCCTGGGGTGCGGCCTGGCCTTCCGTCTGTTCCCTGATCTCAGCAGGGAGGCTTGGAAGGGGTCAGGCCACGCTGTCCCTGCTTCGATGTCCCTCTCCAGCCCCTGTGCTGTGCTGGGGACCGAACAAGGAGCAAGGACGGGACAGAAAGCAAATCTCTCTTCCGGTGACCTTGGCCTCAGGCTAAGCTCGCTCTCCCCATTGGGACACCCAGACACACGGCCTCAGGAAGAGCGGCCACGCCCGGGTCATCACAGCGAGAGGGACCACACGGCCTCCGCGGCGTCCTGCTCCTGGGATCAGATGAGGCTTGCCCTGCTCTGCGGCGAGCCGGTCAGGTCCACGCCCAGGTTTGAGGACGTCACCCCTTCCGCTGGCTCTGGGGGGCTACTGTCCCCTCCTCTGACCAGGCACGGCCTGTCTGGGGCCTGCCCTCCAGCTCCTGCAGAGCCTACAATGGACCGAGGGCCAGAGAGAGCTCTGAACGGAGGCTGGGCTGCGGGCCATCGCGACCGCGAGGTCGTGCAGGCTTCTGGACACTCCTGCTCCTCACGTTGTAAGAAAGAACCGTTCCGGAGCGCAAGCTCTGTCCCCAACATTTAAGGGGTTTGGGGGCTGCAGGGTCTGGAAAAGCCCGGATGTGCGATGGTGAGCTGAGTGAATCGTGACCTGGGAGGAGCCGTGCACCCACATGAGTGTCACCTGAGTGACAGGTGTGCACTCAACGAAAGAACTGTGCAGGCTGCTCCCGGGACCGCATCCGTGACGGCCACCGGGGTCCACATATGGTTGTGCGCATGTGTGTGTGTGTGTGTGTGCCTCCGTGTGCTGTGTGTGTGTGTGTCATGTGGCTGTGTGTGTGGCTGTGTGTGTGTGTGGTGGTGTCCCCCACACACGCTGGTCATCGGTGATGGGGGGAGGGGTAACGCCACCCCTTGCTCTCCTCATCTGGGCCCACACTCCCCTCCCCTGGCCCTGCTCACACCCCTGGAGATGCCCGGGGACCAGCGGGTTGGGCGGGGGCTGCCACATTTCCTGAGCCAGGGAGACAGACATGGGGAAAGGAGCGGGCGAGTGTGTGGGTGAATTCCAGGCGCCAAAGGGACTTGGTGGCATGTGCCCTGTGAGGCTGGTGGCCTGACCCCACCTGACCCCCCGACCTCAGGCTCTGGCCCCCTCCTGGGGCATGGGGTCTCAGCTCAGCCAACGGTGACTCACCGGGTCTCCCCTGGGGCCGCGCACGCCTGGGGTCCCCCGCGGTCCTCTCTCCCCAGGGCCGCCCTGTGTGGACAGCGGCAGAGAAGGTAAGGCTGTGGCTCGCACCGGCATCGGCAGGGGCTCAGGCGGGGCGTGGGCCGAGCCCCCACAGCGCGCCCCGGCCTCGCAGGGACCTGGGGCTCGTCAGCCACACCGGCCGCCCCGGCCCACTCACCCTTTCTCCAGGGGCACCGTCTGGTCCCGGGTTTCCCTGGGATTGAGAGGAACAAACAGCGTCAGTCTGGGCCGGGGACTCTGTTTCAGGGCCTGGAGCTGGGACAGGGGTCACGGGGGGCGCTCACCTCATCGCCGGCCTCTCCCTTCTCTCCGGGGGGGCCAGGTAGCCCCGGCTCGCCCTGGGGGAGAACAAGGCAGAATGGGCCCTGGCCGTGGCCTGCCCCTGCTCCCGCAGCCCCTCCTGGGGCCCCCCCTGCCCCGCCCCAGCCCCGTCGGGGCCCTGTGAGTGCTCACCTCATCCCCGGGGGGCCCAGTGCTCCCCGGCCTCCCGGGCTCCCCGTCAGCTCCAGGGGCACCCTGGGAAGATCAGAAAGGTCAGCCTGCGGGAGACTACGGCTGCCGGCCGGGACACCGGTCACCCTGCGCCGGGCCCCCTCACCCCGACTTCGGCCGCCCCCCTAACCAAGCACCCGTGGACTCTCAGGACCCTCCTCCACCACCCGCGTCTCCGCAGAAGTCGCCTCCCGGGTCGCCCACTGCCCAAGCCCCCCTCACGCAGATGGTGAGCCCCGCCCCGGGTCACCGGGTCACCGAGGCTGTCAGGCCAGGGCCCGCAGAGCAGCCTGCGGATTCTAATCCGCCCAGGAGGTCCGCTCGGCAGGAGCGCTGTCACCGGCCCGCACTTCCCGTTTCCAGCTGGAAACGCAGCTGCGCTCCAAGTTACACTCAAAACCTTGGGGCCCCAGTTGGCTTTCCTGCCTCCTGTTTGTGGTTAAGTTGAGACCTTCACGTGAGCAGACAGAGTCCAGGCCGCAAGGCCTCCACGTTTGTCCTTCCAGGGGGCAGCCTGGCCCAGGGCGCGGCTGCCGGGGGCACAGGGGACGCTCCCCTTGGACGGCCGCGCCTGCCCCCAGCCGTGGCTCTGTCGTCCGCTCTCTCCACCCCAGCGTCCTGCCCGGCCCACGGGCCATGGAGAATCCGCGCCCGGGAGGGTTTCTGACTTGTCCTGGGTACGTGGGCCCCGGGTCACTGACCTTTTCTCCTTTCAGTCCGAAGGCACCAGGGTCACCCTTGGGCCCGGGGGGTCCTTGAGCTCCCTGGCGAGAAATTGCAGGCGGTCAGTCCTCGGTCTTCAACAAGCAGCCATCGGGCTGCACACGAATGCAAACAAAAAGGCAGGTCTGCCTGGGTGTGGCCCGCCCGTGACCTCTTAGAGGTTCAGAGGAAGGGCTGAGTCTGTGTTCGCTCAGGAGAACTTAGCCCTAAAACTTGAGTGACAGAACGCAACTTACGTCGAATCCGGGCGAGCCCTTGCAGCCTGGCAGGCCGGGATACCCCATCTCCCCCTGGAGGGAGGAAGGCAGAATTAGAGGTCAAGACTTGCACTCCGGCTCATCGATCCCCGCCCAGGAAAGCCCCACCAGGACAACGGCCTGCACTTGGCCGGGGGGCTTGGGGGCCCCGGGGCCTGGGCCCTGGCAGCAAACATGCCTTTCTCGCCTCCTGCGAGTCACCAGCGCTCCCGCCAGGCGGGCTTACCTTCATGCCGTCCACGCCATCGATGCCACGCTTGCCCTTCTCGCCCTGCAAGGCACAAAGACCAAAGAAGGGTTCAGGAAGGTCAGACAGGACCCCTCGGGGGCAGAAGACAGGTCCCCGAAGACACACTCACCTTGTAGCCCTTGGATCCCCTGGAGCCCTGTGGAGACAGAAGGGGGAGTGAGTGGTCCTCCAGCGCGGCAAGTTCTCGGGGGAATGCCGTGCACACGTTCCCAGGGAGGCGAACGGGGTGGCCAGGATGGGTCCCCACCAGCGTGTCGTGGCTCAGACACACTGGAGATGGGCCACGTCACCTCCTGTGCGGGTGGGGGCGGCTCTGTGCCCCAAAGTCCTGCCTTACTCACCTTCTCCCCGCGGCTCCCTTTTTCTCCCTAAAGAGCAGACAGAGGAGGAAAGACAGCGTTACTAGTGTCCTGAGGCCCGAGGCCCAGGGCTGAGCCCAGGTGTGTCCCGGCCGGGCCCCAGGAAGGTCCAGCTGCTCTGCAGGAGGAGAGGGAGACGTACCTTCATCCCCTGGTAGCCGACGGGTCCCAGGTCCCCAGGCCTTCCCTGGAACATGGAGGAGAGTGCATGTCAGACAGCCCTGGGGGCAGCCACAGCCCCCACCCAGTCCGCCTTGACCCCCACTCTGCTCAGGCCTGGTCAGCCAGAGAGACCGGGTTGGCTGACCGCTGGCCGAGTCCCGGAGAGCAGCCCCTATGTGAAGGCTCCGCCTCCCAATCCTGGGGGCTCGTCAGTGGAGTCCAGGGAGGAGAGGGGAGATCAGGGCCCAGGAGGAGAGGGAGGAGGGGAAGGTCTGACACCCCCCCAAGGAGGAGAGGGGGGTGAGGAAGGTCTAAGACACCACCCCAGAGGGAGAGGGGGGAGGGGAAGGTCTAAGACATCACCCCAGAGGGAGAGTGGGGAGGGTAAGGTTTAGACCCCCGGGAGGAGAGGAGGGTGAGCTGGGTCTGAATGGAGGCCTCGGCAGAATGTGCTGGAAGGAATGCTTGTGGGTGCATCCTCTGGCCCTCACTGCCCTTGGGGTCATGTCCTCTCAGGGGCAGGCCACATGACCATGGTGCATAGAAACCAGCCATCCTTCTAGAAGCTTCCACAGCCCGACTTCCCTCCCAGCCTCAAGTTTGTCAGCCCCCCGCCCCCAAGATCAGGTGCTTGGCACTCACGGGGTCTCCGGCTTCTCCTTTCTCTCCTGGGAGACCTGGCTTCCCACGTTCTCCCTGCAACACAGAACAGGTCAAGGTTGGGGGACGGTTTCTATTTGTTTCTAAGACGCTGATGGAGAAGACCCCAAGTTGCTCACAAGAAAAGGATTAAGAAGATAATCCATTGGCCTTCAGAGCGTGAGGGGTTTTCAGGCTCCTTCCCTGTTACCTGTGGCCCTGGGGTCTGCGAGGTCAGTGCATGTGCCCCTTCCACAGAGCCCACCGGACCCTGTGCTGGCCCGTGCTGGCCGACCTGGCCCCTGAACCTTTGTCTCTGGCACCCCCACCCCGTTCCTGCTGCTGTGCAGGGCTCCCGGCTGGAGAGGGGCCCCAATGGTGTGTGGTGCCTGTGTGGCTTCATGGCCACGGAATCTAACAATTTTAGGGGTTCCAGAACCCCGGACTCTGATGGACGACCCCCACAGGTTGTAAGTGTGGGCCACACCTGGCCTTGGGCCCCACGTTTGCAGCCTGCGCACGAGAAGGTGGACCTCCAGGACCAGAGCACCAGGCAATGCCCGCCCCTCCGCCATGGGGAGGCCACGGGTCCCACGGGCGGGGGCACCTGCCCACTGAGGCCATCACTGCCCCCACACCCAGTGTGAAGGGGTGCTCTGTGGGGGCTTAGGACAGCTGCCGAGGGCCCACTGTGTCCCCAACACAGGGGGCTCCAGGTCGCGGGGACATTTGTCTGGTTCTGTATCCACACTTCTCTCCCTCCAGGGGGCCTGCGGCCACTCACCTCATACCCGGGGTCGCCCCGTGGCCCGGGAGGTCCTCTGGCGGGCTGCAAGACGGGAGAGAAGGGTCAGCCCTAGGTAGCACTCTGGGTGTCCCCAGAGCCGGGGGGGGGGTCCCACACTCACCTGGCACTCGAAGGAACAGCACTGCAGGACAGAGGACGAGTTAGAGAACAGGGCTGGGCGCACCGCCTGAGCTCCGATGGCGGGACCCACGGGGGGCTGGTGATGTCCTGGACAGTGGGGGGAGGGGGGCCCGGGAGGGGGGGGAGGGGGGAGGCAGAGGAGACAGAGGGGAAGGGGGACGGGAGGGCAAGGAAGGGGCTCCTACCACTTGCTCCACATTGTTTTTCTGAAAATTGAAATGAAAAAGCAGGATTAATTTATATCCAGGGCCACGGGATTTCCCAGCCGTCCAGACGCGGGCACGAGGGTGGGGCGGGCGCGAGGGTGGGGCGGGCGCTCACTATCATGTCGATGATGGTGTCAATGGTCTGGCTGATGACCTCCTCCGCGTCCCGGCTCTGCCCCCAGTCAGCCGCCGTGAAGTTGCGCCGGTAGGTGTGGTCCGTGGCGATGATGCTCAGACGGGGTTCCTGGTGTGGACAAGGGGTGAGGCTGAGTGCGGCTAGGGGCCCGGCCTCTTCCTGAGACCCCCGCCCTGTGGCGCGGTGCCTGCACCTCTGCGCCCCGCAGGCCACGCCCGGTGCCCCTCCGCAGAGCAGGGGGGGCTCCTACCAGGTGGTCCGGCGTGATGGCCACCGAGAAGACTTTGATGCCCATGTGCTTGGCCTCGTTGACGGCATCCTCCAGGCCCCCGCACGGCTCCTTGTAGCCCTCCAGGGGGTGCCCGTCGGTCACCACAATGAGGTATTTGTTCTCCTTCAGGTGGGAGCCGCTGCAAGGGGGGGGCGGTGGTGAGACCCATCAGCTCAGGACACCCCGGAGCACAGCTGAGACCCCCCCAAGACGGGAGTCAAGGAGTCGGGGGCCAGAGCCCCAGAGGGACACCCCGACCCAGATGCAACTCTCATGTGACAGGGGCTGATCCCTGTCACACTGGGCAGAGGGTTTCTCTCTGTTACTCCTGCCTATAAAGTGGCTGTGATCAAGGGTGTTAAAGCAGGAAATAGAGGTTTCTGGGATCACATTTCTCTCAAATTCCATCTTGGAAAACGCACAGATATCCAGGGGGAGGTACACGTCCTGGTCCCCCTGAGGTGCCCTGACCAGGGGGCCCCTGACCACAGGGAGCAGGAGGGGTTGGCTGAAGACCAGCCTTGGCTGTGGCCAGGGGCACCTGGGCCTGTGGCGGGGGCATCTGGGGGCTGTGGTTGGGGGCACTGAGGACTGTGGTTGGGGGCACTGGGGACTGTGGCCGAGGGCACCGGGGG
>NC_043704.1:718244-733542 GCF_006229205.1 Suricata suricatta
CACTGGGGGCTGTGGTCGGGGGCACCGGGGGCTGTGGTGGGGGGCACTGGGGGCTGTGGTCGGGGGCACCGGGGGCTGTGGTGGGGGGCACTGGGGGCTGTGGCCGGGGGCACTGGGGGCCGTCACAGGGGACCCTCCTCTGTGTCTCTGACAGCGGATACATCTCTGCTCCATCAAAGGGGAGGCAGTGACTGGGGCACTTCCGGCCCCAGGGACCCTCTGGCTTCAGGGGCTGAGATAGGGGACAGCTGGAGGGGGGCCCAGGGGTGGACAGTGAGCCTTGGGCCGAGGCCACCAGCGTGAGGCCCTCCAGCACCAGGACCGGCCCTGGGGCCGCCCACGAGACCCACCGGAGGCCGAGCAGCCTCCCCGGGGCGCGAGTGGACGGCGGGCACTCACCCCACGAGCAGCTCCTCCAGCCCCTTCTTGATGGCGCAGTCCGTGTATGTGCCCTTGCCAAAGTACTTGACCGCGTCCACCCTGGCCTTGAGGGCGTCGCGGCCGCTGGGCATGCGCGTGAGCGAGCTGATGATCTCCACCTCGTCGCTGTAGTGCAGCGCGCCCGCGTTCCACACCAGGCTGCGGTCGCACCGATAGTACCTGCAAGGCAGTGGGGGCTCCCGGTCCGGCACTGCCCCTGCGGCGTCTCCAGGGCCCCGGCTGCCGGGCCCCGTCACTCCCTGACAGTGGACATCCCATGGGCCCTGGGTGCTGGGCTCCTTCCCCGGGGACCACACAGGGAGGGCCGGCCCCAGCCCGAGAGTGACCACCGTATCCCCTGATCTGAGGGTCCTCAGGTAAGGGGCCGTGTGCCCTGGGGAGGCAGCGCAGGGTCACAGGGGCAGGGCACTAAGTGGGACACGGATGAGGACCCTGTGGATCCGAGGGGCTGCCTCTCTGCCCCTCTGCACCTTGGCTTTTGGGGGTTTGCTCTAATGCAGCTTGGGGAGCTATGCCTTTTTGCCCAGGCCCCTGAGCGTCACCAGCAGGAGGAGCTTACCCCATTCACAGGTGGGGAAACGGAGGCATAAGAAACTGAGTAATGAGGCCAAAGGCACCTGGAGGGGGTGTCAGACCTCAGGGGCTCAGACATTTGGCTGAGTTCAAAGTGTCACATCAGATGCCCCAACACTGGGAAGCCCCCACGCTCTGTCCCTGCCACCCCCTTATGGTGGGCCGGGGTAGGATGGGGGCCGGGGCCCCTCACAGCAGAGTGGGTGGGGGAAGAGCCTGGTTCTCACTTGACCCTCCCCCTCTGGCCTTCACCCCCCCCCCGTGGGCGTGTCCTGCTGTCAGCCCCCTGACCGAGCACTCCCCACCCCCACAGGGCAGACTCATCACACAGACGAGTGAGTGAGTGAGTGAATGTGCTGCCCCCAAACCCAGAGTGAGGCTGGCAGGCCCTCGGGGCTCCTGGGACCAGGACACCAGGGACTCTGGGATGATGGGCCCACCCAGACTCTGCCATCCACGTGGGCGGAGGGCAGCATCCAGGAGGGACAAGGGGTGCCCTCTTCAGGCACCAGGCAGAGCCACAGAGCCTCCCGCCAACTCCTGAAGCTCACTCGGTTGGCGGCGCGGGGAGGCACGTTTGGGGTCCTGGGAGCCCCCCGTCACAGCACTGACCCCAGGCTCCTGGCTGGCCCGGCTGACTGGTGCCACCCGCCAGTGGGCTCCATCTCAAACTCAGCCCTTTCCTGGCCCTTCTGAACCACGGCGGACATGGCAGGGTGCTGGGGTTGCCTGGCCCTGGCCCTGCCCTTCCCCGTGAGAAAGCGGGCCCGGCGCGGCCTGCGGGGCCCTGGGCCCACCCCTCCCTGTGGGGCTCCCAGTAGTGCGGGGCGGACGGTAAAGGCACGGCCTCGCCTACCTGTCTCTCAGGTTGTCGATGAAGCGCTTGGTGAAGGACTTGACCTTGTCCACCAGGGCCCCGTAGGGCTTCAGCCTCAAGGCCACGCTCTCGGAGGTGTCCAGCACGAAGAAGAGGTCCACAGGGCAGTCTGGGCCAAGATGGGGGGAGGAGGGGCCTCAGGTTCGCGCCTCACGCCGCGAGCGCCCCCACGAGGGTCCTGAGAACCTTTCCTGGGGGGCAGGGCACCCCGCCCCGGTTGGCAAGACCTTCAGTACAGGGGACGGCGTGGGGGACAAGTTTCTCAACTGCCCGCCAGGCCGGGAGTCAGACGGAATGAGGGGCGGCAGAGAGCACGGCGCTGCCGGAGGAGCGCTGAGGGCTCGCCCTCCCACGGGGCCTCCTCCCTCGCCCAGCCTGACGCCCCTCCGACCCGGGAAGCAGAGGGGCCCCGGGGGTCGGGGAGTTTCAAGCCCCCAGGCACCCCAGCTCTCATGTTAAGGGAAGGTCCCGGCGCAGCAGAAGCAGCGTCTGAGATGCGGCCAGTCACTTACCCTGGAAGGCGATGGCCCTGTCATTGCCGGGGACGTCCTGAGCAGCCACCCAGCAGGCCTGCAGCAGCAGTGGCACCAGAGCACCGGCCAGCTTCATGTTACCGCCCTAGTGTCACCATGGAGCGATGGCAGGGCTCAGAGTGGGCCGCTGTGGCCAGAGGGAGAGAGAGAAGCTGTCTCTGCTCCCAGGGAAGTCCCAGGCCTGGAGGGAGGAGGGAGGGAGGGAGGGAGGAGGGAGGGAGGGGCGGAGGAGGAGGAGCTGTGGCGTGGAGGGCGGGGGTCTCCCGTGAGTGAGTCACTGGGCGGGCGGGCGCTGAGCTCTCTCTGGGCTCCGGGAAGCTCCTTCCCGGGTTCAGGGCGCCGGTCTGCTCGCCCCCACTGAGTGCACTGAAGGCCGAGAAGCTGCAGCAGAGTTTTCGAGGTCTGAGCAGGAATGCCGAGGGCGGACGCTCCCTCCCGCCCCGCTAGGTGGTTTCTAACCCTCACATTTCGGGGAATTGCCCGCTCGCAGGTCTCCCTACAAGTGACCTTGCTGTCGGCTTGAATGTATCAAGTCCATTGCTTTGTCAGATTTCCCAGTCATGGCTCACGTGAGGTTTTCTTCACCGGTCAGCAGGTTCGTATTTGGAAGAGATACTTCAGTTTCCTACTGTGGGAAACGAAGTCGACAGCAGCTGCATGGACCATCCTGAACAGCACGGGGTCAGGCACCGGACTGCCGTGTAGACGAGCAGCTGCCTGTGACCTGTGAGCCTCCTACAACCTAACGGTCTAGTCAGTGGTGACCAGGGACCAGCACGTACTGTGTGCGCTATACCTCACTATACGCCACGTCCTCTAGAGTCGGCTAGAGAAGGCGGCTGCTAGGTTATTGAGAAATTCGTCAGGTGGAGAAAACACAGCACAGAACTGCATTGGGTGCTTCAGGAAAACCCGCATGGGGGCAGGGCTGCGCAGTTCCCACCTGCGTTGTTGGCGAGTCATATACACAGAGAGACCCTGACGCTGAGGACCAGTGCGAAGGCCCCGCTCTGGCGGCCTGCGGGGTGGGCTCCAGATGGGGCCAGACCCACCCCTGCCCCAGGGAAGGTTCCGGAAGCCCTCCTCCAGGGCCGCCCACACCCACTCTGTGGGACCTTTGTGAGCTTGCTGTCAAGTCCTCCCTGACTCTGACCTCAGCCCAGCTGTGCGTGCCGTTGGGCGCCATGACACCCCACTTCTGGCCCGGTCCAGACCCCTGCGAGGCCGCCTCCCGCTGGCCGGCTCCCCCGGGTCTCTGCAGAGTGCCAAAGCGCGAATGCGGGAAATGCGCGGTGGGGATGGCTGGGGACCCGAGGTGCCCGGCCAGGCCTGGCTCCGATCCTGACCCGGGAGCCCGAGCGGCACGGTGTGTGGGCGAGGCCGCGGGGTCTGGGGTCTGCGCACGGCTCGGTCCGCAGCAGCCTGCCCGCCGCAGCCCTGCAGGGCCTCCCGAGGGCTCAGCCTTGACTTCCTCAAAACTTACCGTGTGTTCTTACGAAACAGGCGTGTGCCCTTCAAGGGAAAATTACAAAACCAGAAACATACCACCTTGTTTCCCTGCCCAGAGGCAGGAAAAGCTCCTACTTCTGTGTCTCTTACTGTTCTTTCTGCCGTAAACACTTAAACGTTTAATTCAAATTCGAATTAGTTAACATGTAGTGTGACACTAGCCTCAGGTGGACAATGTAGTGACTGAATGCCTATGTCACCCATCGCCCGTCCCGACCTGCCCCCTTCGCCCCGTCCCGACCCCGCCCCCCCCGCCCCCCCCCCCCCCCCCCCCCCCCCCCCCCCCCCCCCCCCCCGCCCTCCTCCTTTCTGTGACCATCCGTTTGTTCTCGGCAGTAAACAGTCTTTCTTAGTTTACCTCTCTGCTTCTTTTTTCCTCCTATTTGCTCCTCTGTTTTGTTTCTTAAATTCCACGTATGAGTGAGATCCTTTAGTATTTGTCTTTCCCTGACTTCTTTTGCTTAGCATAATACTCTGTAGTTCCATCCACGTTGTTACAAATGGCAAGATTTCATTCTTTTAAAAAAAATTTTTTTAAATGTTTATTCACTTTTTGAGGGAGAGACAGAGCAGGAGTGGGAGGGGCAGAGAGAGAGGGAGACACAGAATCCGAAGCAGCTCCAGGCTCTGAGCTGTCAGCACAGAGCCTGATGCGGGTCTCGAACCCACAAATCACGAGATCATGACCTGAGCCGAAATCAGACGCTTAACTGACTGAGCCCCGCAGGCGCCCCAAGATTCCATTCTTTTTGATGGCTGAGTGGTATTCCATTGTGTGTATACACATCTTCTTTATCCATTCATCAGGTGATGGACATTTGGGCTTTTTCCATAGTTGGGCTGTTGGCAGTGCTGCTAGGAGCACTGGGGTGCTGTGTCCCTCTGAATCAGTATTCTGGTATTTTTGGGTAAATATCCAGTATTCTGATTGCTGGGTCGTAGGGCGCACCGTGTGCACCTTACAGACGGGTGACCACGTGGGATGTATCTGTTCCTATGCCTTCCCGTGTGCTCTTTCCTGAGTCTAACAGTGATGTAAGCATACTAGCGGAGATGTGAAAACTTCAGAAACTATAAAAAAGAAATAAAGAGCTGCGCTGTTGCCGTCTCTATTCTCACCCACGGCTGGGGCGAGGCTGCCTCACTCCTGCCATCTGGACCCTCTTCCTGGGCGGGAGGGGCATCACTCTGCCCCCAGCCCGCACTTCCAGTGTCCATGCGGAGCTGCCCCTGGCCTGGTCCTGCCTCTGCCACCCTGGGGGCTGTCTGCAGGGAGACTGAGCTGGGCTCGGGGTGCCAGGCTCTGCAGCCTCCGCTTGGAGAGAAGGGGAGGTGGGCGGCGAGGGTCCCTCTCTTCCTCACACCCCGGCTGGGCTGCCTGTGTCTTCCTGACGCCTGTGTGGGCAGGACAGCAGGGCCCAGGGACCCAGGAGGGGAGCCCCGCCTTCACGGAGCGCCCGGGACCCGCAGGGCAGGGGTGTGTGTCTGCCAGCAGGGAGAGGGCCAGGGTTCCCCCCAGAGGCTGCCAGGTCCCTGCAGGGCACACCCCAGAGAGTGTGACCTGGGGGGTCTGGCCGGGGACGGGCTGCGGAGGCCCCGGCGGTGGGTAGCAAGGCCGTGACAGGCCTGGGACACAGGTGACACCGGCTGGACCTGGCGGGGAGGAGGAGGGGGCTGGGGACCTGCAGCAGGGGTCCCCACCCGGGGAGAAGCCCCACAGACAGGGGGTGCGGGACCCAGAGCAGGGATTTCCTCTGATGGCCTCCAGCGTGCGCCTCTAAGTGTGAGAGAGCAGGTGTGAGCGTGTGTGCACCTGAGTACATGTGTGTGTGAATGTGCGTGCGTGTGCTCCGTGTGCACGAGCATCCCCTGAGGCCTCCCGGCTCTGCGGGGTGCGGGGGGGTGGGCCCTGGGGCTGGGGAGCCCTGTGGAGACCCCAAGAATGCATCCTGCTTTCCTCTCCCTCCCCGTCCCTGTGCCTCTTGGTGCCTAGAAAAGTGAGGGCAGGCAAGGGGCAGCTACCCACCCGGACTCTCTTGTTAGCGTTTTAAAAACCAGTAGAAGTGGGCGGGAGCTGGAAGGAGAGAACCGCCTTTGCCCACACTCAATGCTGCCAAAGGGGACTTGGTGCTGGGACAGCTCCCGCCCCCATGCCACCTCCCAGCCCTTCCCCACCCCCAACTTTTCCTGTGCCCTCCCCGGTTTTCTGCTAGAGGCCGCAGATGGGGCTCAGTGAGGCGCAAGGGGGGGGACACCCCCTGCCGGGTGTCCCGGCCACAGTCAGGGCCCGAGCTGTGCCTGGACCCCCGGGACACGTCCACCCCCACGTGCCCTCAGCCAGGGGCCCCACCAGGTGGCCGTCCTCCCCCAGCCCACGGGCAGGGTCCACCCCAGGAAGGACAGCAGGGGCCTTTATGAAGGGGGTGACAGGGAGTCCCAGGGGCAGGAGGTGAGGACTGAGCGGGGGCAGGGGGCTCCACCCAGAACCCTTGCTCCGGTCTCTATGCCACTGTCCCTGATGGGTCAGGGTGACGGCTGACGTCCTCGTGGAGAAAGTGGACACACCTGTGGGCAGTGGGGACACCGGCCAGGCCACACGGTGGCGGATGAGGTGACATAGGGGGTGTCTCAGGAGCCTGCCCAGGGATGGCTGGAATTTCCGGAACGGCCCCTCCTTCCCGGGGTGATGGGAAGCCGCCCGCATTTATAAACGCCGCAGACTCAAGCCGTCCTCGCGTCTTGAACAAAGACCTGTTTGATTCCTTTTTGTGCCTCAGCTATCCAGTGAGGCTTCCTCCCCGTTTAGAACGTGATTCAGCGAGGAAAGCAGGATTTTCCACGGCTTACCCATGTGAGCCCGTGGGTGCTGGGGCTGGTGCGGATGCCAGACTGGCCCCCGCCCGGCCCTCGGCGGGCACACGCCCGAGCGTGGACTCCGTCCTGGGCTCCCGCCCCTGCCCTCGGCACGGGCCAGCCTCTGCTGCTCATCTTCGTTGCCAGCTCGATTGTGAGGGGCCCGGGCTGGGCTCCAGGCACCTCGGACGGGGCTCCCAGCCTCCGTCTGCCAACTGCGTGATGAGCCAGCCGGACGGGAAGCAGCCAGTGGCCGGGTGGTGTGAGCCAGCCTTGGCTCCGAGGTAGACTGGCCCCAGCCAGGTGGCCATCCCTGGAGGACAGCGCTGGGCATCCGGGGTCTGACTCACACCGGCCCCGGGGGTGAGTCCCTCAGGTGATGACTCAGGTCCTAAGTGACAAGGGGCTCTTAGTGGAGAAGGAGGCCGGGATGGGGCATGAGTCCCCCCGGAAGCATGCATGAGTCAGTGCCCTGGGACAGACGTCACCGCCGAGGCCGGGGGAGGACACCCCGGGCTTCACCCCAGACGGCGTAGCTGCTCAGGCTTAGGTTGGCGAGGGTGTGGGCACACGTGTCGGCGGGTACAAGCCGGAGTAGGATTCTGGAAGAGAGCCAGTCTGCGGTGCAAGTGAACCGCCAGGAAGCGCCCTACACACTCATTTGCAAAATGACACCGAACTGCACGGTGTTTGGGCTGAAATAGCGCGGAAGTGCACCAGAGGTTCGACAATGGAGGACTGTTCAGAAGACTTGGAGACTTGGGGGCCCCACACCAGCCCCCACCCCGGCCCCCCAGGCTGCAGGGGAGAGTGCTGAAGGCGCAGGCCCAGTGAACGCTGGGAAGAGGGTCAGACGCTCAGCAGGCCGCGCCCTCAGAGGTGCCTGCACACCGAGCATGCTTGGGAAGCGTCTCTGGACACCCAGAAGCTGGAGGGGGGGGAGGGAGGACCAGTCCAGGGGGGACCCTCACTGTCATCGTGGGGCTGTGCTCACCGCCCCCTTCCCATAAACCATGACCGCGTGTGTGCGTGACTTTAGTGTAAAACTGCACTGAAAACCTGCGGGCCGGCCCTGTCCCCTCCCCTCCCCGCCCAGGCTGGCGGGACAGCCACGGCAGCTGTGTGGAGAGGCTCAGGGGCCCTTCCAGCCTGCTTCCCACAGGGGGCTGTTCCTGCTCCATCGCCCGAGAGCTGGGAGTTCTATTTTCTGGTTGGAATGAGCCAGGGAGGCGGAGCTGTGGAAGTGGGGGGAGGGGTGTCGTCCGGGGGACACAGCCTGTGATGGATGCCACACGGGGGTCCTGGGGGGTGGGGCAGCCCCTGTCTGTGTAAGCACAGGCGGAAAACCGAGGCCCGAAGGCCGATGGCACACCTCGTGCCCAGGTCACACTCATGTCTGCATGGAGTGGCCCTGGCGGGGGGACCTCTGGGTCCCCGGGGCAGGCAGCCCCGGAGCCAGGAGGGCCGCCTTCGCTGGCACTGTCTGGCTAGGGAGTCCCGCCAGGAAGGGCCAGGGCTCCGGGGGCCCCAGCTGGGCCTCCCCAAAGAGGAGGGGCCGAGGACGGCCCATTGCAGGGTCACCCCCAGACAGACCCCTGGGGCCTGACTCAGGAAGCAAGGGCTCCAGGACGTGGGGCCGAGGGTCCCTCAGGGGCTGTGGCCTCAAGCCCCAGGCCTGCACGGGGTGTGCCTTCAAGGCACAGACAGGACTCGGCAGGCAGGGGACCCCCCAACTGCCACAGACACGGTGACTCCGGCTCGGGTCTCCAAGGGTTAATCGTTTTCCAGTTACCTCATGCTGGCCTCTGCTTCTATGGAAAAGAGCAAAACATCTGGCAATAATATTTCTTTAATGGCTGTCTGGGCGTGTGGGAGGGGCTTGGCTGCTCTCCTCAGCGCCCAGGACAGACGGGGCCAGGGCCCCGGGGGAGGGGGCTGCTGGGGCGCAGCGGCCACAGCCCTGGACCTGCCACCCCCAGGCCCCAGCGCCCACCCGCGGGTCCCCACGGCCACCAGAAGGAGGCCAGAGCATTCCTGTGCATATGAGTCATTCCCTGTGCTGCTGAGCCTTGTGTGGGCCCCCCAGGGTGCCAGGCTGCAGTGGGGGTTGGGTCCTGAGCCCCTGAGGGGTGGGGTGAGGGTGCCCTGAGGCAGGTTACGGTCATCCATGTAGCCTCCGTGTCTGGGGACCCTGCCTCCTCGCCTCCAAGGCTCCCCAGCTCCTGCCTCCCTTGACCCTGCAGGCTGGGGTTCCCACTGGATGGGGCCTGGACCCCCCTCCCTCAAGGCGGTGGGGGCTGGGGAGTACCTGCAGGGTCTTCTCCCCTCTTCCTGGCTTCCTTGGCCTGGAGGGGAAGGAGACATTAGCGCTGGGGCCGGGGGCTTTAGCCCACACTGGTCCTCCACGGCATGTGACAAGGGGTCTTGGTGCAGGGGTGCTGACCCAAATCACGCAGCAGCTCTGATGAGGCCCGGTCAGCAGGGAAGGAGAGGGTGGGCCAGGGACCCCTCACAGACCCGCAGCTCCTACCTAGACTGCAGGACCCCGAGACAAGAGGGTGGGCTCCCCCCAGCTCCGCAGGCACAGGGACCTCAGTCTGGGTCACTGAGCTACATCCGTGCAAGTCGACCTCTTCCGGACCACCACGTCTGCACGGGGCCACTCGGACCCTCAGTCCCTCAACCTGGCCACACCATGGGTCAGGAAGCTCCAGGCATCTGCACACTGGACCTCGGGGCCAGGTGCCCCGGTTGAGGTCCCTGCGCTCCGGCGGGAGCTTCTGGGGTTCCCCGGAACATGCCCGGAGCCGGCCCGGCCCCAACTCCTCCCATCAAACCCTGAAGAGACGGGGCGTGGGATTTCACAGTTCCACGGAACAGGCTCGGGTCCAGGGGCTGAAGTTTAGAGTGATTCTCAAGAAGCATTCTTAAAGTCCCTGGTCCCCGCGGATGTCAGGGCAGGGAGGGGAACGGGACCACCTGGTTCTGGGCCACAGTCTGGGATCCCAGCGTTCAACAGGGCTGAGGAGCCTCCGGGGGTCCTGGGCTGACCCGTGTCCTCCCCGCACGCGATTCCAAGCTCCTTGGGTCCTGATTGTTGCTTCAGAGCAGAGGGGGACGGAGGACAGTGTGGGACCCACGGAGGAGCTACAGGACCCCCCTTGGGGGCTGCTCTCAGGGTCCCAGCCGGGGTGGGGGGCTGTCCCCGAGTGTGGGGGGGACACGCCTCAGGACGGCAGGACTTTGTTGAGTGTGGCCCCTGTCCCCCAGCTAGATGCAGCCCCGCCCAGGAGACCCAGAGAGGTCAGCGTAGCCTGGGCCCGGCCTCTCCCTCCCTGTATCCCCACACACTGCCCAGAAAAAACAGGACCGACATTTTGGGGAGGGGCGCCCTCTGCTGCCCATCAGGGGCTGCCCGGGAACCACGTCAACACCAAGTCTGCCCAGAGGACAGAGAGCGGTGGTTAGGGGTGGTGGTGGGGGGGGGCTTGTGTGATCCCGGAAGCGCCGGGCCCCCAGTCCTGCCGAGGTGACGCACAGCTGGCTCAGGCATCACCCTGAGGCCCACCCAGGCCTTCTGACCCCGCGGCCCCCACCCAGGGCGATGGTCAGGGCCGCCTGGGCTGGTGGTCGGCAGGCTCAACCCCCGGGCTCTGCTCCTGGCCTCCGGCAAGCTGTCCCAGGGTTTTCCAACCTGGCCTCGGCCTGAGCCTGACCAGTGCTGGCCACACCTGGTCACTCCTCTCCTGGCCACTCTCTGCCGCTGTCCTGGCCCGAAGGACACTCCTGGCTGAGGGGTGCTGGATCCACACCCAGCACCCGGGCCCCAAGGCCGTGGGGCTGTTAAGGGTGGTCCCCACCCCCCCCAGCCTCAGGACTCGGGTCACAGTCGGGGGGGGGGCTTCTGCGAGCTCTTCGCGCTCCTCAAAAGCCTCATGTGAGTGGTGGGTGTCAGTCCGATGCCACACAAGCTGTCCCCACCAAGGGAACACGTCCTTGACTTCACGGATGAGCCGGGGGCGTCCAGAAGGTCAGTGCTGTCTCCAGGTGAGCTTGGGGCCCCTGTCCCAGCCGCCTGCCCCGGGCTCCAGGCCCTTAGCCGGGACAGGGTCATCGAGCAGAGACCAGACCTGTTCCCCAACCCCAAAATGTGTCTGTTGAAATCCTAACCCCGAGACGAGGCTTCAGGAGGTGATGAGGGCTGGGGGTGGAGCTCTAGGGATGAGACCCCAGGGGGCTCCCTCCCCTCCCCCACACGCCCTGATCTTGGACTTCAGCCTCCAGCGCCGTGAGAAATTTTCTGTTGTTTATGGGCCGCCCGTGTCTGGTATTTTTTACGGCAGACTGAGCGCACTAGACAAGATCCAGACATTTAAATGGAAAACAGTTTTTCTTTTATACTTTTTAATTTAAATTCAAGTTAGTTAACATACAGCGTAGCCTTGGCTTTAGCAGTAGAACCTAGTGACTCATCTCTTACCTATGACACCCAGTGCTCATCCGGAAGTGTCCTTCTTAATGCCCATCCCCCATCTGGCCCATCTCCCCACTCCCCCCTCCCACAACCCTGTTTGTTCTCTGTGTTGAATCTCTTACAGTTTGTCTCCCTCCCTGTTTTTATATATTTTTCCTTCCCTTCCCCTATGTTCAAGTGTTTTGTTTCTCAAATTCCACATATGAGTGGAGTCATGTGATATTTGTCTCTCTCTGACTGACTTATTTTGCTTAATGTCAGACACTCTACCCACATTTTACCCACGTTGTTGCAAATGGCAAGATTTCAACCTTTTTGATCACCGAGTAATATTCCATCATGTACATAAACCACATCTTTACCCATTCACCTGTTGATGGACATTCGGGCTCCATCCACACTTTGGCTATTGCCGATAGTGCTGCTGTACACATTGGGGTGCACGGGCCCCTTCAAATCAGCACACCTGTGTCCTTTGGACAAATTCCTAGCAGTGCAATTCCTGGGTTGTAGTGCAGTTTTATTTTAATTTTTTAAGGAAACTCTATACTGTTTTTCCAGAGTGGCTGCACCAGTTTTATTCCCGCCAACGGTGCAAGAGGGCTCCCCTTTCTCTGCATCATCGCTCATATCTGTTGTTTCCTGAGTTGTCAATTTTAGCCATTCTGACGGGTGTGAAATGGCATCATTGTGGTTCTGATTTGTATTTCCCTGATGATGAGTGATCTTGAGCATCTTTTCATGTGTCTGTTAGCCATCTGGACGTCTTCTTCAGAAAAGTGTTTGTTCACTTATTTTCCCCATTTCTTCACTGGATTATTTGTATTTTGGGTGCTGAGTTTGATAAGATTTTTAGTAGATTTTGGATACTGACCCTTTATCTGATACGTCATTTGCAAATAGTTTCTCCCATTCAGTAGGCTGCCTTTTGCTGATTGTTTCCTTTGCAGTGCAGAAGCTTTTTATCTTGATGAGGTCCCAGTAGTTCATTTTTGCTTGTATTTCCCTTGCCTCCAGAGACATGTCAAGTATGAAGTTGCTGTGGCTGAGGTCAAAGAGATTGCTCCTGATTTCCTCTTCTGGGAGTCCGATGGCTTCCTGTCACACATTTAGGTCCTTCATCCATTCTGAACTTATTTTTGTAAGAAAGTGGTCCAGGTTCATTCTTCTGCATGTCACTGTCCAGTTTTCCCAGCACCACTTGCTGAAGAGACTGTCTTTTTTCCATTGGATACTCTTTCCTGCTTTGTCAAACATTAGTCGGCCATAAATTTGTGGGTCTATTTCTGGGTTTTTTATTCTATTTCATTGATCCACATATCTGTTTTTGTGCCAATACCATACTGTCTGGATGATTACAGATTTGTAATACATCCTGAATCCCAGGATTGTGATGCCTCCCGCTTTGGTTTTCTTTTTCAGGATTACTTTGGCTTTCAGGGGGTCTTTTCTGGTTCCATACAAATTTTAGGATTATTAGTTCTAGCTCTGTGAAGAATGCTGGGTTATTTTGATAGGGATTGCATTGAACACATAGATTGCTTTGGGTAGTATAGACGTTTTAACAATCTTTTTCTTCCAATCCATGAACATGGGATGTTTTGCCATTTCTTGGTGTCTTCTTCCATTTCGTTCATAACCTTTCTATGGTTTTCAGCATACAGATCTTTCACCTCTTTGGTTAGGTTTATTCCTAGGTATCTTATGATCTCGGTGCAATTCTAAATAGGGGCCAGCCCTTGATACCTCTTTCTGCTGCTTCATTATTGGTGTATAGAAATGCGACCGATTTCTGTACATTGATTTTATATCCTGCAACTTTGCTGAATTCATGGATCAGCCCTAGCAGTTTTTTGATGAGTCTTTTTGGTTTTCCATGTAGACTAACATGTTGTCTGCAAAGAGTGAAAGTTTGACTTCCTTTTTGCCAATTTGGCTGCCTTTTATTTCTTTTTGTTGTCTGATTGCCGAGGCCGGGGCTTCAGTACCGTGTTTAACAACAGTGGTGAGAGTGGACAGCCCTGTCACGTTCCCTGAAAATTCAGCTCCCAACTTTTCCCCACGGAGGATGATAGTAGCTGTAGGCCCTTCATATATGGCCTTCAGTGATGCCTTCCAAACCTCCGCATTTCAGCGCCAAAGGCTGTTTGCAATAAAGAACTGGGGCCTTCACTACCTCTTGTTCCCCAGTTCATGGACTGGAGAAGTTTCCTCTTGTGCTAACTCGATGTCATCCTGTCACAGCCCCTCTGCAGAACAGGTTCCCTCCTGTCAGTGGCTCCGCTGTTTTATCTCCCCCAGCTCATGCCCATGCGCCGGGGTCCTGCCACGCTGTCTCCTGCACCTGCGGACATCCTTCCAGCGCTCTGCAGATGGGGTTCATGGGAGTTCCAAGGGATCTGACCTCCACACAGCTGTGCTTGAGGGATGAGACAAATCCTGGTCCCCCTGCTTGTCTGCCATCTTAACTCTTCTGAGCGCAGTTTTTCTTTATCTGGGTGTTTAGAACTATCCCTGCACTGCTGCCAGAGGCCCCGACTAGGGGTCTATGACAAGCAGTCAGCTGAGGTGGGAGGCCTGGCAGCTGCCCAGTCTCCGTAAGGAACCTGTGTGTGATCCTGGGAAAGCTGTGATGTCCCTGAGTCTCAGTTTACCCACCTGTGAAATGGGGTACAGTGTCTGTTCCGGTGGACGATTGAGAAAATTAAATAGAAGACTCTAAGATGCCCACAAGTAGTAGATTCTTAACATGTAATTCCTGAAATGCCTACCTCTGCTTTCCAGAAACTACCACGTACTGTGGCCCCATCAGAGGAGACCCTGGGGCGGGGCCACCCCGACAGGTCACTCTAGGTCAGGAGCAGGATCATGGTCCTGGGACAACGTGACCCATGCAGCCCTGTCCCGGGGACTTTAGGCTGCACTGAGTGGTGGGGCCCTCGCCACCTGCACCGGTGCCCCCAGATGCCGGGACGTGCACCTGCCCGGCCTCCTCCTCCTCTTCGCACATCTGGTGCCTTCCCTCGTCGCCCACCCCCCACTCTTCAGTTAGCCCTCTTGTCTTTCAACAGGAACTTTCTAGAACTGGACTCTTGTAGAAATCCCTTGGCCAAGAGTATTAGGTGATGCCTGGAACCTGTGGAGCCCCGTTCAGACCCTGGGGGCAGAGGCTCTCCCAACCTGGGCTGGTCCCCTGGGGCCTCCCCTCCCAGGAGGAGCCGCAGGTGCCCCCCACTGAGGTCCTCCCGGGGGTTATGGGTATGAGCCAGCTGCATTCCGCCCAAGGGCAGTTGAGGGACAGCCCGCAGCTTCACGCCTGGAACCCAGTGGCCCAGGAACGAAGCGGGGCACGTTCGAGCCACCCGTTACACCCTGGTCGCACAGGTTCCCGGTTCACTGTGCTCTTGCGAGTTTTCCCGTGTTTCTTACTGTTTCAGGCAGGAAACATTTCCCAGCGTGTGCAACTGATCGCCGTTGGCCACAGGGAGCCGCTGATTTCGTGTGTTTTGTGCGTTTCTTTCTGTAACTGCTCCTCTTTCTAGACGGTTCTATCGTTTCCCCTGACTTCCGGTCATGTGCCCAAATGTGGAGAAGGGTGTTCGACGGCCATGACCCCGTTAGGGCCTGGACCACGGACCTCGGGAGCTTCTGATCCGAGGTGGGTGCGGAGCCGAGTCCTCGCGCTTCCCGGTTTGCCCACAGACAAGCTCCGTACCTCCTTCTAGAACGCAGCCTCCACTGGCTTCCCCGTGATAGGAAACAATAATCAGGCATTGCACAAAATATGGACACCGCTCGAGGAGGAACATCTGCAGAGGACCGCCCGGGCGCTGCGGCACTGCCTCCCCGTCCCCGGCAGGGGGCGCCCGAGCGCGGGGCTGGGACTACTCGGTCTGCGGAGCCACAGCGCAGCTGCGAGGCACCCTGCCCCCCACGGGTCACAGCCACGACGCCCCCCCTGCCCCCCTGCGGTCACGGCCACGACGCACCCCTGCCCCCCCACCACGGGTCACGGCCACGACTCTTCCCTGCCCCCGC